>NC_080032.1:69984829-70289029 GCF_030020395.1 Manis pentadactyla
TAAGGTTAATATAATGTTGGAAGTCAACACTTATAACCCTCCCCAAGTTTCAACTGTGTTATATAGTGTATGGCCAATTGGCTTAAGATATGATTCATAGTCTATATATGTAATTCTGTTTCTTAATCATAAAACATATGCTTGTCAACATTATGGTTTGAGGCTTAAGAGAAGAAAGTGAACTCTGCTTTGGCTCCCTCCTACTCCAATAAGGTAGCAAAGCCTCATTTTTACAGGCTGCATATACAGGGGTGGCGCAGAGAAGGCATTGCTGTTCCGGGAAAGATCCTTGCCCAGAGATAATCAGCATGTCACGATGAATTCCCCTTAACCTTGGCTTCCACAGGTCTGGAGAAAATGTGTGTCCTGTTTGGTCTTTACTGAAGAATTTCTAGGCTTGGTTCATTCCACAAAATGTCTCTGAGGAACATCAGTTCTTATTTACATACACCCAGCTCCCCATTTTATGAAAGTTGAAAAAGCAATAACCATAGCAATAATAGGAACTTTAATCTATTTCTCCTCTGTAGGCTGTGTGCTGGCTATTTCACCTGCCATGTTTGAGTTACTCTCCGCCGTGACCCTGTGAGGGAGCAATTAGCACCAGGCCACTTGGCTGAACTGAGTACATCAGCTCTAGGTCCTGCAGGTCCATCTTGGAGACCCAGGTTTTCCACTGTATCCAGGGCTCTGTGAATTGAGAGACCATATTCTCTAGTTCCTTAATTGACTCAGATTACCCACAGATTCCAGCCCTTGGGATTGGCCTCTTTGGCCTCCTTCCCATCACCTGCCATTGCCCGTCCCACTCCAGCTCGGGCTGACCCTCGGCTTCTACTGGGACTTGCTGGAAAGAAGTGAGAGCTCACCTGTCTTTCCCCTTGGGCTTATCTTTTGGTTTTGGCATTTTCTCCAAGGCTTACATCCTTAGCCATGCCCCCATGTCCAGTCCAGTGACTCCCACTGGTATGCCTGAGTTCTGTCCTGTCCTGGTTGGAGTTTATGAGAGATGACTTTTCAAACTTGAAACGCATGATTGGATACTTAAGATGTGGCTATACATGTAAGTGCTGTAGCCACTGTTTCTTCTCCAAAAAAGTGTACATTGTGGAACCTCGTTCTTTCCACGGGCTGGAAGCCTCTGTGTTAAAAATATAAATGTGGTGTTATAAGTGTATTATGAATGACTTTTGTGTTTTCTAATTATGAAAATGATATTTGAGTTTTTTTAGAGAACATAGAGCATACTGATAAATAATATAAACAAAATCACCCGAAGTCCAATAACCCAAAGATGGATAATTACTGTGAATGGTTTAGGGTATTTGGTAAGTTTTCTTTAAGGTTTTACATACACATAAACACAAATACATATACACATATGTATCTATAAATACAAAATTGGGATTATATCCAATATGGTCTCATATATCATTTAATATTATCCTGCTAGCATTTCCCCATTTCATTAAAATTCCTTTTCCCCAACTTTATTGAGGTATAATTGACAGATAAAGTTTTAATATATTTAAAAAGTACATGTTATGATGATTTAATTATAACACTGTGAGATGATTACCACAATCAAATTAATTAACACATCCATCACCTCACTTTTTGTAACTTAAGATCTACTCTCTCAGAAAATTTCAAATATATAATATTATTAAGTATAATCAACATGCTATGCATTAGATCATCAGAACTTATTAGTCTTACAACTGAATGTTTGTATCCTTTCACCAGTATCTCCCCCACTTCCCCCTCCCCCAGCTCCTGGCAACCACTATTTTACTCTCTTTCTATGAGTCTGACTTTTTTTTCTCTTTAGATTCCACATATATGTGATACCATGAAGAATTTGTCTTTTTCTTTCTGGCTTATTCACTTAACATAATGCCCTCCAGTTTCATCCATTTTGTTGGAAATGGCAGGATCTCCTTTTTCATCACAAAATAATATTTCATTGTATAAAGAGAGATGTACCACATTTTCTTTATCCATTCATCTCTCAATGGACACTTAAGTTTCCATGTTTTGGCTATCGTGAGTAATACTGCAATAGACATGGGAGTGCAGATAGCTCCTCAAGATAGTGATTTCATTTCCTTTGTTATCTATCTACAAGTGGGATCATACGGTCGTTCCATTTTTAATTAATTGAGGAGCTTCCATACTGGTTTCCGTAGTAGCTGCACCAGTTTATATTCTCACCAACAGTGCACAAGGGTTCCCTTTTCTCCACATCCTCAACATCATGTGTGATCTCTTGCTGTTTTGACAATAGACATCTGACAGGTGTGAGGTGATGCCTCATTGTGGTTTTGATTTTAATTTTCCTGATGATTAGTGATGTTGAGCACCTTTCCATGTACCTGTTATGTCTTTTTTTGAAAACTGTCTGGTCAGGTCCTTTGCCCAGTTTTTAATCGAGTTACTTGTTTTTATGCTATTGAGGTGTAAGAATTCATTTTGGATATTAACCACTTTTCCAATATAGGATTTGCAAATATTTTCTCCCATTCAGTAGCTTGCCTTTTCATATTGCTGATGGTGTCCTTTGCTGTGCAGAAGCTTTGTAGTTTGATGTCATCTCACTTGATCATTTTTGCTTTTGTTGCCTATGTTTTTGGTGTCCTATACAAAAAAAATCATTGCAAAGACCAACA
Organism: Manis pentadactyla; assembly: GCF_030020395.1. NCBI lineage: Eukaryota > Metazoa > Chordata > Mammalia > Pholidota > Manidae > Manis > Manis pentadactyla. The sequence goes on from NC_080032.1 coordinate 69,987,499, forward strand.
TCAAAGTGATTTCCCCATTGTCTTCTAAGAGGTTTATGATTTCAGGTCTTACAGTTAAGTCTTTAATCCATTTTGAGTTGATTTTTGTGTATGGTGTAAGATAAGCTTCCTATTTCATTCTTATTCATGTGGATATAGAATTTTCCCAACACTACTTATTGAAAAGGCTCTCCTTCCCCCATTGTCTATTCTTGTCACCTTTGTCGAAAATTTATTGCCTATATTCACTAAAATTCTTTGAAAAACATGTTCAGTCCCTCTATAATATTCTACCTTATGAATATACTATGAATAGTTAAATGCTATTCAGACTTAGGTTGATTTTACAAATGTGCTGCAATGAATATACACTGTGCATTAATTTTTGTGTGCAATTCTATATCCTTCAGATGCAATCCTAGAACTACTGGGACAAAAGGTAAGATTATCTAAAGCAGCAGTTAGCAAAGTCTCCGGACCCCTTTATACTAACTACTGTTGAAGACTGTGGATAAAATGAAGGTTCCTGTGGCCAGCTCTCACCTGGCCCTGGTTGGCTAGCTCACTACACATGTGTGGGCAATACATTGCTATTGACTCTATATAAAGAGCTCTGCCCAGTGCACTGGGCAATGTGGTGGCATGGCTGCAAGGCTGCAGGAGAGCAGAGCAGAGGCTGCAGTGGTGGCAGCGCCAAGGACAGAGGCCCAGAGGACGGCCATGTGGGCAGAGAGGCCCAGAAGCAGAGACCAGCTTGCTGCATGCAGACTCGCTCTGAGTGAACAGGGTTTTAGTGATTGAACTGCCACCGTGGAAATAAAGTTGGGTATAATCCTTTCACCCCAAGAATGTTTCTTTCATTTTCTCTGGTCACTTTGAATCCATAGTGAACTTGCCCGGGGCTGAAACCCATTGGCAAGACAAAAACCTAAGGAGATTTTGTTTGTATAGGTTATAGCTATGAATATTTACTACATTAGAAATCAAAAATGTAAAAATTTAGAAATACTTATTTAAAATATTCATTTAAAAATGACAATGAACACATTTTCTTGAACAAATGGGTAAATTAGTGAGAAGTAGAAGTCAAGTACACAATTTCCCTGCAGGGGCCTGAAGAAATCCCCAAGTTTCTACTGGTCACCAAGATGGAAACGCAGCAGAGGTGTGGGAAGGAGGTGGCCTTAATGGAGGCGGAGGGGAAAGGATGGTGAGTCTGGGGCAAGTGTCAGCAGCCTCAGATTTTCAAGACTCCAGCCTACTTGGTGCAACTTCAAAGGCTTAATCTTCCTGCTCCCACTTCTAAAATGCCTTGTAAAATATCTGCTTCATAGGATCCTTTAAAAACATTAAGCCACTTATCCTCAAAACCAAAGATGAGATCGGCTAAACAAATAGGGACTCTCAGCCTATTGGTGGGGAAACTGAAGTCCCGGGAGGTTATGTGACTTTGTCTCAGGCTGGGGTGCGGGAGGGGGATGGATAAAGGCATTAGCTTCTAGATCCCAGGTGTCCTGCCTGCTAGCCTGATGCCCATTGATTCTGGAGCATGGAAACTGTTAGTTCAGCAGTCCATCTACTAAATCGGCTGCTTCTAAAAGCAATCAAGAGGTATAAAAACTGCGAGCAACTAGGCAGGTGCCTAATTGTCTCCATGGGTACTTGGACCCCTCCCTCCTTTCTTTCCCCCTGAGAGACTGAATATACAAACGGGCAGCGGCCAAACCATATATGTCAAGAGAACTCTGACCCAAAAGCTCTGCGGCAACCCGCTCTGGAAGCCAAACCACTTGGCTCCCAATTTAGGATCCCCACCCCCTTTCCAGCCAGGATCAACCTGAGAGAGGCAAATATGGCTCCCCCAAACCAGTCACAGAGACGCCTCACTTCCAGATAGCCTGCCTTCCCCTTCCCCGTGCCAACAGCCCTCCATCAGGGCATACCTGAAGCCTTCCATTTTTGTATTTATAAAGCTTACCCACAGCCCTGCCAGGCTTGAGTCTCTGCCAAATGCAAGTGATGGTGGCTGACTCCCTTACGATAGCAAGCTCTGACCACACAGCCTCTGTGCTCACTTGGCCTGACTTCGTTTATTTCCACACCACGGCATGAATAACGAAGGATGTTATAAAGCCACGTTATGAAAAACGCATCAGTTATTGACATGTGTAAAGTGCTTTAAAATCATTTTAGTACGCCTTGTAAACACCTTGTGAAATACTGATATCCCCATTCTAGAGCTGAGAAAATTGAGAGGGAACCAGGAGATTACATGATTTGCCCAGAGCTGGGATCAGAGCACAGATCCCCCTGTGTCCGAGGTCTGTTGTTTATCCACTCAGCTCGGGCTGCACTTTGGAATCATTACCATTTTAAAGCTTTACCCTGGGGTGACTGAATATTAAGAAGTAGATCACATTTCGGCTTGGCAGGCGCTAAAGTATTGTTTTTAGTTTGTTTTTCTAGGTTTTAGTAGACGACATATGGGCTCCATTAACTTTACTATGTAGCACAATTTTGAAGATAGTTTCTTTTCCAAAATATTTTTCATCATAATTTAACATTTTAAAGTTCAGCGCACACCATCAACTCTAGAGGCTTGTTTTTCTCGGAGCTGTGCCCTTCTCCTGTTCCGTGCAGGCGGGAGGAGGGGAGGCCATAAAGCCAGCCAGGGGTCAGCTCTGGTATTGAGGCTGGTGGGGCGAGAGGTGGGTGAGTGTGACCGGGCCATGCGAGACAAAGTCCTCCTACTGCAAAGGCTTTCCTCCTTTTTCTTTTTTTTAAGATAAGAAGTTTTTTTGGTTTTTCCAAGTCTTAAGATTGTTGGTGATGTTGGCTGATGGGAACGGGAGGAAGACTCAGCTTTGCAGAACCTGAGTGTGAGAAAGCCTGCCTGGAAGGCAGGGCAAGGGGGGAAAGAATGGTTCTTTGTAGCTCCTTGCTGTCTTCCGAAACACGGTTGCCCCTATTCCTCTCTCCCCTGGGCCGTGCCCGGAGAAGGCTGTGTGGCGGCAGCGGCTGGCAGGGGCCGCTGTCTCTGCTCTGCTCAGTGCGGAGCACCCTCGTGGTTTGTTAGGGAGCTCCGGCCGAGGCTGACCAACTGAGCACCACACACAGCACATTAAATACTAAACAACATCGGGTTGCTGGCTTCATGGTTCACCCGCACCGTCCCTGGGATCCTCCCGTTCACCTACTCACCCACCCGCACTTACAAGCCTGCATAAAAAGCCTGCCCGTGTGTGTGTGGTCAGGTATGCGTTGTGCCGGTGGTAAGGGTTTCCCTTTATCCTGTCCAGGTGAGAGGGAGTGGCCTTCAGGGACAGGGAGAAGGCCCAGGCTCTGAGGAGACAGGCAGCTCTAGGAGGCCTGCCCGGAATTCCCTGGGTCTCCCCGCTGGAGCCCAGCCTCTGAAGCCAGAGGGGCTGCTGGATGGGGCAGGTCTCAGGGCCTGAGGGGGTGAGGTGAGCTGGGAGGGAGGGGAGGACCCATGGATGAGCCCACGCCTCCTGACTGTTCTCATTCTGGTCTGCCTGCATCTGGGCTTCCTTCCATCCCGTGAAAGAAAGACCAACAACCTTAGGGTTTAGAAGTCTGAAAGGTCCGAACCAATAGATGTTTACTGATCACCTTTCCAATGTACAGGCCAGCAGGAGTTGTCACAGCAGAAAAAGCAAGAGGAACAGGCAGAACACCAGGATGGCCAGTTCCCTGAGCTGTATTTTTCTGATCTTTACTGCACTCCAACTAGGACTAGATGAGAAAAAAAAATATGCACGAGCTCTAGCCACAGGTGGCAAACAACAAACGATGCCAACAGAGAAAAAGAAATGTAAGGTGAGGTGCCAAGCTTCCAGGTAATTTTCGATATCGCTGGGAAGACAGATTATTCATATAAAATGATGAACCCTTGATAAAGGGTTCACCAACCCTGTTGGCCCTTGATAAAGACAGTATATAATCACTGAAACATAATTTAGTCTTTAATAAGTCTTAGGTATCCTCACGTCCTGTTATTTAAGGGTTAACGGATGTTTCCCATTGAAAGAAGATGGAAAACAAGTATTTACTAATGACGTTATAAGTTATCTAATATATAATGATATTGAAACTCAAAATTGGATCCCCCCCCAATGTCCGGGTATGTGTGTTATTGGAGTATTTCTATAGGAACACACCCCATTCACAGTGTGGTGGTGGTAGAAAGGATACTGAATCATAAGACTGGAATTCTTGGTTTCAATTTTGACTCTTGCTAACCAAGATCATAATTTGGGGACCGTTAACTTAGATTACAAACCTTCTTTTGGCTATAAGTAAGTCTTTTGTATTATTTATATTTATATTATTTATTTATATTATATATATTTCTATTATTATTTCTACATAGCCAATTCTATATTTGTGCTCTGAAAGTTACCTTAAAAATAAACCAAAAATATAGAAGCACAAACAAAACACATTCTGTCAGTTCACCCTCTTTATAGGCTAAGTAAACGGTACTTCCTCAACCCTAAGGAGAGAAATAAACAAAATCAAAATGATTCCTCAGCACATGGTCTTAGTTAAAATAAGAGTGTGCACTTCATCAGTGTGCACCTGGATTGTATCCTACTCTCTTAAAAAATGCATACAGTGGGGTCTTGACTGGATTTTCTCTTCATGATATAGAAGCTATCCCACGTACAGCTGATCACATTATGGCCTGTTTGCTGAAAGGGATGAACGTCAGCACACAGGTTTTTAAATTCACTCATGATCATTTATCGAGTGTCTACTATGTGCCAGGCACACTATCAAATATGGGAGGAACAGGGAAACATTATTCTCTGACATATCACAGTATAATGGTATAATATATAAACCGATATGCTAGGAAATATCCTGCATCTTGCTAATGGTATAAATCAAAAGTCGTGCCAGAAAGCCAGGAGGAATAATACCTGGGAGACTCTGGGGAGACTGGTGGAGGTGATATTTGAGCTGAGTCTGAAAGATGAGTGAACATTTGCCAGGTGAAAGAGGGGAAGGGTATTTTCAGAGAGAATAGCATGGCTTATGAATGTGCCTGGCACATTTTGAGAAACTGTGAATGGATGTGTAGCTGCAGCCCAGGCTTTGTGGGAGGGAAGACAAATGGGAGGACAGTTGGGTTGAGGCTAGAGCATGGGGAGCCTAGGCAGGCTAAACTCAGTGGGCAATCATCCCTCAGGGAATGGGGGTGTAGAGGTGGAATGCATGATGTGCTGTGGTTTTAAGGGAACTGGAGGGTATGTGGAGGGCTTGTGTGATTTGGGAGTAGAGTTAAGGAGCTGCAGGTTAGGAGACCCAACAGGAGGTGGCCCAGGAAGGGTTGGCTTTGAGAAGCATTTCTGAAAAAGAACAGACACTATGCAGTAAACACTGGGGGCAGAGGCTGAGGGGGAGGGAGAAGCAGAGAATGACTTTGCAGTCGCTCGATACAGGGGGCTGGGCATTGTGGGACTATTAATTGAAGTGCGATAACACAGAAATTGGGTGGGTTCTCTACTCCAGGGAGCCCCAGACTAAAGAATGACCATTAGCTTTGCACAGGCGGTCAGTGACTAAACAAGAAGACAGGATATCAGTTGAGAAAGTGGAGGCAGCCAACCCCGGAATGAGGCCACTGATCTTAACTTTCCTGCTTTTAGCTCAAGTAACATTCAGTTCAACACCACTTAAAATCTGTCATCTAGACTACATCTTATCTATGGGAAATCTCTTTTTTGGTTACACTGTGTATCATTCCACTTATCAGCATGTAATGAGTAGGATCTCTGGAGCCAGGTCACCAGGGCAGGTGACATCAGGCAAGTCACTCAAATCTCTCTGTGCTTCAGTTTCCTCATCTGCAAAATAAGGATGAAAGTTGTTCATGAGGGTGTTGCAAGAATGAAATGAGTTAGTATATGTAGGCATGTGCCTGGCCATAGTGTTAAGCACCTTCTGTTTGTTATCATTATTAATAAGTAATGGGGTACTCCACTGTAAGTCGTACAAATATTAGAGATTTATTATCACAGAGCAAGATTGGCAGTGGGCCCTTTTAGGGTTAGTGCTGTTTCTTAATCAAGTTATCAAGGACCAGACCTCTTCCCATATCCCACTTTGCCATGCTCAGCTTGCTAGTGATTTCTCCTCATGGTGGCAGAAAGGCTGCAGTAGCTCCAAGTACCAAGTCCTTACATAACCAGCATTCCAAGCAGGAAATAAGGGGTTAGGTTAGGAGCAAAAGGAGTTTTCTTCCTTGTGCAGCTGACTCTTCAATGAAGAGAATCATTCCTAGGCTTCCTTTCAGCTAGAACTGGGTCACAGGCCCATCACTAAGAGGGTTAGAAAAGCACCAGATACTTCCAAACTATAACAAAAGAGGCAAAAGTGGAATTGGGGCTGGCTGTTGTATGGATCATGCCCACCACAGGCTGGGAGCCAAAGGGTTTTAAGGATGCCTCACTCAAGCTAGGGGTGATTAAGAAATCAGAACTTAGCTGTGTTCATTCATAGTGAATGAGCCATAGGCTTTGCCCTTCAAGAGTCATTAGCTTTTTAAAAAATAACTTTTTAACCCAAGTGGGTATCTTAGTGGTAAAATATGGAGAGAGGATGTTTTTGAGCAGGGAGTCCTTCCTAGTCTTCTCCCTTGTCCTAGGCTGTCATATTCCCTTCCCACACACCAAAGGAGGTGGCTCAAAATTCAGTTCACATTGTTGAAAAGTTCAGCTAGGCTAGTCACTGTAAAAGTTACTTAAAAGAAAATAAATGCAGGCTTCTTCCCCCTTTCCCTGCCCCTTGAAGCGGTCTCACCCACTGTGATGGGTAATAACCAGAGACCTATGTGAGAAGAGTCAGTCTTTCCTCCTTAGAAGCACGTCTTAAATCTAGCTGTTCCCCTACGATCTACATCTCCCAGTCACTGCCAGAATTTGGGCCCATAGCATCTATCTGGCTGACTGCTATCACCTCCCATCTGGGGTCCCTATCAAGTTTCTCCATCACAAGAAAGACTGCATGCAGCAAGGTGGTCAGAGAGCTACAACACACCAGAAGAAAGCTTTAATAAATAGCCACAGAAAGCCTTAGTTCCACTATCCAATTCCATTAACAAAGAGAGGAGGAATTAAAAAATTCCAAGGCACTTAGTTACTAATCTGATTCTGGCCTACATGAGAATATTCAACAAATACATATTAAATTAAATTGATTCAAGATTTTATTTATTCAACCTACTTAAAGCTTATGTAAACTCCTTGGAGATTTGTGTCAAGCTGTTAAGTTGGAAAATACATGAAAAGTAGTATTTTCAAGAGACCAGCTTTCCTCTTAATGAGCTTTATGAGCTTAGTGTAAACCCAGCGGGGAGGCAGGGGGCTCCAGGAGAGGCGACTGGAAGGAGGAGGTGAGAAGAAGAGAAAAGCCAGTGTCTGTCAAATCCTACATGTCTTCATTGCAATACTTATTGACCAGCTACTGCCCTCTAGTGCCCACTGTATAAAGTTCTCACCCAAATTCCATTTTTATCCTAAAAAATCTGAAGACACCAGGACAGGACCAAACCTCTTGTTTTGCAGATAAGCAAACTGAAGTACAGAAAGGTGAGGCGTCAGACTGACTCAGGTGGCCTCCTGGATTCTTAATTACCCCACTGCAACTTGTCTGGCAAACTCTATCAAAAGCATTTCTCAAGACGTTTCAATAACCAGTAAAAATTACAGCATACCAGTCATTTAACAATAATTTTAAGGGCCATCTATTATTTCCAATGGTATTCCAAATAAAGCCAAAACTGACTGTTGGTCAAGTTTAGATAAGGATTTATAAACTATATTGGTACATTTGAAGTTTGGTAAAGTTTAGAAAATATCTGTTACTTCTTTCTTTTTTATTTTTTAGAAAAATAGTTAACTAGAACAGACCCAAAGTACATTCGGCTACTTATCAAAAGTGATTTATCATCGTCTCCATGTGGGCTAATAATATTCTGCTGGAATTTTCCCAAAGGAACCTTTTTGCTCACTGATGGGAAAAGGGGGGCTTTGTCATTTTAATTTAGAATGCATATTTTCATCATTTAATCATTTTGCTGGTGGGAATACACTGAAAATTATCCAGCTGGATGTGTCACATATAAGAACATTACTGAGTAACAGAAGATTTATTCAAATATTTAATTGGAAGGAAATACATCTGGAATAAGTTTTATTGGAATTCATATAAAAAAAAGTAAATCCATTAGAATTAATATCATAAACAGTTGACTTATTCTGGAACCTGAAATATTAACGAAATGGACCTTAGAAGTCCTAACCATTTTTCCCTGCAAAAAGCCAGTCATTTTCCAATTTACGTGACAATTATACTTTATTACTTTAAGTAGAGCTTTGTTTTCAGCTAATATTTTAGTGACTGATCACTCAAATTACCTAATTTGTTTCCTTTCCCCTTTCTCTTCAAAAAATAAGCAGAATGGAAGTACTAGGGTGCATCTGGCTGTCTTCAAAATACTTCAGAGCTCCTGCTAAGATCAGCAACTCAGCAGAAGCCCCGCATTTGGGCCACCAGGGAACTACAGAATCGAGAGCCATCTAGTTTTGCCCTTAGATGTCAACATAGATCCCGTTGATCAAGTAATCAAGTCTTGAGTAACGTCTCCTTCGGAGGGATTCTGAGAGGATTCTACCCGAGAGGGCAAGGCCTACGGCGAGGAACAGAACCCCGAACAGCAGCGTCCCCATGAGAAGCCACCTTGCAGACGGGAGGCTGTTGTGACTTGCCGGAGTCCTGCTCAGGGAGGAGCCGCCGGGCCTGGCCTTCCCATTTTCCTGGGAGGCAGTTTTATTCCTAGAGGAAGAATCCACATTTGACAAAGGAAGCGTGGCAGGGCCCTGGGCACCCTCTGCGCCCAGGGTGACGCTGGAAACGTCTCTGGAGGACCCGGTTTCCGGGGGGCTCCGCCAGTCCGTCGGGGCCTGGGAGCTGGGAGCCGGGCCTGCAGTTGTGGCCACGCTGGCCCGGGGCCGGGCCCACGCTGGGGTCCACGCCGCCCCGGTGAAGGCTGAGGGAGGCGGGGGGCTGGCCGCTGCCCGGGGAGCCGAGGGGGCGGCCGGTGGCGGCGGCATCACGGAGGGCTCCACGGGGGCTGTGGCTGCGGGGGGAGATGCGGGCTCTGGCCTGGCAGCGACGGGCCGCAGAGACGCGACGACCCCCGACGTGGGGAATGCTGTCACATTTTCAGGCAGCACGTGAGCTGTGTTTTGTTCTGTGGCAAACAGTGAAGTCTGAGAATGGCCCTTTTCCTTATAAACAGGGAACCCTGTACTCGCTCGATCCATCTCGAACAGTGTGTCCACGTGATCTGAGGGGGCAAACAGAGAAGCCGCATCTCTCCGTAGGGCACCCGTGGGCTTGGCGGGGCCTGTCGGACGCAGGGCTGCGGGCGTGAGGCCTTGGGAGGCCCGGCCGTGGGCGAGCGAGTCTTCGTGGGCTAACTCTTGGCTTGGCCAGCCAGTCCTGGCCAGAGACGGAAAATCTGAAAGTGTGAAGAAAATAAAATGGGGACTTAAATATTTCCATACGGAGGTTAAAAAAGACAAATGTATCAGCTGGTTCAGTAAGTCGCCAAACTGTTGATACTTGACATTTCATTGAAACTTGCGCAAAATGGAAAAATACAGATTGCTAAATCAGAATCTGATGTGGCTGCCTCTCCACCAGATGCTGAGGTTTATTTCTAGGATGATGGGACCAAGAAGAGAAACACGTAGAGGAGGATCAGGCAAATGAAGGAAGAGGTGGGAGGCGCACAGCAGAGAAGGCGTGAGCAGCTCAGCATGGCGGCAAGGGTTGAGGAAGATGGGGACACTTAGGGGACAAAGCCAGGGAAGAAAGCTGGGCTAGGGTGATGTGGCAGCAAGAAGACCAGTAGAGGAATGCTGGTTCGAGGCAAGATATTTAGCAAACTGTGCCAGCCGGGAAGCAAGCAGTCACCAGGAGAGATTTCACAGTGAGGTGTGGGGTCAGGTGCGCAGGCAAGAAAGATGCGTGGAGGCCACGGGACAGTAAGAGAAGAGGCAGAATCCCAGTGATTTATCTTGCACAGGGAGGAGGAGGGGGCCTGAGAATCTGGTCCCTGAGGGCATCAGCACAAGGCTGATGACATTTTTCAGTCAAAAAACAGGTGTCAACACCACACTCAGGGGAGGGACACTATCTGGGAGATTTAATTTTGATTCTCAAAGATAAAACTTTTAGAGCCAATGGCTTAGGTCTGAGGATGATGGAACCAATATTTGAAATCATGATGGCCACATGGATGACATGAAGAGAAGATCACACAGTCTCACCTCCTGCTGAGGAGGAACCAGCCTCAGATCCTCCTCCGGTGTGAGAAAGTTTAGAATTTTGCTGTTAGTCACACAGGCCATTTACCAGAGCTCAAATTGGAAAGGCTTGTTAAAGCAACCAGGCATAGGGAATGATCTCACACTTTGCTCTGTGTTGCTGTTACTCGGTTACTCATTTCACTTAGATTGGAATGGCAGAAAGCACAAGCAAGGCAGCAAAGGTGCATCTTGGCGTTAACTGGTTCATCTTGCCTATTCTCTTCCTCCTTTTTCTTCTTTAGCAACACCAACACCAGTTTCTAAGCTAGACCTCACACTCTTAACAAACAGATCCAGAGCCAGCTGCAGACCTGTAATATCTTCACTACCTTCTGAACTTCACACCCCCTTTAACGGTCACTTATGAGAGCATTTAGGATGGAGGTCAGCCAGGTATGGCCTGAGGGGCTAAATCTGGCTTACCACCTCGCTTTGTATGGCTTGGGATGGTGTCTTGCCTGAGAGGGATTGCCCCCAGGCATGTTCACTCTGGATTTGGTGAGACCGAATAACAACATAATGTTAGGGGTAAAAGGGTTAATACCAAGCTTTTTTTCTCAGGTGGCAGGTCGAGTGCTGGAATCATGTCTACCTCTGGAGCATTCACAATCTGCCTCTGCCTCGGGGAGAGCACTAGACAGAGCTCTTTATATAGTAACACCCCAATAATGGCTCATGGCCAACAGGTAAGTAGGCATGTACCTAGCAGTAAGCCAATTATGTCATCAAGTAGTTTAGAGTCAGTTGAGGATCCTGGCCATAGGAACTTTCATTTTCCCTACAGATGGTTTCTACATTTTTAAATGGTTGAATAAAAAATATTTTGTGACACATGAAAATTACATGAAATTCCAATTTCAGTGTCCATAAATAAAGTTTTATTGGCACTCATCCATACTCATTTGTTTACATATTGTCTATGGCTGCTTCCTAGTACAAGGACAGAGACGAGTAGATATGACCAAATGCATATGACCCACAATGCCTAAAACACTGGCCTGAAGAGCCTAAAATAGTTATTATTTGGCCCTTGACAGAAAAAGTTTGCAGACACCAACTCTCATGCTCTAAAATTGAATTTGGACATCTGAAGTTCCTCTACCCAGCAGTGAAGAAAAGAGTTTCTGTTGCAGGTGACATCACATTCACAGAGGATCACCACGAGATAAACAACATCTATATTTCTAGGTAGTATCAGATATACTTTTTAAAGAAAAAGATCAGGATTCAACATATTCCATTTTAAAGTTCAAAAAACAAAAAGACTATTTAAGTAAATGCTCTGTCATGGGTGTGAACTCAGAACTTAAATAAGGCTGTTGACAAGAGTGGCCTAAATAGCTGTTTTCTTTCTCAAGAATGCAAGTTCATAAATAAAGCACAGGTAGGGCTAGTCCCATTTCTTGATAAGATTCATCTACTGCCAAAGATCCTAGAACTATCCAGGGGTGCTCCACACCTGCTCCATTTGCCTCACCCACTGTCGTTTGCCGTTAGGGAATGGCACTTTCTCCAGGGCATGCAGAGATGAGCCACAGAGCCCACTGGAACATAGCTCTGTGCCTTCAACCCCTCTTTTGAGTTTCATTTTCAAGTGATGTCACTAAATGAGAAACTTAGGGACTGACTCTTAGTTGGAAACCAGCTGAGCAAACAGACTCTCGATTTATTCTATTTCTGAATTCCCCTCTTCTAGTCCTTGACAGAAATGACGTACCACAAAGCTGCAAAAAAAAAAAAAAAAAAAAGCAAGCTGCAATGGTTTTATAGAATGAATAAAGCACACTGTCATCTTTCAAACATTCAGTCGGTAAATATTAGTCCATCAGTTATAGGAAATAGAGTTCATCTGGAAACAACCCACCAAACAGATAATTTCACTCTAAAAAGGAGGCAGATGATTTTTTATGGGGTAATACCAATCCGTCATCATGGGAAGATTCATAAACAGAATTTCAAACACAATTTGTAAACATCCTGCAGTTATAAACAGTCCCACAGCATACCACGTCCAGGGCTGATTCTTTGGCCCTAGACATCAATCAACCTACTCCGAGTAGACGGTGCCCCCTGGTGGCTGCCACAGGAACTGGTGGCTTCTAATTCCTTCATTACCTTTTCACTGGCCCTTAAAAGGTTTATTCACATGCCAAGTTTCCTTTACTTCCACTGGAGAGAATCTTTACCACATACTTCCTCTTCATATATGCATTAAAAAGCAACAACGTTACAGAAGTATTACAAAATTTACAGACAAATTTATACACCAATAAATGAAATTTATAAACAAATTTATAAATTTGTTATAAAAACAAATTCAACTATAATTTCTATCCTTATGTCCCAGCAACTATGAACATTTCTGTATATCTTACACTTGTTTTCCATGTAATCAAAAAACAACTGGATGTTTTTCACCAGAAATTTTGTTAATTTCTGTCCCTCAAACTTACTTTTTAATATCTGTATCATATTCCCTCAAGTGGATCATTCTTATTTTTATACCATTCTCCAGAAATTAGACATTTATGCTGCATCTAATTATTCCATTTTTGAACTATTATGCAATAAATAGCTTCACACCAATAGTTTTTTCTTGTTTTGGTAGTATTTCTTTAGTACAGATTTTATGGAAGTAGAATTCCTAGATTAAATTACCTATGATTTCTTTAATACTCTGCTTTAATTGTGAAACAGATATTAGACATAAGGAACACACACTGACAGTGGAAGAAAGGACAGAATGAAGATGAGGAAGTCAGAAGAAAAATAGAGGCGAAATACTATGGTGGGAGCTCCTGAAAAGAGAATAAACATTCCGCTCTGTGTCCTGAGCCCCAACCTCTTTGGAAATTCACCCTGGGATATCCATTTCCTGCTGGATATCACCCCCAGGTGTCTAACAGGCTCTACAATGTTCCAGGTGATCAGAGAGGTACAGAGAGAAGCCATATCCATGCCACACTGTACCCCAATGTTTTAGCCAAGGTTATATACATACAGGCAGAAGTGAAGAAGCCACACAGATCAGGGGCAGCCCCTGACCCCTGACACCCCAAAAGGGCAGGAGGAGGACAAGACATTGTCTATGCGAGAGAGGGTCTTGAGTGTTCTGAGAAGCTTAATTTGTTCTGTGCCATAGTCTTCATAAAAAATTTTTCTAAAATTATGGTGAAATATACATACAACTTACCACTTTAACCTTTTTTTAAGTGTACCATTCAGTGGCATTGAGTATATTCACACTGTCATGCAATCCTCACCATCATCCATCTCCAAAATTTTTCCAGTTTAAAAAACTGAAACTTTCTATTTTACATACCCATCATTTTATAATGGGGCTTGTATCACTTTTGAGGAAGAATTTACACAAATAATCTGTGCTTTATGCTTCTGTTTAAGGGAATGCTCAACACATCGGGTTTTCCTGGTTATGAACAAAACTCAGACGCAGCCTCACCCAGGGGACAAGGCAGGTAGGTGCCTGGGCAGTATCATTCTCTGAAGTACCTCACATGTAATACAGATGAGAGAGAAGCCTTGATTGCTCCCCGCTCCCAACTGTAAAACTGCTTCTCTTCAAATCTTCCCCAGCTCAGTAGATGGAGCCACCATCCATCTAGACACTCAAGCCAAAAATAAGCCTGAACTGGAAGGCTTCTCGTTCTCTTGTCCCCCACATTCACACCATCAGCAAGTCCTGTTCACGCCACCTCTGTAACAGCCCAGATGTTCACTTCTCTCCATCGCCTCTGCCACCTCCCTGGTCCACAATGCCATGGCTTTTCACTTGGATCTTGCTTGCACCTCTTCCCAACTCTTCCCACGTCTCCTTTTGCTGCTGGACCATCGTCTGTCCCCCACAGGCAGTCACAGTGAGCTTTGTGAAATCACCCTTCAAACACCACATTACATGCCTGCTTAAAAACTTCCAATGGCTTCCTATTACACACCTGAAATAAAAAAACTCCCAACCCTGGCTTACAAAGTTTGATGTGCTCTCCCTACTCCTTGCATATCACTCTTCATACATGGCTCACTATGAGCCAGCCAGCTGGGACTGAAGGGTTTGTTCTCTAAACACTCCAAAACCATTCTGCCTTCAGTTATTGGAAGGGGCTATTTCCTCAGCCTGGAAGGCCTTCCCGTCACCTCACAGCTGGCTCCTTAACTGCTCAGATCTCAGCTAAGGGTACTTCTTCACAGATGCTTCCACTGATCACCTAATCCAGAAGGTTCACTCAGTGATTATCTATTACATTGTCTTAGCTCAATTATCTTCAATTATATTTTTCTTGATCAGTTATTTGTTATGGTTCTTGTCTCCCATGAAATGTAAGTCCTAGAAGCGAGAACTTTATTTCTCATGTTTAATGTATCTTTGTATTCTTAGGGTGTAAGAAGTGCTTGGCACATAGGAGGTACTAAATAATATTTGTTGTTTATTGAATAAATCAAATGGAATATTTTTAATAGCCAAGGGTATAATGACACTTTCTAAAACCTAAAGGAAATTTGATATTGAAAGCATGTCATCCTGAAAAATTAGTAGCCAAAACCTCACCAAGACATATCCAAAAAATTACATTACTTTTTAGTGGTTTATTTTCTGTATTCTGAGCAATTATGTAAGTTCCAAGCACTTATTTCCAATGCCTTGCACAGAATTTGGCATATGGGAGATGCTCAATAAATACTTCTTGAATGAACTTCTCTCCAGATCTGGATAATAAAATCCAGAATTTGATTTCAGATAGTGATATTATAAAATAATGGGAACCTAATGACAAACACAGTGGAATTTTATATATTCATGTGGGCCTTTACCCTTTCAAAAGTCACACTGGAGACCTGTATATGCCAGTGTTGCTGACATTGTCCTAAAGAGGTGTTTCAAAATGTTTTCATGAAAGATCTGTGTGCCTTTTATCTTATGAAGGTCAAAACAAAACAAAATACTATCATTCAGAGGTCTTCCATTAGAAAAAAAAAATGTTTGGGTCAATGAATTAGAATTTAAATCATGAGATTCTTTTGGTGTACCTCTATATTTGTGACCCCTTTTGGTCGTACCACTTAGACTTTTTGCAGAACATCTTTTCCGTGAACCATATGCTTAAGCAATTCTAATGACAAAAGAAAAAGAACAATGTTTTTATTACCTCTAATTATCCTGTAACTCATAAGTCCCTTTGCTGGTTTCAGTGGACAGGCTTCCTCACTGGGGCAGAAAAATAAGTAGCAGTTGGGTAGTCTGGTTGTTTTTCGAGTGTCGAAAATCATCAGGTTACAAGCTTTGTCCCCTGCAATGAAAGGTTTCAGCAGCATTATTTCGAAATCGGATTTTCTGAAGGGTATGGTAAGCAGGAAGAACTTCATTTATTCTCGTGTCCAACACAAACATCTTTGTTCACTTCGTTTGCTTGCTTGCTGACCGCTGAATCATTTCCTTTTCCTCAGTTTAGTCAGTGAAGGCAATTTTTAAAGACATTGGGTTAAAGAAATCTGAATTAAGGTAATTTTGGCAAAACTAATTTTTAAGAGTACATTTAATTCTGTAGAAATAAACCTGCCATTTGCTAAAATATACATATAAATACTGACTTTGCAATCTTTACACAGCTCACGGCTGAGTTGGGCCATAAGAAAGGGATCCAACTCTGGTGATTTCATGTACATCCTGTACCCTGAAGGCAGTCACCTATGAGGCAGACACCACGAGCCTGGCTTTCTTGGGGTGGAATCAGTCAACTGAGCATCACACATGCTACGCCTCCCTCCACGAAGGACCTGAAGAGTGTGCGGAGTGCAATGTCTATTTTTTATTTTTATCAGTACCATTCTTTGTTCTTTGCATTTCCGCTCTTCCTTATCAGTTTTGCTTTTCCATTTTCCTTCCTTCCTCACTTTTCACTCTTAAATTTCATTCCTGGCTTTTTCTCTTTCTCTTATGTCCAACAGAAATTATTCTCTCTTTTCATCATGGCGTAAATCTGGTGCAGTCTTCCCAACTTGGCCTTTAACCCTTGAGGGATCAGGAGACCCCTGGTCAGGTTGAAGGTTAAGAGGCATATAGGATAATTATTAAAAATGCTCTTTCTCACCATACACACACACACAACTGTGTGTTAACTAGCCTCAGTGTGGTAATCATTTCACAATATACACGTTACCAAATCATGTTTTGTATCTTAAATTTACACAATGTTACATGCCAAATATATCTCAATAAAGCTGGGAAAAACCCTTTATAGTCTGCAAACCAGCAGCACCACTTCCTAAAATCAGGCAATGGTTAGGATCAACCCTGACTCCCCCAAAGGGAAATAAAACTTACTTAGCTTCTGCAAGGATTTTATCATGCCATGTCTCCACTACCCAGGTAACAAGAAAGGTACTTTAGCTTTTCCTTTCTCAGCAATGTGATAATTCTGCAATACCATTTTTGGGGGCACTTAAGTAAAGGGAAGGGTCTGGTAGCCTCCCAACTTGCATTCAAAATTCTGTGTTCTTTATATTTGTGTATTTACAAGTTTAGGTATTTTGTGCTATTTGTATTTTATGTCCTTGGGCATTTTTCTAGCATCTGTGGCTATCAGCAAATTATCAAAGTGCTTTTCTGAGCCCTAAGCAGTTAAAAACCATTTTTTAATAAGGGAGGAAAAAGTTTGAAATCAATTAGCTGAGCCCCATAATTACCTCTGCTTACAGTATAACAGTAACAGTACTTTTGCTTGTAGAATAAAGCAGCAAGTCGTAATTTCTTACTAAATACCCATCATGGAACTGAAGAGAAATGCATGGTTTCCTATGTGTTGGACACAAGAATAAATGAAATTCTTCCTGCTTACCATCCTCTTCAGGTACCACATAGCCTTCAGTCCTGTTTGCAGGTGATATTTGTATTTCACATAAACATTGATATGAACATTTAAAGAAAAGCTAGAAATTTAATGAAATCTCTATAATTTCCACAAATTACTTCTATAAAGAGTGTCCAATAGCACACTGCTCAATTTGAGACCAGGGTTTTTTTCTTCCTGACACCAAATCTGTGGTGTCTTTTTCCACACTAATTCTCCAATTATGATTCCCTGACACCAACTGGGTGTCCTACCATCCAGTCCACTTCCGACGCTGCCTACCTGGCGGTAGCGCCACACTCTGCAGATGCTTCAGCCCCAGTCACAAGTATCAGATTCCAGGTTACTCACACTTTTGCCCCAACTTGGCTGCAAATTCAGGTTCCCACAAACCTCCACCCCAGGTTCAATAATTTGCTGGAACTACTCACAGGACTCAGGAAAGTACCACCCTGACTAAAACAGGTTATTGTAGAGGATGCAAACGAGAAGCCGGATGAAGAGCTGCGCAGGGCAGGTCCAGAAGGGCCCCATACACAGGCGCCCCTGCTGCAGTGACCTGGGACACGCCCCACTCCTGGCACATGGATGTATTCACCGACTTGAAAGCCCCCTAAACCCACCGTTCAGGGATTTTTGTGGAGGTTTCATTACATTGGCATGACTGATTGAATCACTGGCCACTGGTGACTGAGTTCGAGGGGCAGCCCCCTCACCCACCTGGAGACTGAGGCTGGGTCTTCCCAGTGACTAGTACCCATCCTGAGGCTATCAAGGGACCCGCCAACAGTCACCATCTCATTAGCACAGACTCAGCTCGTTATGAATGATGACAGAAGTTCCTATCTCAGGACACTCCAAGGGTTCTAAGAACGCTGTGTCAGGAACCAGAGACAAAGACTATATGCATACATACATTCTATCTATCTATCTATCTATCTATCTATCTATCTATCTATCTATCTATCTATCTATCAATCAATCATCTATCTGTCTTCCTATCCCACAACCATTGCAGAAAGAAAAGGAAGTGAAGATTTGAGAGAAAACATACGATTTGGGGGGCTCAGTCATGTAAGAATCAGTAGCATGGTGTTCACTAGCTCTTCTGGGCTCCTGGATGGCAAAGCCTTGCCCATCTTGGTCACTGTTTCATCTCTAGCACCTAGTAAGGTTTTGGGCACTCAATAAATTTAGTTTTCTTTTTTTATCTAGGGAATTAGGACTGGGTCATAAACCACTGAAAAATGACCATTGTTTCACTGAGATACATATTCCTCTTTTCGGGTCACTGGTTTGGAGCCCGAAACATGCAAAGGTTTTTCCTCCCTTTAAAAATTAAATGCTGGTTTTCCTATTGGATGGGATAAGAATTTTATTTTTTTGTCTCAACTTCCTTTCTCTGTTTAAATGTTCTTTATAATATCACACTAAATTCCAATACTTCATGATGATGGTAGCTAAGTATTTAAGTAAGATTTTTGTTTTCAGCATCTTGGATGCCTGCTAGAACATAACACCAGTAGTTCTCAACCTTCCATCTACCCAGACACGTGAGCGATACACACGCACCCGAGAGTAACTTTACTCAGCTTAGGGGAGAAGAGGACATACTTGTGCAACATTCCTAGTAGTTCTGCCACCCCCTTTCTACCCCATTGGGAAGTAGTAGTATAAACTATTCAGCCACATCAACCAGCTACTTATGTCACAAAAAACATGGAATAAAGAACTGGCAAGAGACTATTATTTACCTGATATGTTTTTTGTTGAACAGCAGGAATTAATGCAGTCTTCTTGAGTTGATGTATGTATGGGCTCATTGCCTCTGATCCCCTTAGAAAGAGATGACTGGATGTCAATGACAACGTCTTCTAGACGCTCGGTGGGGCAGTGTTCACTGGTGGACAGCCTTAGCATCAGGAAGCAAATCATTACAAAAGTGGAAGTCAAGCTCCATTCTTCCCTGCAGAACATCTTAAATCTCAGTTTAGTCTTATTGTCCAAAGATCAAGGATAATGCTCCCTCTGGCCTCAGTTGGCTTCAGGAAGACTGCACAGATGATGGGATTTTTCTAGAACAAATATAGAAAATCATCAATGAGTTTAATTTCTTTTAACACATCTAGGAGAGAGAGCACTTCATTTCCTTCAAGTCAATGTAAATGACTCACAACTTGTAGAAGGACAGAAATAAGTATTCTTTTATTTGTTTCACTTTTAATAGATTCAAGACAACTTTTCCTTAAAAACGTGGTAGAGAACTAAAAGACCCAAACACATTTCCCACCAATGCATAAAAGCTGACAGGTATCTATTAAGAAAGAGGCGTAAACAGTGGGCTTGCCTCTGTGAGTTCTAGAATTTTTCCTCTTCCTGCCTTTCGGAAACAGGAGAGGAGAGGACACAAAATCTCTATTCACTGATGAAGCAGTAATAGGACTGGGCACATTTCCTTTCTTTGTTATAACAATTAGCAGTTCAAAAATCACCTACTGGGAGGTAGGCAATGTGCCATGAAATTTACATATATTGTCCTATTTAATCCTTATGTCAGCTCTGCAAAAAAGCTATTATTTTCCTCATTCTGTAGATAAGGAAACTAAGGCTGCCTTTCTTGGTGCTGCCTCTCCTTAAGCATCAAACCAGAGGCAGGTAACTAATGATGTAATTCTAGGAATTAGCCAGTCAGTAGCAGGAATATTCTGGTTCAGTTGAGTCTTAGGGACACATATTCTTTTCGACATCCCTAAAAACACAAGAGTCACACTATGTATAATGCCAACTCCACTGGGAAACTGGTTCTCCTAGGAAAAATAAATGTTAAACTGGAAGGCAAAAGCAGAAATTATCCTTACCCACTCACCTCCACATTCCAGAATTCAAATTGTTTCCTGAATGACAGCATACAGCCAAATACTGTTTCTGTAATCTTTTTTTTTTTTCCCTGTCATGATCCTTATGGTAGTCTGGTAAAACTTAGGATCTCTTCTGAGAGACATGCTTTAAAATGCAAAAATGAAATGTATAGGATTACAAATGAAGCCAGTTATACTGAAATGTAATTATCAAAAATGTGCCTGTAAAGTTCTGATGAAAGATACCAAAGACCTAAATAAATGGAGAGATATTCCATGTTCATGAACAATGTCAAGATGTCAGTTCTTCCCAATTTGATCTAAAGATTCAATGCAATCCCAATTAAAATCCCAGCAAGTTATTTTCTGAATCTCAACAAACTGATTTTACAGTTTACCTGGAAATGAAAAAAGGCCCAGAATAGCCAATACAATACTGAAGAACAAAGTTGGAGAACTGACAGTACCCAACACCAAGACTTACTATAAGCTATAGCAATGAAGACTGTGTGGTACTTGAAAAAGAATAGACAAAGAAAACCATGGAAAAGAATAGTAAGACCAGAAACAGACCCACACAAATATAGTCAATTGAACTTTGACAAAGGAGCAAAGGGAATACAATGGAGAAAGGACAGTCTCTTCAACAATGGTGCTGGAATAACCAGACATGCCAAAAAAAAAAACCTAGACACAGATCGTCCACCCTTCACAAAGATTAACTCAAAATGGATCATAGCTGGCACAAGAACAGAGCCACAGACCAATGGAACAGACTAGACAATCCAGACATTAACCCAGACATATATGGTCAATTAATATTTGATAAAGGAGCCATGGACATACAATGGCGAAATGACAGTCTCTTCAACAGATGGTGCTGGCAAAACTGGACAGCTACATGTAGGAGAATGAAACTGGACCATTGTCTAACCCCATATACAAAAGTAAACTCAAAATGGATCAAAGACCTGAATGTAAGTCACGAAACCATTAAACTCTTGGAAGAAAACACAGGCAAAAACCTCTTAGACATAAACATGAGTGACCTCTTCTTGAACATATCTCCCCGGGGCAAGGAAAACAACAGCAAAAATGAACAAGTGGGACTATATTAAACTGAAAAGCTTCTGTACAGCAAAAGACACCATCAATAGAACAAAAAGGAACCCTACGGTATGGGAGAATATATTTGAAAATGACACATCCGATAAAGGCTTGATGTCCAGAATATATAAAGAGCTCACACGCCTCAACAAACAAAAAACAAATAACCCAATTAAAAAATGGGCAAAGGAACTGAACAGACGGTTCTCCAAAAAAGAAATACAGATGGCCAACAGACACATGAAAAGATGCTCCACATCGCTAATTATCAGAGAAATGCAAATTAAAACTACAATGAGGTATCACCTCACACCAGTAAGGATGGCTGCCATCCAAAAGACAAACAACAACAAATGTTGGCGAGGCTGTGGAGAAAGGGGAACCCTCCTACACTGCTGGTGGGAATGTAAACTTGTTCAACCATTGTGGAAAGCAGTATGGAGGTACATCAAAATGCTCAAAACAGACATACCATTTGACCCAGGAATTGCACTCCTAGGAATTTACCCTAAGAATGCAGCAATCAAGTATGAGAAAGACCAATGTACCCCTATGTTTATCGCAGCACTATTTGCAATAGCCAAGAATTGGAAGCAACCTAAATGTCCATCAATAGATGAATGGATAAAGAAGATGTGGTACATATACACAATGGAATACTACTCAGCCATAAGAAAAGGGCAAATCCAACCATTTGCAGCAACATGGATGGAGCTGGAGGGTATTATGCTCAGTGAAACAAGCCAAGCAGAGAAAGAGAAATACCACACTCATCTGTGGAATATAAGAACAAAGGAAAAACTGAAGGAACAAAACAGCAGCAGAATCACAGAACTCAAGAATGGACTAACAGGTACCAAAGGGAAAGGGACTGGGGAGGATGGGTGGGTAGGGAGGGATAAGTGGGGGGAGAAAAAGAGGGGTATTAAGATTAGCATCCATAGCGGGGTGGGAGAAAGGGGAGGGCTATACAACACAGAGAAGACAAGTAGTGATTCTACAACAGGTTGCTACACTGATGGACAGTGACTGTAAAGGAGTATATAGGGGGGACCTGGTATAGGGGAGAGCCTAGTAAACAAAGTATTCGTCATGTAAGTGTAGATTAATGATAAAAAAAAAAAAAAGCAGTTCCTGTGTGGTGACCTCCAGTGAATTCTACACAATGATATAAAGGGCATATAAAAGTGTAGGCAAAGGGTCTGTTTGTGTTTATACAGAGGATCAAAGCCTAATGTGGCTACCCCGAAAATGAACTAAGATACGATATGAAAAAGAACTTCCAACATCAGCACTCTCGGGAAGACTCATGACAGAAGATGATCAGCAAAAAAAAAAAAAAAAAAAAAAACCCCAACAAAGATCCACGCACTGCCACAGGTGTAGATGCACTCATCCCACCAGTTCCTGGACTTGCCATGGGAATGAGGAAGGAGATATCTAAGCTGGCCTGTGCATACAGTAAAACAACAAATTTGACTGGATCTATACTGTTGGAACTCAACCAAGAATTAAGAGAAGTGCAAATTGTAGCACTCCAAAATCTTACAACCACAGACTATTTACTGTTAAAAGAACATATGGGATGTGAACAGTCCCCAGGAATGGGTTGTTCTAATTTATCTGAATTCTCTCAGACTGTTCAAGTTCAGTTGGACAATATCCACCATATCATAGATAAGTTTTCACAAATGCCTAAGTTGCCTAACTGGTTTTCTTGGTTTCACTGGAGATGGCTGGTAATTACAGGTATGCTTTGGTTATGTAACTATATTCCTATTATGTTAATGTGTGTGCACAATTTAATTAGTAGTTTAAAACCTATCCATGCTGAAGTTACTCTACAAGAAGATATGTCAAAGAAATAATCAATCTTCCCAGGTTTTCTTCTGCTTGCTACTTCTATAGCTTTTCTTCTTCCTACCTAATCACAACCTTTAAATAGAACTCGTGCCACATGTCGAATTTACCGAGTATCATAATTCTTCCAAGTGGTAAAGATACCTCAAGACAAATGCTGGGCATAGAAGCCACAGGGCATAAATATGCAAAGAAGTAAAAAGCTAACCTTTTCAAACAATAAGGCTTCTCTCTCACTTACCAACTTAACATTTCCCTGTATGGCCCCGGAAGATGACTGGTTAGCCAGAGACGGGTAAGATTCCTCAAGGGAGGAACAACCTAAGACAGGCACAGTCGCAGGGGGCCATCTGGTGAGAAAATGGGGAGCAGCAGAGGTGAGGCTTAGAACCTCCCCCCTCATGTTCTGAGAGAAATCTTCTGCATACATGGATGTTTATTGCCCTCGTCTAGCTCGGATTAACACATAGTCTACAGGCACACACCTGATCATCTACATTTGCTCTCTTACAACACTAAACTCTGTTTTCTACCTTTATCTCGTATCTACCTACCACTTCAGCATTTTATTAAAAATTATAATAATAGAGAAATGTGGTATCCACATATAAATCAAGTTTAAAAATCAAATGAATATTCATATTTGAACTGACTGTTTATAGTTCATAATGCATGAACAAAACCGAAAGCTTCTGTGATGACTGCCCTTGCACTGTTCACCATGTAACTTATTCACTATGTAAGAATTTGTACTCCATGTAAGAATTTGTTCGTTATGCATCAGAAGATTGGAGACTGACGAAAATTAGGCTTGGGGTGGATTAATGATTGTGCATTGAGTATTGACCCCCCTATACAGAAATTTATTGTTGTTAACAACTATTTGATCAATAAATATGAGAGATGCCCTCACACACACACACACACACACAAAATATATATATATGTATATATATATATATATACATATATATATATATATATATATATAAACACACTTCCAATTGTAAAATAAATAAGTAACCGGGATGTAATGTATAGCATAAGGAATATAGTCAAAATATTGTAGCAACTTGGTATGGTGATAGCTGGTACCTAGAATTATCATGTATATAAATGCTGAATCACTGTGTTGTACACCTGAAACTAATGTAATGTAATACTGTGTGTCAACTACCCTTCAATAAAAAAAAAAAAAAAAAAAAATGGATCATAGATCCAAACACAAAGTGCAGAACTATAAAACTCCTAAAATATAACAAAGGAAAAAAATCTCATGAACACTGATTAGGAAATTAGTTTTTAGATACAGCACCAAAAACACCATCCAGGAAAGAAAAAAAAACATGATAGGTAGGATTTCACTAAAATTTAAAACTTAAAAATTAAAATTTTAAGACTTCTGCTCTGTGCAAGAGAGGGAATATACAAGCCACAGATTTGAAGGAGATATTTGCAAAATACATATCTGATAAAGGACTAGTAGCTAAAATATACAAACTCTTAAATCTTAATAACTGGAAAGCAAACCACTCAATTAAAAATGGGCTAAAGATCTGAACAGACATCTCACCATGGAAGATATACAGATGACAAATAAGCATATGAAAACGTGCTCAACATTACTGTCTTTAGGGAGCTGCAAATTAAAGCAATAATGAAATACCACTACACACCTTTAGGATGGCTAAAGTCCAAAAAACTGACAATACCAATTCCTGACAAAAACCTGCATACAAATGTTTATAGTAACTTTATTCATAATTGCCTAAAACAGAAAGCAGCTAATATAACCCACAATAGGTAAAGAGATAAACAAAATGTGCTACAACCATATAACAGAATATTATTCAGCAATAAAAAAACAATGAGCCCTCAACACCAAAAAAACAAATAACCTGATTAAAAAATGGGTGGAGGACCTGAACAGACATTTCTCCAAAGAAATACAGATGGCCAACAGGCATATGAAAAGATGCTCCACATTCCCAATCATCAGGGAAATGCAAATCAAAACCACAATAATACCTCATACCAGTTAGAATGGTCACTATCCAAAACACGAGAAATAACAACTGTTGGTGAGGATGTGGAGAAAAGGGAACCTTCCTACACTGTTAGTGGGAATTTAAATTGGTACAACCACTGTGGAAACCAGTATGGAGGTTCCTCAAAAAAGTAAAAACAGAAATAACATTTGACCTAGGAATTCCACTTCTAGGAATTTATCTGAAGAAAACAAAATCCTTGATTCAAAAAGATATATGCACCTCTATGTTTATGCCACATTACTTACAACAGCCAAGATATGGAAGCAACCTAAGTGGCCATCAGTAGATGAATGGATAAAGATGTGGTACGTATACATAGCGGAATAGTATGCAGCTGTAAAAAAGGAAACAAATCTTACCATTTGCAACAACATGGATGGAGTTAGAGGGTATTATACTCAGTGAAATAAGCCAGGTGGAGAAAGACAAGTACCAGATAATTTCACTCATTTGTGAGGTATAACAACAAAGCAAAACTGAAGGAACAAAACAGCAGCAGACTCACAGACTACAAAAAGAGACTAGCGATTACCAAAGGGAAGGGGCTGAGGAGGGAGGGAGGAGGGGATTAAGGGCATTATAATTAGCACACATAATATATGTAGGTCACGGGAAGGCAGTATAGCATGGAGAAGACAAGTAATGACTCTATAGCATCTTACTACACTGATGGACAGTGATTGCAATGGGGTGTGGGGGGGACTTGATGGTATGGGTGAATGTTGAAACCACAGTGTTGCTCATGTGAAATCTTCATAAGACTGGATATCAATGATACCTTAATTTAAAAGAAAGATACATGCACCCCTATATTTATTGCCACATTATTTACAATAGCCAAGATATGGAAACAACCAAAGTGTCCCTCAATAGATGAATGGATAAAGAATATGCCGTACATATACATAATGGAATATTACTCAGCCATAAAAATAATCCTGCCATTTGCAACAACGTGGATGGACCTAGGGGTATTATGCTCAGTGAAATAAGCCAGGTGGTAAAAGACAAATACCATATGATTTACCTTGTTTGTGGAATATAAAAACAAAGCAAAATAATTACCAAAAAAATAGCAGTAGATTTATAGACACTGATAAATGACTAGTGGTTACCATACAGGAGGGGTTGGGGTAGGTGAGTGGGGAGGGTGAAGGGGATAAAGGGGCACAAAAATTCTCAATCATAAGTTGGTCATGGGGATAGTAGTACAGCATGGAGAATATAGCCAACGATTCTGTAACATCTTTCTATGTTGACAGACAGTAACTGCACTGGGGTGGGAGTGAAGATTTAATAATATGGGTAACTGTTGAACCACTGTTGTATATTTGAAACCAATGAAAGATTGTATATCAATGATACTTCAATTAAAAAATATTTTAAAAAATACAATGAACTACAGGCCACAAAAAGACACAGAGGAATTGTAATTACCTCTTGTTAAGTTAAAGAAGCCAGTCTGAAATGTAAGATTCCAACTATATGACATTCTGGAAAAGGCAAAACTACATTGACAGTAAGAACATCAGTGAGCCAGGAGGTGGCGGGGTGGTGAGGTGGGGGATGAACAGGTAGAGGGGATTTTTAGCATAGTGACACTATGATAGTGTAATAGTGTATACATGCTATTACATTTGTTAAAACCCATAGAACTGTACAACACAAAGAGTGATCCCTAATATAAACAGATAGACTTTAGTAAAAAACAACATAGTATCATATATATAAGGTATATGGTATATGATATACAGTAAAAGAACACAAAGCTAGTATCTTCCATGCTGTTATGTCCAACTTTTGTAACCAGTAAAATAATAAGTAACGTTTGTTTCTGGCATGGCAGTCTTTATCTACGCACTTTACCAACATCCTGTCATTTAATCTTCACAAGAACCCTAATGAGATAGATCCATTATCCCTGTTTTCAGTTAAAAGAGAACAATTGTGTGATCCATGTGCTTCTTTATGAACCTATTAAATAACAAGTAGTACATCTAATAACTGCCATCAGTTTGAAGTCATGTTGAACACAAATGATATTTTGAGATATGTGCAATAAGTAATATATGAAAATACTGTGATTTCTACTGGTGGCAAATCACAGCTACCTCTGACTCTACTATGGCTTTTGCGTACATGCCTCTTAATAGAAATGCTTAGAAAATTCCCTAACCTAAGTTAGAGGTTAGTAAACTAATATATTTTCCCACTGAAGTTCACAGACTCTCTGAATATCATCCATGGACTCCAGGGTTAAGAATACTGGCGCAAGCTCCCTTCTTAAGGCTGCCACAGTTTTTCAAGTCTCTTTTCCAGTCCTAAAGAAAACCAAACAGGAATAAAAAAGAAGAACCAAGTCAAACTTTACTTTGAATGGATTCTGACAGAATTGTTCCTCAAGCTCTTGCAATGAACCCAGAACTGCAAAAAGGACCAGGCAGGAGTTGTGTTTTTATTGAGCCTGGACGTCAAGACAAGAAGTACTGAAGAGTTTATGTCTTTAGAGAGACTCAACAATTATTAGCTAAACTGATTCTTCGAATCCAGTGTCATTTAGGCCTTAAAAGCCCAAAGTCAGGTTGAATCCTGTTGAAAGGGAAAAGCATATGGGGAGGAGGGAGAGGAGGCACCTGAACTTTAATATCTACTTAGTATAGTCACTAAAATGAATTTGTACACAACTGTGTCAAATACAGAAAATCATTTTACTCACAGCATAAATTTAAGCTAATTTATCAAGATGTTTATAATTGTGTACACACACACACACACACACACACACCCTGCAGAGTATTAGACAATCAGCAAATTCAATACTGAATACAGGAAACAAATCATGCAAGATAAAACGGGAAAGAGTCCCCTCCTTTGAGTAAGTTTATGTCGCTCACTAAACCATTCTGCCCCTCCTGACAAGGACGCCGGGCCAGAGCCTTCGATGACAGGCACTCTGGCCTCCTGGACACCCCCTGCGCGCTCCCAAGAATCTGGTCAGCCCCCTGCGCCCCAGCCCGGGCCTCCGCGTGCTCCCGGATGGGCGGCCTCGCCGCGGGAAGGTCGGGGGCCCGCTCTCTCAAGAGGCAGGTGGCGACGCTGCCTGCGGCCGGCCTGGAGGGAAGGCGGGGACACCCATCTACCTGGCAGCGAGAAGCCCCGGGGCCCCCTGTTGCGCTTCCGTGCGAAGACAGCTCCGATGCGCTCGGCGGCAGGCGGGGCGACGGGCTCGAGGGTCCCGGCGAGACTGGTAGGGGATGCCCCGCGGGTCCCGCCTGCCCGGCGGGTTTTGTGGTTTGCAAGTTCCTGCTTCCGTTGCAGCGGCAGAAAGTTTGCCGAGGGGAAGGGCTCGTTCCTGCCCTGCAACCCGGAGCTGCTTCCTAGCAACTTCGTGCGCGGTTCCCTGGGCACCTGCGAGAGTCGCGAGCCCCTCCCCGCGGAGGCTGCAGGTGCCCAGCGACGGCGGAGGCCCGGGAGAGAGTTGGTGGGCCTACCGGGGCGTGGGCGCGACCCGCGTGGGTGCCCGACGTCTGCGGCTGCGCCTCCCGCTGCCCGGGGGCCGGAGCGCGCTCAAACACACGCGATGAAAGCCAAACCCGACACATGTGTGCACGGTGAGATCTGCCTCACACCCCCGGGGTCCTCGACTGTTCGCCTCCCCAGCAAGTGCTGAGCGCAGTTTCTCCACGGTGAGGAGTTTACTGCGCTTTCCATCTGGGGCCTGGTTATGAGAATCCTCTTCCCATTCTTCGCGGCATGTTGGGTCCTCAGAGTTGGCAATTCTTGAGTTAAACACGTGCAGGTCAAGCTTCAGGGAAGGCAATTGGAATTCCCCAAGATTCATCGTTCCCAGGTATGGAGAATAATGATGAAAACAATGGTGTCTTATTAAAATTATATCCCTAACATTTAGGGTAGCACCTGGTACTAGTAGGTACTCAGTAAATATTTAATTAAAATGCATTTGTTGATTGAAGGAATAGAAAAGAACTAGTAGGGTGTAGGTTGTCGAAGTGTGTTTCTAAATCAGCACTGGCTCTGCCCCCACCCCATATACAGCAAACAAAGGCAACATTACGCAACCACCAACACTAATCTTGCCCGGTGTTCTAACCTTTGACAGTCTCCCCACCTTGGTCCGTTTGAAAGCTCTTTCCGATTGTAGATTATTTTTCTAGGCCTGATAAAGCCAAAAGCTACATCCTAGTTTTAACCCATAGCTACAGGAGGCACATGTTGACAGAGAATGCCTATGAACAATGGTCCACTGTGTAAAACTAACTCAACTAGTTCTATCCAGAGGATGACCTACTCGTGAATTACAGTAATGTTGCAAATACTAGGTTTTAAAGAGTTACCAAAGTAAAGGGAACTCCAGAGTAATTTTTCATTGGAGTAATTTCACTGATGTAACCAGATTCTTGCACACAATATATTTTACCTCTGCAGATGCTATACTTTACCTCTGCAGATGCTATACTTAAGGGTCCAGGGTATAGACAGGTCACATTCTTTTAGCCTCCCTTCCCATGGTAGTCCACCCTGGGCACTAAGTAGACCTACTCTTCACTTAGAAACTTCAGATTCAGGGTTTTGATACAACGAACCTATAACTGTTAGAGTGACATATTATTTTTTCAAGAGGACATTGATGAAAACAATAAAGACAAATTTTCTATTGATATGACCTGGGTGTTTAAATTTGAAATTATATCTATTGTCACTTCATTGTCTGAAGAAATTTGTGACCCTCTTCTCCTGATACTTAGAAGTCCCATTTATGTAGAGGCAGATTTAAAGAGATACTATTTTATTCAGAAAAACATCTATTAATCTCCTGCAGTGGAAAGTAAAAATCGCTAAGGCACAGGATCTACCTTCAAAATGCTTATAGTTAGTAGAGAAGACAGACAAGTAAATCAGTTGTGTGTAAACAGTAAATATTATATAGAAGATGCTAACTAAGGAAGCTCAGAAGAGGGACATATAATCTAGACTTCTGGGAGGAGGTACATAAAATTCAATTTTTTTTTTAAGAGCAGTTTAGGTTCAGAGTAAAATTGAAAAGATGATATAGAGATTTCCTACACAACCCTTGCCCCCACACATGCATAGCTTTCCCCATTATCAACAACCCCCACCAGAGAGGTACCTTTGTTCTAGCTGATAAGCCTATATTGATACATCATAATTACCCAAAGTCTACAGTTTACCTTACAGTCACTCAGTGTTTTATATTACATGAGTTTGGACAAACATATAAATCGTAGACATGTCTATCATTATGCAATCACACAAAATATTTTCATTGCCCTAAAAATCTCTGTGCTCAGCCTATTCATCCCTCTCCCATACCCCAACCCTGGCAACCACTGATCTTTTCATCTCCATAGTTTTGTCTTTTCCAGAATGTCAAATAGCTGGAATCATAGAGCATGTGGCCTTTTCAGATTGCCTTCTTTCACTTAGTAATACACATTTAAGATTCTTCTGTGTCTTTTCATAGCTTTATAGATCACTTCTTTTTAACACTTAATAATATTCTGTTATCTGGATATACCAGGGTTTGTTTATCCATTCACCTACTGAAGGACATCTAAATTGCTTCCAAGTTTTGGCAATTATGAATAAAAAACTGCCATAAATATGTGCAGGTTTTTGTATGGGCTTAAGTTTTCAACAGTAAGTTAAATCTTGAAGGATGACGTTCAGTTAGGCAGACAGAGAGAAAAAGGCAGAGAATTCCAGACAGAGGAAACAGCATGACTATTCTGGAGATTTCATCCTAACTGGCTCAAAGTTTGCCTGTGTACATAGAGGAATAGAGAGAGAGAGGCTGTAGTCAGAGCAAGAAGGTTCTCATGTGCTGAACTTTTAAACTTAATTCTGAAGTCATGGGGAGTTACTGAAGGTTTTTACAGGGCAGTGACAGATTCAGAGGCCTGATTAATACTATAGAAAATTCTGCCAGCCACCCAGGCACTCCAGGGGGAAAATATGTTCCTAGGCCAGGGCAAATAACTTTTGAAGCTGAAATCAAAGGGAGAAATAAAGTGGGAGAAACTCATTTATTACTTACAAGCAGTTGTCTACTTCTGTTCACCTGTGTCTCTTGTGACCCAGCTGCAAAAAGACCCTAACAAACCTCTCTGGTCCAGATATGCCCTCGCTCCCTACTCCACCTTATAATCACGTAATGATAGGAGATAGACTACTTCTCTCCAAGCCCTGGAAACACCTACAGATATGGAGATGCCTTAAGGCCAGGCAAGAGATTCTGGAAATACTGCAGTTTTTACCCACACACATGTAGGATGGGTTGCAAGAGGTGAAGCCAGAGGCCTTCTATTTTCCAAGATATGGAAAAAGTCAGGAGGCCCTGAAAAGGGCATAGAGATAAAACTGCAATTAGAGAGGCTCTCCAGACTTGGTGACTGGCTGTATGCGGTGGAAAAAGTAAACAGATTTCTGGTTTGGGAGACTGGGTGGGTGGATGCCAGGCAATGTAAAGACATGGGAGTAGGAGCTGGTCTGGAGTGGACAGAGGCATAATGAGTTTTAGAAAACCTGTATATTGTTTTTCTCATTTATTAGCTGTGTAATCAAGAATAAACCCCTTATCTTCTATGTAAAATTAGGAAAATGTTATTTACATTATAGACAGATCATACAGGCCAATATATATGAGTGCTTTATAAACTTGAAAAGACTGTTTGATTATTAGTTATTGCATATATAGGCAACATAGGTTTCATGTGGAAGTGATGATAAGGGTAAACGGCATCAATCCCACATGTCTCCTACCTCTAAAGCCTCTCTGGAAGAATCCTGGTATTATAAATGCCTATTTAATTTTGTTGCCACCAGACTATAAGCTTCCTAACGATAGGAACAAGGTCTTAATGGATCTTTTATCCCTAGCCTCTAGCAAGTGTCTGACATATTTTAGGCCACTGATAAATGTTGAGTCAATGAATGAAAGTATTTTATCTTCTGATAAATACCTTTATGAATAATAGCTTTATTGAGGTGTAATTCACATATCATATAATTCACTTATTTAAAATGTACAATTCAGTGGTTTTTAATATAGTTACAGAGTTGTACAACCATCACCACAATAAATTTTAGAACATTTTCATCACCCCCAGAAAGAAACCTCCACATCCATTAAGAGTGATTCCCCATTTCCCCTCCATCCACCACCTCCTCCTTAGCTTTAGGCAACAAGTGATCTATTTCTATCTTTACAGTGCCTCTTCTGGACATTTCATAACATGGAATCTACAGTATGTGGTCTTTCATGATGGGCTCCTTTCACATACCATAATGTTTTCAAGATTTATCCATGTGGCAGTATGTATTAGTACTTCATCTCTCTGCAGGGCAAATAATATTCTGTTATATAGATATAACACATTTTATTTATCCATTCAATAAAAGAAATGGCAATGTAGGAGACCTCAACCTCCAGTCCCCAACAAAGATCGACAATTAGACAGCTATCCATGAACAAAAACAGCTCTGGGAGAGCTCTATGGTCCACTTATGAAACTTCAGCAACACAGTAGAACAAAAACCTGAGAATAGCTGTACACAGGAGAAGGAAGACAACTTCATTTGGGTTGCATCATCCCATCCCCTGAGCCAGCACTGCTCAGCACCAAGAGGGAACTCCCCAGCTAGGAAGAGTTCCCCTTTCCAGGAAGGAAGAGCAGGGAGAGCCCCTTCTCTAGCCTTTGGACACAAAGGTCCTGCTTCACCCAATCCAGACTGGCAAAGCTGAGACATACAGAGATAGCTAAGAACAAGATAGAAAAGCAGTAGCTACCAAAAGCAGCTATGCAATGGGTGCAATCGTCATTCATAGTGACCTACTCTGCAGCCAAACCCAGCAGTTTTAGCCAGTGAAGACACCTACAGACCCATGGTAGATCTCACCAGCTTTTGCCTCACAGGAATTCACATTCACTGAGACCCTGCTGCTACTGACCCTACTCCCCCGACCCAACCTGGAGCCTAGGAATCACAGTGGCAGCCAGCCCAGGCCTCTGCAGCTGCACAAGTGCAAAATGCCCACCTAGCCTCCTGTGGCTGATCTCCATTGTGTGTGCATGCTCCGGGTTAGCCACCTTCAGCTGTGCAAGTGCACTCCGCCTGCGTGACACCAGTCACTGACCTCCACTGCAGTACACATGTAGGGGATAGGGTGGGGTGAGGACTGTGCAGGGGACAGGAGAGAACACTGACAGTCAGGGTCACAGCAGCTATTTGTGGCCCTGAATTGGGCCCTGTCTCCTGTCACTGGCCTGCACCACTGCATGCACCTGCAGTGCCCCACTAGCTGGGCACTTGCATGCTCCTGGCCCTACTCCTGTCACTGGCCTCCACTACTTCATGCCTGTGGCAAAACCCAGCAGCCATGGTAGTGCATACTGACACAGGGTCCTTGCATACCAATGAGCATTTAGTTGGCACTGGCCCTGGCTGCCTGCCATGATCCCCACAACTCCATGTGTGTCTGCACCTGGCCCCTGCCACTACATAGGCATCTACAGCTAGCCCTCTGCAGCCATGTGCACACACCATCAGCCCTTGCCATCACTGTTGCCAACCCAGGTCCCAAGCTGCTGGACCTGGAGGCACCATTGAGGACCACAATAGCCCTTGCAGGCACTGTGGAACCCGTGCTGTGCTCACCAAAGACAACATGGTTGTCAGAGTTATGTATCCCAATGGCCTGAGTCAAGGAGACATCATGCCCTCCTCCCGGGGACCAGAACCACTATATGCCCTGATAGTTGGTGCCCTGTACCACAAGACCCAGGGTCACAGAATGCTCCAGCATGCCCCCACCCACACATGAAAATCTTTCCCTCTGAAGTCAGTCCATAAAGCCTGGAGGAAGTGATTGCTTCTTCAAATGTGCAGACACCTATGCAAAGCTACAGGGATCATGAAGAATCAGGGAAACATGACTCTAGCAAAGGAACACAATAAACTTCCAGTAACTAGTTCCAAAGAAATGGAAATCTAGGAATGGCCCCACAAAGAATTCAAAATAATTATTCTAAAGATGCCCAGAAAGCAATAAGAGAACACAGTTTAATCATATCAGGAAAACAATACAGGAAAAAATGAAAAGTTCAATGAAGAGATGGAAAGCTTAAAAGGGAGAAAGGAGGTAGAAAGCTTATTTAAAGAAATAATGGCTGAGAACATTCCCTAGGGAGAAATTTGGGTACCAAGTTTATGGAGCTAATAGGTCAACCCCAAATGGTTTTCAATCTTGTCACTTGCAACAATATGGATGGACCTAGAGGATATTATGCTAAATGAAATAAGCCAGGAAAAGAAAGGCAAGTACCAAAGACATACACAGAGTAAAAGTGAAGGGATGTAAAAAAATATTTCATGCAAATAACAGGGAGAGAAAAAGCAGGAGTTGCAGTACTTGCATCACACAAAATAGATTTCAAAACAAAGAAAGTAACACGACAAAGAAGGACATTACACAATGATAAAGGGGTCAGTCCAACAAGAGGATATAACCATTATAAATATCTATGCACCCAATACAGGAGCACCTAAATATGTGAAACAAATACTAACAGAATTAAAGGGGGAAATAGAATGCAATAAGTGATTTTGCTTTTATGTGGAATCTAAAAAACAAAAACCAAAAGAAAACAAATGAATAAAACAGCAACAGACTCATAGACACTAAGAAGTGACTGGTGGTTACCATGGGAAAGGGGTTGGGGGCAGTGGATGAAATAGGTGAAGGAGGGATAAAGAGGCACAAAATCTCAACTGTAGTATAAATTAGTCAAGGGGATGAAAGTCTAGCATAGAGAAATAGTCAATAATACTGCAATATATTTCTACGTTGACAGTAACAACTAGTTGGGGTGAATATTTAATAATGTAGATAACTGAGAGTGGAGGGGAAAGATGGTGGCATGAGAAGTAAGATAGAAACCTCCTCCCAAAACCTCATCTGGTGGGACCCAAGCCCTCCCCCAACCCCAGCTCACAGGCTGGAGGAAGAGAAACAGCCTAGGGAGGGAGTAGAAGCCCAGGACTGCTAAACACCCAGCCCTGGAGATCTGCTCTGGGAGCATGAACCCACACATAGTGCTCTGGAGATTAATGGGGTTGGAAAGCAAAAACAGGCAGAATACTCAGAGAGACTGAGATTCCAGCAGCTTGTGGAGAACAGGTATCCACACCAGCGGCTCAGGGACAAAAGAAAGGCAGGAACTTTGAAAGGCAGGAACTTCCCAACACTAAGAGGGGTGCTAAAGGGGCAAGGATTACACAGAGCTTGCTGCTCAGGAGAAAGGACAGGTGGACAAAATCATCCCAGCACATTCAGTCCAACAGGTTGGGAACTTTCAGGTGCTTCAGCCACTCCATCTCCTTGGCTAGCAACACAGCACCAAGGCCCCCCACTGTGATACACAGCCTGCCACTCCTTCCTCCCAGCAGGCACTGGTCCCACACAACTGATGCCCCTGCCATCATGCCAGGCCAGCTGCAGGGTGGCCCCACTTACAGCAGCTACAGGGGGTGAGTGCAGAGGCTCCTTCCTGCATGTCTGGCCCACCGAACATGGAAGTGGAGGCAGGCACTGCAGCTGGAGAGTAGGAAAGATTTCTTTCCACCCAGCAGACACCAGCACATGTGCCTGCGACCCTCGCCATCTCTCCAGATGCTGGGCAGCTCCAGAGAATAGAACTTCTGGGCACTAGAGGGTGCCACCTATGCAGTTATTATTCCATAGGAATCATTAGAAATATGAAACAGCAAAAAAATTTTGTACAAACATGAATCCAACAAACACCAGAAAGAGGACTAAGTGAAACTGAAATCACCAATCTTCTTGATAAAGATTTCAAAATAGAAATCATAAACATGCTCACAGAGCTACAGAAAAGTATTCAAGATATCAGGGAAGACTTTAAGAAAGAGATAGAAACTGAAAGATATAGTATCTGAAATGAAACATACAATGGATTTAAAAGTAGATTAGATGAGGTAGAGGAGATGGTAAATGAAATAAAATTAGGAAAACTAAAGAAGCTGAAGCACAGAGAGAAAAAAGGATCTCTAGGAATGAAAGAATAATAAGAGAACTGTGCAAACAATACTAACAGAACAATATTTGCATTATAGGGGTACTAGAAGAAGAAGAAGAGAGAAAAAGGGGTAGAGTGTTTCTTTGAGGAAATAATTGCTGAAAACTTCCCTTGTCTGAGGAAGGAAACAGTCTCTCAGGTCATGGAAGTGCAGAGATCTCCCAACACAAGAGACCCTAGGAAGATAACACCAAGACATATAATAATTAAAATGGTAAAATCAAGGACAAGGACAGAGTACTAAGCAGCCAGAGAGAGAAAAAAAGATCACGTACAAAGGAAAGCCCATCAGGCTATCATTAGACTTCTCAGCAGAAACCTCATAGGCCAGAAGGAGGGGCATGATCTATTTAATGCAATGAAACAGAAGGGTCTTGATCCAACACTATTCCACCTGGCAAGATTATCATTTAAATTTGAAGCAGATATTAAACAATTTCCAGATAAGCAAAAGTTGAGGAAATTTACCTCCCACAAACCATCTCTACAGTGTATTTTAAAGGGACTGCTATATATGGAAGTGCCCCTAAGGCTAAATAGCTGTGACCAGAGAAAATAAAACCACAGTAAAGGAAGTAGACAAATTAATTA
Source organism: Manis pentadactyla (assembly GCF_030020395.1). Taxonomy (NCBI): domain Eukaryota; kingdom Metazoa; phylum Chordata; class Mammalia; order Pholidota; family Manidae; genus Manis; species Manis pentadactyla. The sequence continues at coordinate 70,024,346 of NC_080032.1, forward strand.
CTAAGCAAATGCAAAATTAAATACTCACAAAGTTAGTCAAGGGATGCACAAAGAGTGCAGCATATGACACCTAATATATAGAGAGTGAAAGAGGAAGAAGAATAAGTGAGAAAATGAAAGAACCTTTAGATTGTGTTTGAAATAGCATAGCATAATAAGTGAGTTAAGTTAGACTGTCAGATAGAAAGGAAGCTTCCCTTGAACCTTTGGTAACCTCAAATCCAAAGCCTCCAATGGCAATAAGTACATATCGATTGATAATCACCCTAAATGTAAGTGGACTAAATGCACCAAACAAAATACATAGAGTTACAGAATGGATTAAAAAAACAAGATCCATTTATATGCTGCTTACAAGAGACTCACTTCAAACCTAAAGATATACACAGATTAAAAGTGAAGGGATGGAAAAATATATTTCATGCAAATAATAGGGAGAAAAAAGCAGAAGTTGCTGTAATTGCATCAGACAAAATAGACTTCAAAACAAAGAAAGTCACAAGAGACAAAGAAGGACATTACATAATGATAAAGGGGTCAGTCCAACAAGAGGATATAACCATTATAAATATCTCTGTACCCAACACAGGAGCACCTACATATGTAAAATAAATACAGAATTGAAGTGGGAGATAGAATGCAATGCATTCATTTTTAGGAGACTTCAACACTCCACTCACTCCAAAGGACAGATCAACCAGACAGAAAATAAGTAAGAAGACCGAGGCAATGAACAACACATTAGAACAGATGACCTAACAGACATCTACAGAGCACTCGACCCAAAAGAAGCAGGATACACACTCTTTTCAAGTGCACATGGAACATTTTCCAGAATATGTCACATACTGGGCCATAAAAAAAGCCTCAGTAAATTCAGAAGGATTGAAATTGTGCCAACAAGCTTCCCAGATCACAAAGGTATGAAACTAGAAATAAATTATGCAAAGAAAACAAAAAAGCCCACAAACACACAGAGGCTTAAAAACATGCTCCTAAATAATCAATGGATCAATGACCTAATAAAAACAGAGATCCAGCAATATATGGAGACAAATGACTACCGCGTTCGCCCCTTGTGGCGGTGACGACAGCGATACGTACACAGACCTGGTTCACTTCAGTTGTTTATTGTTGCTCAGAAGGCCGGGAGAAGGTGAGTGAGAAGAAGCAACAGCCGGGGGGAGCGAATGAGAAGAAGAGTGAGGGGAGAGAGGGAGACAGAGATTGAGAGAGTGGGAGAGTGAGTGAGTGCGAGAGTGCTTCTCTTTCCTGCTTATGCCTTATATAAAGGAAGCTGGCCTATGGTGATCAAGATCATGCGTGACCTTTAAGCTGATTGGTAGCATGCCTTCTGCATGAGTTGAGCACGAGTGCGGAAGCATGGGGCAAGCCTATAGGAGCAACTTCCTTATGCTAATGCCACCTAACCAGGCAGGGTGGCGCCCATTAAGCGGGCGCCGTCTTAGGGCATTGGTCAACTAGAGTGGAAAGGCGGTGTTCAGCCATAGTGGGACTCAGCCTCGGCCGTAGGCCGGCCCCTACAAATGACAACAACTCAACACCCCAAAAGTCTGTGGGACGCAGTGAAGGTCATACTAAGAGGAAACTATATTGCAATGCAGGCTTACCTCAAGAAAGAAAAACAATCCCAAATGAACAATCTAAACAGACAATTAATAAAACTAGAAAAAGAACAAATTAGGCCCAAAGTCAGTAGAAAGAGGGACATAATAAAGATCAGAGCAGAAATAAATAAAATGGAAAAGAATAAAACAATAGAAAGAATCCATGAAAGCAGGAGCTGGTTCTTTGAGAGAATAACAAAATAGATAAACCCTTAGCCAGACTAGAGTCTACACACATAAACAGAATCAGAAATGAGAAAGGAAAAATCATTACTGACACCACAAAAATATGGAGAATTATGAGAGCATACTATGAAAAATTATATGCTAACAAACTGGATAACCTAGAAGAAATGGACAATTTTCTAGAAAAATACAACATTCCAAGACTGACCCAGGAAGAAATACAAAATCTGAACAGACCAATTACCAGCCATGAAACTGAATTGGTAATCAAAAAAACTAAGAACAGAACGCCTGGATCAGATGGCTTCACCGCTGAATTTTATCAAACATTTAGAGAAGACCTAACATTCCATTTTCCTTAAAGTTTTCCAGAAAGTAAAACAGGAGGGAATACTTCCAAACTCATTCTATGAGGCAAGCATCACTCTAATACCAAAACCAGGCAAAGACACCACAAAAAAGAAAATTACAGACCAATATCCCTGATGAACATAGATGCAAAAATATTCAACAAAATATTAGCAAACCAATTCAAACATACATCAAAAAGATCATACATCATTACCAAGAGGTATTTATTCCAGGGATGCAAGGATAATACAATAATTGAAAATCCATCAACATCAACCACAACATCAACAAAAGGAAAGATGAAAATCACACAATTATCTCCATAGATGCTGAAAAAGCATTTGACAAAATTCAACATCCATTTAGAATAAAAACTCTCAAAAAATGGGTATAGAGGGCAAGTACCTCAATATAACAAAGGCCATAAATGACAAACCCACAGCCAACAATTTACTTAAGAGCAAAAAGATGAAAGCTTTTCCTTTAAGATCGGGAACAAGACAAAGATTCCCACTCTCCCCACTTTTATTCAACATAGTACTGGAGGTCCTAGCCATGGCAATCAGACCAACACAAAGAACTAAAAGGCATCCAGATTGGTAAAAAAAGAAGTTTAACTGTCACTGTTTGCAGAAGACATGATATTATACATATTGAACCCTAAAGAATCCACCCCAAAACTACTAGATCTAATATCGGAATTCAGCAAAGTTGCAGCATACAAAATTAATACATAGAAATCTGTTGCATTCCTATATACTAATGATGAACTAGCAGAAAGAGAAATCAGGAAAACAATTCTACTTACAATTGCATCAAAAAGAATAAAATACCTAGGGATAAACCTAAACAAGGAGATGAAAGACGTATAGCCTGAAAACTGTAAGACACTCACGAGAGAAATTAAAGAAGACAACAATAAATGGAAATACATTCTGTGCTCATGGATGGGAAGAATTAATATTGTCAAAATGGCCATCCTGCCTAAAGCAATCTATAGATTCAATGCAATCCTTATCAAAATACCAACAGCATTCTTCAATGAACTAGAACAAATAGTTCTAAAATTCATATGGAACCACAAAAGACCCCAGATAGCCAAAGCAATCCTGAGAAGGAAGAATAAAGCTGTAGGGATTACACTCCCCAACTTCAAGCTCTACTACAAAGCCACAGTATTCAAAACAATTTGGTAGTGGCACAAGAACAGACCCATAGATCAATGGAACAGAATAGAGAGCCCAGATATAAACCAAACCATATATGGTCAATTAATATACAATAAAGGAGCCATGTATAATACAATGCGGAAATGACAGCCTCTTCAACAAATGGTGTTGGCAAAACTGGACAGTTACAAGCAAGAGAATGAAATTGGATTATTGTCTAACTCCATACACAAAAGGAAACTCGAAATGGATCAAAGACCTGAATGTAAGTCATGAAACCTTAAAACTCATAGAAGAAAACATAAGCAAAAATCTCTTGAATATAAACACGAGCAACTTTATCCTGAACACATCTCCTTGGGCAAGGGAAACAAAAGCAAAAATAAACAAATGGGACTACATCAATCTAAAAATCTTCTGTACAGCAAAGTACACCATCACCAGAACAAAAAGGCATCCTAGATTATGGGAGAATATATTTGTAAATGACATATCCGACAAGGGGTTAATATCCAAAATATATAAGCTCACATGCCTCAATACCCAAAAAGCAAATAACCCGATTAATAAATGGGCAGAGGATCTGAACAGGCACTTCTCCAAAGAAGAAATTCAGATGACCAACAGGCCCATGAAAAGAGGCTCACATCGCTAATTATCAGGGAAATGCAAATTAAGACCACAATGAGATACCACCTCACACCTGTTGGTATGGCCAACATCCAAAAGACAAGGAACAATAAATGCTAGTGAGGATGTGGAGAAAGGGGAACCTTCTGACGTTGCTGGTGGGAATGTAAATTAGTTCAACCATTGTGGAAAGCAATATGGAGGTTCCTCAAAAAACTAAAAATAGAAATAACATTTACTCTGCAACTCAACTCCTAGGAATTTAGCCAAAGAAAACAAGATCCCTGATTCAAAAAGACACGTGCACCTCTATGTTTACTGCAGCACAATTTGCAATAGCCAAAATATGGAAGCAACCTTACCGTCTACCAGTAGAGGAATGGAGAAAGATATGTGGTACATATACATAATGGACTATTATTCAGCCATAAGAAGAAAACAAATACTATCATTTGCAACAACATGGATTGAGGTAGGAAGTATTATGCTCAGTGAAGTACACCAGTCGGAGAAAGACAGGTAGTAAATGATTTCACTCATTTGTGGAGTATAACAACAATGCAAAACTGAAGGAACAAAACAGCAACAGACTCACAGACTCCAAGAAGGGTCTAGTGGTTACCAAAAGGAAGGTGTTGGGGAGGGAGGGAGAAGGGGATTAAGGGGCATTATAATTAGCACATATAATATAGGTAGGTCACCAAGAAGGCAGTATAGCACAGAGAAGATAAGTAGTGACTCTATAGCATCATACTATGCTGATGGACAGTGACTGCCATGGGGTGTGGGGGGGGACTTGATAATATGGGTGAATGTTGTAACCACAATGTTGTTCATGTGAAACCCTCATAAGAGTGTAGAAAAAATAATAATGTAGATAACTTGAATCACTACATTGTATACTTGAAAACCAATATATTGTAAATCTACTATACTTCAATTAAAAAAAAACCCAAATCCCAAAATGATCTTCTTCAATACACATTATAATAAAACTGTCTAAAATCAAATACAGAATTTTAAAAGCGGCAAGAAAAAAATTTCTCTCATACAAGGAAACCCCCATAAGATGATGAGCATATTTCTCAGCAGAAACTTTGCAGGCCAGGAGAAAACAGGGCAATGTATTTGTCCATTCTTCATTTGATGAACAGAATATCCCTTTAAAATGAAATGTTCCTCCAATGGGAAGCATAAAAAATATAATCACATAAGTATAAATATACTTTGATATATAAATATACTTTGATATACAAAGTATATAAATATACTTTGATATAAAGATAAATATACTTTGATGTAGAAGAGGGGGAACAAGAGCCAGAATATGAGTTATACTCCCCCATTTACCCTCTTCTCTTGCCTAACCCCCAATGAGAGCAGATCATGTAGAGGAGGCCCAGGCTTTGCAGGAGGGAACGGTCACATTGTTTAGGGGGCACTTCCCAGTCCTATCAGCCTGCTGGTTTATGTAAGCCTCAAGTCTATAGTCAAACACCACCTCCTAGGAGCCTACTTGATCTCTCAGGCAGTTTTTAGTTCTACCAATATATTCTCACAGAATACTGAATTTACATTCATTTGCACTTTTCTCACAGTGTTGTAATAACAAGTAGAGGGAAAAGCACAAGGTTTGAAATTAGACAGTCTAAATCCTAGTTTTACCACTTACTGCCTGATGACTGCAAGGAGTTACTTGTTTGTGGACCTCAGGGTCCTCGTGAAAATTAAAGAAGGTACAAATAGGGGAAAGTCTAAAATATAGCAGAGTGGAAGTGGCTTAATCATTTAGTGAATCTGACACTCATTCTGAGATTATCTACATAGGTATGTATATAAAACCTCATATATACAAATATACGTATATATCTGAACCTTGCTTCAAATTTTGTTTAACAATTTAAACTGAATTGCCAAGTTTGAAGAACCCCAGGGTCAACCAGCTCCTTGATGGCACTGCACTGTAAGATCTGTTTTTGTCCTGCGTGACTGGCAGTTTCCATTTTGCTTTTCTTGTATTCTGTCCTCACCTTTGCTAGTTTCAGAATGGCTTGTGGATAGTTGCCAGGGTCCGGAGAAAGTGCCTAGAATACAGGGGCATTCACTTTCCTTTGAAGATGCACACACCCTAACACGTGAACTAGCACTTTTTATGTCTTCCTCTCATTTCCAGCTCCTTCCTTCAACACGTAGTACTTCTTGTATGGTCCTTCTCTGTCAAACTATATGGAACTGAAACAGGAGCTTGGCATCCAGAGAGTTGGCAATTCCAATCCTATCTACCTAGTACGTGTCTCCATCTGTAAAACAAGGTTTTCAATTTCGCAGTATACATAAATATCAAGTTATTAGGTTTTATCCCTGAAACTATTATGTGTCAATTATAGCTCAATGAAAGAAAACCAAAAAAACCCAAAACCCAACACACACACACACACACACACCAACTCCACCCCTTCCCCATTTTGTGAAGTTCTAAAGATAAAGTGCCTAATGTGTGGGTGATGCTTAAAGGTGACGCAAAATTACAGCGGGAAAAGGCTTACCCTTTGGGGCGGTCGCCTCTGTCGCCAGCGTCAGTGCCCCGGCCCGCCTTCGCGCCGGGGGGCGGGGCCGACTAACCCGGAACTGACGGCCGTGCTGCCGCCGCCGCCAATCCGCGTTCCGGAAGGAGCGAACCTGCGGCGCTCGAACCAGTGAGTGAGAGCGGCGCCGCCCGCAGGCCGCAGGCGCGGCTGATGCCGGGCGTCGCCCGCCCCTTTTCGTTCGGTTCCCCCAAAGAAGGCAGGCGACCAGCGTGCCGCTGCGCCGCGCCTCCTCGCGTGTCCTTTTCCCAAATAGGGCCTCCCGGTTCCCGGGCGCCCGCTCCCTCGCGTGGGCTGGGCGCGCCAGCTCCACTCCCGGCTCCGCCGCGGCGCCCAGACTCAGTGTAGCATCCGTATCCCCGGCCCCCTGCCCTGTCGCCCCGCCGCGGGAGCGGTGCCCGCCGTTCCGCTGTTCCTCCGCTGCCATCGCTGCCGGCACCATGGGCAGTGAGCAGAGCTCCGAGGCCGAGAGCCGACCCAACGATCTGAACTCCTCAGGTCGGTGTCCTAACTTCCACCCCCCTCCGGCCGGCCCTGCCCCGCAGCCTCGCCCAGCCCAGGCTGGGACCCGCGGACGAGAGCGCACAGAAAGCCTTCACCATGCTTTTTTCTTAAAGGAAAAAGTCACCATCGCTCCTAGCCTTGATTCCCCTGACGTGACTGCAGGCTAAGCCAGCGTGGGCGCCCGTGCCCACTATTTATTTTGAAAACAGCTATTTCTCCCAGCTGCAGCCTGCTCTTTAAAAGACGACCTAATTAATTTTGGCTTTAGGACTCATGACTGACGTGGTGAGATTTGGCTCACACCGTGGATGGATGGTAGGATCTCTAAACAGGTTCTTTCTTTAAAAATGGGTCTTAGAGGTTCCTCTTCACAAGGGATATGTGACAGGTGTAGTCATTTTGAACCGTTGGTTGCAAACGTCTCCAGAAACTGCATTTTCCCCTCAGAAGGTGTCTGGGCTCCCTTTCTAATATTATAGAGGTCAGTAGGGATGGCAGACTCTGCTGTTTTCCTCAGTTCTCCCCCACTGTCCATATTTTTAAGATTTCTCATAGGAATGGGAGGATTATGGTGCCCGGAATATACAGTGAGCACACCATAAACAGCTGTTGCTTAGTTGAGAATCATTTGCTTCTTTTTTAAAAATCTACAAACTCTAGGACAGCTGAGACCGCTGTGCATAAACTCTGGGGTTGCTGATACAAACTGGGTTAAATCGGGAGCCTAAAAAGAGCGCCTGGTTATAGAACTACAGTGTTCCTGGTAGGATCTGTAATTCAGAAATGTAAAAGCTGGCAGATGAACGGGTGTTTCACACAGAGGTGTGCCCTTCGAGACTAGTTTGACCTGCATTTAGAGGGCTACATTGGGGCAGCTTTTAATAGTGAGCAGCATCTACTAACTTTGCTACAGTTTTCTCTTTCCTTGGAAGACCAAGAATACCATATCTGTCATAACAAATACAGTAATAATTGTTACCCCTTACTTCTGTCTATGTCAGGCCAGATGCATATTTTGGGGAGGAAGTGTGGCATCTTTTTAATATGCTTACTAACCATCAGCATGGACTTTAACCAGAACTGTAACATACTAACCAATAGGTTAAAGTTTGCCTATTCCCCTGTGCTAAGTGTTTTACATGCATTTACATTTAATTCTCATTGTAGCCCCATTTTACAGACGAGGTTGTAGAGGCAGCTAGCATCTAGTGAAATCTGTTTTTCTCTGGGATCTGGGAACAAAGGAATTATTTAAGTTGTAGCAAGAAAGATTTCTGGGTTAGTATTTGTAAAATGTTAGGTTAATTACCAAAAGAGGTTAAGAGATATTTTTTGAAGAACATGAGTAGCAGAGATCTAAAAGAGGGAATGCTAAGCCACTAGAGACTTTAGCTTCCAGAAAGCAGGGCAGCTCTATGGCATCCCTGAATCAACTTTTGAAACATGACTGATGAGCCTGCAAATACTACCTTGCAGAGTTAAACACTTTTAAGGTTCATTATTGCCCCAGTCAGGAAGATACTTGGGGAAAGGAGGATGTCTTGGCCAAGGAAGTCCTTGATAGTTCAAATCACTTCCCTCCAAATGGATTACATTCTCCCAAAGGACCTGAAATTGACCTGCTGCTCTAGCAGTCCTACAAATTTCTGAATTTTTTACCTCAACCTAGAATGGACCTACTATTTATTTCTGCTCTTCTTGGACTAAAGCCTGGAACTTTAAGGGTGAGGGAGCTGGTGCCTCAAGACCAGATTCATCACGTAGGGTTGAGAACCAGATTTTTTTCCCGTGACTGGGATCTGGTAAACCTGGCGTGCTCTGTTAGGGTGGATAGACAGCTTTGCAACCTCAGTGTTGCAGGGATGGGCTGTGTATATCAACAACTCATAGACCCCCCAGTTCCTTTCATAACTCTGTTTCTAACACTGTTGAAATTGTGCAAGTCACAGCCAAATTTCATACTCTCATTTCCTCATCGGTAAAATAGAGATAAATGTCAGGAGGCTCAAAGAAGTAAAAATCAAAACCAATCTGTTTCTATTTTTGTGTACTGAGTATTACAATATTCTGTTTATTCTGGGTAACAAAACAATTTGTTTACATTTTTGTGTGCTGAATGATAAAATATTTTTAATTATAAAAGCAATTTCGTACAAGTTCTAGGTTCCAGTTATGTTTAACTTTTTAAAATACTATAAGAAAATAGAGGTCCCTCATAATTCACCTCCCCTACTCCAGCCCCACTTGCCGGACAACCACAGTTAGGATTTTTTGTGTGAAAAATATTTTTAATGGTTGTACTGAAAACAGCTTTGGTGAGACAGAGGTGGCTAACTAAATGCAACTCCTGAGCAGTGTAAATTTATTTTCAGTGACTCCTTCTCCAGCTAAGCATAGAGCCAAGATGGATGATATTGTGGTTGTAGCTCAGGGCTCCCAGGCCTCCCGGAATGTCAGCAACGATCCCGACGTCATCAAGCTGCAAGAGATTCCAACCTTCCAGCCGCTTTTGAAAGGTAAAGCTTTGCATTTTATCTTATCTGGGCTTGTTGGAAAAGTTTGCATAGTCTCACTACGCTTCCCACATATCCTTGTGCCTTACTCATCTCCTTTAGTCTTTGCTGAAATGGCATCTTCTCTGAAGTCTTCCTTGATCATCCTGTTTAGAATTGTAGCCCTTTTCCCTACCTTTTTTCATGGTGGTGCTTAATCACTAGTGACTTACTCCATGGTTTACTGATTTGTTTACTGTCTGTTTCTCTGCTAGTGAGACAGGGACTGTGGGTATAGTCAGAATAGGGTGAGGACCTTGGGGAAAAAGGCAACACAAAATAATTACAGACAGAACAATGTAACAATGTGCAAAGAAATCCCTATCGAAACTCTGTGTTAAGCATCATGCAAAGTCAGTCACACTAATTTTCTAGGGTAAAGATACCAGACTAGGAATATAGACATCTTCAGTGAGATCAGTTAAAGCTCAAAAGGCCAGGAGCAACTTGGCCTGAAATGTTTGAGTGTTCCACAAATAAAGAAGGGTATCTCAGCATAACCCATAACCTCACTGTATCTCAACTATAAACAGCCCTAGCAAACAGGCAACAATCAAGCCCACTGTGAGAGCAGGGCAGGTGGTACAAGTCTGCACCACTAGCCTTTTACTCACATTCCTGAAAATCCTCAACTGACTATAAATCCCCTAGACAACACAACTACGGGCTCTCTTGTCCCCTCCTGGTGTGATCCAGGAGCTCTGTCCTTTCACCGTATCTCTAAATAAAAGCCTCTTCCTGGCTCTCCTACCTTGAGTGTTTGCTGAGTTCATTCTTCTACTCCGCAAACAAGAACCCTGGCTTCACTAGGATGTGAGCTCTGTGACAGCAGGAGCTTTCTGTGCTTCTGTGCTCTGTTGGCTCCTCGGCACTTGGAATGGAGCCTGGTATAAGGTGGGGACTGAGGACATGAATCAACGAATGATGCTGGAGTTGGCTCTTACCTGTTATATTTCCTTCAAAAGGTTTTCTTATCTTATTGAAAAGGTATTCTTGTTTGTGGTCAGGATTGTGGATTAACTATTTCAGATCCATAGAGAAGATCTCCATGACCACTGATACATTTGTCAAATAATTCTGACGACTGTTTTTTTTTTTTTTTTTGGTATCATTAATCTACAATTACATGAAGAACTTTATGTTTACTAGGCTCCCCCCTTCACCAAGTCCCCCCCACAAACCCTATTACAGTCACTGTCCATCAGCATAGTAAGATGCTGTAAAATCACTACTTGTCTTCTCTGTGTTGCACAGCCCTCCCCGTGCCCCCCATACACATTATACATGCTAATCATAATGCCCCTTTTCTTTATCCCCACCCTTATCCCTCCCTTCCCACCCATCCTCCCCAGTCCCTTCCCCTTTGGTAACTGTTAGTCCATTCTTGGGTTCTGTGATTCTGCTGCTGTTTTGTTCCTACAGTTTTTCTTTGTTCTTATACTCCACATATGAGTGAAATCATTTGGTACTTGTCTTTCTCTGCCCGGCTTATTTCACTGAGCATAATACGCTCTAGCTCCATCCATGTTGTTGCAAATGGTAGGATTTGTTTTCTTCTTATGGCTGAGTAATACTCCATTGTGTATATGTACCACATCTTCTTTATCCATTCATCTACTGATGGACACTTAGGTTGCTTCTATTTCTTGGCTATTGTAAATAGTGCTGCGATAAACATAGGGGTGCCTCTGTCTTTTTCAAACTGGGCTGCTGCATTCTTAGGGTAAATTCCTAGAAGTGGAATTCCTGGGTCAAATGGTATTTCTATTTTGAGCTTTTTGAGGAACCTCCATATTGCTTTCCACAATGGTTGAACTAATTTACATTCCCACCAGCAGTGTAGGAGGGTTCCCCTTTCTCCACAACCTCGCCAACATTTGTTGTTGTTTCTGACAACTGTTTTTATGAGAGGAGAGAGTGCATACAAACTGTCAACCCTCCTGACTAGCATATATTGAGGTAGTTTCCTTTTAATATGAATTTTATCATTCATTTAATAATTTTACTATGTATTTTAAAGTTTTATGTTAGTATTTTATTATTTTCATATCTCCTATAAGTGGTGGTGGTGATTTATTTTTAGGAGGCAAAGACCAAATATATTTTTTATCATACCACATCTTCCTAAGTTAAAAGCCATCAGTAGTGGTTATGATTTTCTCTTAGCTGAATGGGATTTCTGCTATAAGAATCACTCTTTCTGGGACTGGAGAGGATGGATAGGAAAGGAGGGATAAGGGGGAAAAGGGGGCATTACAATTAGCATACATAATGTAGCGGGGGGTGGTACATGGCAAAGGCAGTATATACAGAGAAGGCAAGTAATGATTCTATAGCATCTTACTACGCTGATGGACAGTGACTGTGATAGGGTATGTGGGGGGAACTTGATAACAGGGGAGTCTAGTAACCATAATGTTGTTCAAGTAATTGTACATTAACGATACCAAAATTTAAAAAAAAAACACTCTTGCTCTCACCCTCTCCCCTCAAAAGATTAGGAAATATAATTGAATATAAATCCTGGTTTACTTAACCTGGTACAGTATAATATAAAACATCTTACATTTATATAGCAATTTGTATTAAAGGGTCCCTCTGACACACACACATAGACATGTCATCCCTTTAATTCTTACATCATTGAATGTGTTGAAATGATTTGTGCCAGATTAGACAGTTGGCAAAGAAAGGCTGAACTTGGACCTTCATCACTGATGTCAAATCCTCTACTAGTTACACTATTCCATTCTATGCTTAAAAAAACAATATAAATAAAAACAAATGGTACTGTAGAGATGATCCATGTATCAATCATGTCACTCTTCCTAGCACTTCATCTGCTTTACAAATGAGGAAATTCAAGCTTTCAGTCTTTTCCCACAGGCCTGAGTGTTAGACTTTTGTAAACTTATCTGTCTCTTAGAAAAAAAAAACACTTTACATCCTGTTACCCATCTTATTAGTTTTCATTATTTTGAGGAGTAATATGGTTTTCCATAGAAGCCAGAGTTAATGAAATTTCCATCTCCACTTATCCTTGTACAATCAGGTTAAAAGATAATCAGTTTACATTTATCTTTAGAAACCTGGAGTTGGGAACTTGTACTCTGTACTCTATCCCTTCTGGAGCTGCATGTAGTACTGCCCACAGTCACAGTTTTCATGTCTCTCCTTCCTGTGAGCTAAATCCTTTCTCCTCCCAAAGTCTTCGAGTCCTGAGTGAGGCCTTAGGTAACCAATTTTTGCCCCCACTTTAGGGAAATTCTAAAAACAAGCAAAAACAGAAAATAAAAAAAACTTCCCGGGCTAATAATAATAATAATTTTCTGGGATTAGTGTTTCCTTTTTAAGTATTTGAACTAATTCTTACCTTATGGTAATAAATTGACTAGCAGGGGAAGCATCTAGGAGAAGGTTTGGTGTTAAAGGGAAGCTAACTTCAGATTTTAAAATCACTGAGAACCCTAAACATGAATAGTTAAGTATGGTTCATGCGACACAGCTGGATTTGGTTGCATTGACCCTGGATTTTCACTGGGCTTGGCCTTCAACTAGCTATGTTACCCTGGCTTTGTTTTTCTCCTCTTTGAACCTTGGTTGTGGAGGACATGGAGAATAGGTATGGGAGAGAGGAAAACCGGCAAGGGGCAGGTTGCATGCAGTTAAGAGGTGATCTGGGACTTGGCAAGGAAGGTGGAGAAATTACATGGTGAGAGTGGCATGAAAACAGATATGGCAACATGTGTCAGTGGCCAGACTGCAGGGAATACAAAAAGCCAGCAAGCATTTCAGTTGATGTTCACATTTTACTTGTGAACAAGATACCTCTTGGACAGTGATTAGAAAAGATGGACAAGGAGACAAGTGGGTAGGAATAACAAGAACTCTAATTATAGTAGTGCACCCCCATACCTCTGTACCTCTGCATGTAGCTATTATTCTTTCCACTTTATAGGTTATAACATTGAGGCTCAGAGAGCTTCAATTCATTGCCTAAAGTCACATGGCTCTAAGTATTAGCCTATCTCCAGATGGCATCAGGACATCAAGTTTTAACTATTTTGTCAGTGGAGTAAGACTGTTTCCAATTCTAGCAAAGCCCCATATGAAAATCAGTGGGCTGTAATAGGAAAATGAATGATGGGTGTGACATTTGGATTTTTAGATGCAGAATCTGTTGCAGAGCCTCCTGCTCTGACATTGTTCAGCCTGGTAATTTAAAGCCCTGCTGTCCGCCTGCTCGGCTGCTGGAGGGGACACTCATCACTGTTGGCCTTTATACTCTAACCTCTTCTTGCCCCCTTTACTGCTTTCAGGATAAGGCCATTTCTCAAAGTAGTAAAAGGGCCACACAGTGAGGGCTGTGCCCCCCAGGTTTGATTTCAGAAAGCTTTTATTCAAGTTAATGACAGTTCATTCTTTCAAAACAATGTATTCAAGTATTGCACAGTGTTCATTGTTGTTCCCTGATACCATGTGATGTAATACTAATGCTGGTGGGCGACCTGCAAGGGCAGGGCCGGTGGGGCTTGGGGCTGTACGGATGACTGAGGTAACATTTGCATTTTTAATAAGCAAGCAGATTCTTTCTTTGGTCTTAACCCTTTTGGGTAAATGTGCCAGAGTATAATTTATGCTCTATGCTAATGCCAAATATCTGTTCCTCCTTTTTTTTTAAGCCAGAAGAATTTGTTTTTTATAACAGTCTCTGCAATTTATTCTGAAATGTAAAGCATTTAATAGAACAAAAAAAATTTTTAATTGCAAAGTAGCTGTAAATGGCCTCATCGGAACACAAAAGCAAAATATAGATTTGATGCAGATTAGTTAAATTCCCAGGGTTTTAATAAGCCCTGTAGATTTCTCACTTAAAATTCAAACACTCATATTTTTTAATGAATTGCACTATGTTTTGTCATCCTATAGAAATGATGTATTCACAGTAGAAATGCAATATTGATGTTTTATATATATATAAAAATGATTATTCTGTTCACTATTAGTGGTGAATATATGCATACATAGACACACGTATATTCACATGCATGTGCGTGGGTGCACATATGACCATCTTTGCAATTGACCTGTCATTTTTGTTACTGACCTTGGGTACCACATGAGACTGTTTTACTGTATAAGGGAGTGGCTGTCCTTGTACCAAAAAGGAAGGTCAGAGCCCTACAATATAGATACCTAAGCAGCTTCATTGGAGTTCTGCAGTTGCTAAGAATACCAGTGTGTGTGAAGTAGATTTTGGCATTAAAAAGAATGTGAGGATTTTCTTGGAGCAAAATCTTATGGAACAGCAGTGAAGGCTCTCAAATCCCATGGAATGCTTAGGATTAGTGAAGCTGGGAAAGAATGAATCCGTGGGAAAAGATGATAAGGAGAACATGGGGGAGACATTTCAGATGACCAGTTTATTCACAACTTTCTCACCCGCTCATCTATTAGCCAGACAAATAAAATAAAGGTAGAAAGTCTTTGTATTATCAGACACCCGCCTCTGCCAGCTCTCAGACCTCATCTCTGTAAAATGGAGTGCCAAAGGAGGGGACGACAGAATGGATCTTAGAGCAAAGCCTTCTCTAAGCCTAGAGTTGATCTAAGTGTTTATTTTCCCCAAAACACCATATCTGAAAAGTTGATAACTTATTTCTGACTACCTTGTAGGTTTATGTGTATAGTAGCTAGTCAGTTAACCTTTTAAACAGGGCTGTTAACCAGCAAAGTGTTAAGCACAAAAGTGGGAAGCACCAGGTGATGAGGGCTTTACGCTTCATTGAGAAGGTGGAGCCGTTTTGAACAGTGGCCCCACTGTTTGCCTCCTTCCAGCAGAACCATTCCTGTTCTTTCCATCAGATTTCAGAGATGTGCCTGTGCCCTCCTCTGAAATTTAACCTCTGCATTTCACCTTTCCTTCCATTTGCTGGGACCTTGCTCCTGCTCTTTCCTTGTCTCTAGAGTCTGTGCACATAGACTAATCTTCCCATCTTTTCAATAGAAAAGACAAAAATACTTATTTTTTATTTCATTGCCCCTCCTGGCTACAATGCTTTCCTGTTTTTTATCTCTGCTGTCAAATTTACTGACTATGTGGCCACTCCGTTCAGTCACCATCCTTTCTACCACCTCCATTCTTGAGGTTCTGTGGTCAGGTTCTCAGAGGCATCATTCCATGAACAGGTGCCGCTTTGGACAGTTACTTAGGATCGTCTCTTCATGCCTAAAGTTTTTCTCAGTCTTCATTCTTCTTTCCCATCTAATAGAGGTTTCCATCCCACTTATTAAATCTCCCTTCCTTTAGCTTCATGACACTCCACCGCCTGCAATTTGTTGTGGATTTTCTGTTTCACTTGCTAGCCTCTATTCTCTGCACTTGCCTAGTGTTGTTTTGGAGAACTGAGGTTCCAAGAGCTTTAAGTATTTTTGAAATAGAGACATCTAGATGACTGTAAGTCTGTATCATCTGCTTCAACTTCGTACTCATTTCTCCAACTATGAACTAGACAGTACAGCCAAGGGAGGGCCTTGTTATTTTAAATTCAGCATGCCCCATCTTCCACCTATGTATGTATATATTTATTCAAGAAACACTTACAGGACCTTATTTTTATTAGGTGAATAAGACACATTCCTGTGCCCTTAAAAACAGTGTGTTCTGCAGTTTGATATAGTGTTTTAAGTCAAGATGTGGTTGATGGTGTTTATTAGTTTGATTAATTATATCTTACTGAAACAGAGGTATTAAAATCTCCAATTGTGATTGTGAATTTATTCCTTTTATTCTGTTTATATTTTGGAAGTCTGTTATTAGGCATGTACACATGAATGTTTATTATATAGACCCTTTTATCATGATGAAATGTCCTTTTGTCTATGGTATTATTCCCTATCCTGAAGTCTATTTTGTCTAATATTAATATAGCCACTCCAGCTTTCTGACACCTACTGTTTGCAGAGTATATCTTTTTCCATTCTTTTATTCATTTCTGTTTTATCTATTTTTGTCTTTATATTTAAAGTGCATCTCTTGTAGAAAGCATAGAGTTGGGTCTTGCTTCTGTATCTAAGCTGACAGTCTGTCATATAATTGGAGTGTGGATTGTGTTTAGGCCTACCATTTTGTTTTTTATATTCTTTTTGTGCTGTCTGCTTTTGGTTCCTCTCATATTCCTTTCCTGATTTCTTCCTTTCTTTTTTTTTTTTTTTTGGGTCAGTTGAATATATTTTAATATTCCATTTTAATTCCTCTATTTTTGGTTGTATTCCTTTGCATTATTTTTTTTAGTAGTTGCTCTAAGGATTACAACATACGTCCTTAAGTTACCATATTTCACACAGTTTAGTTCACATAGAGTTAATATGGTACCACTTCACTTAAAGTATAAGAATCTTTCAATGGTATGATTCCATTCATCCCCACTTCTCTCTACCATAGTTGTCATATATAGTGCATCTAACATTATATATTAGAAATCCCATGTAGTGTTATATATATATAAGTATGTATGTGGAGTATGTATATATATAAAATACATATATTTGCTTTATATATAAATACATGTTTTAAAGAATCACTTATCTTTTAAAAAAATTAAGGTAAAGAAAAACTGTATATAGAATGTTATGTTTACCCACATATTTACTGTTTCCAGAATTCTTAATTCCTTCCAGTGGATTCAAGTTTCCATTTAATGTTATTTCTTTTTAGTCTGAAGAACTTGTAGCATTTCTTGTAGTACATACAGATCAGCTGGAAACAAATTATGTTTTATTTATGTGAAAATGTCAGTTTACATTTTTGAGGAAATATTGTGAGACTCTGAAATCCCATTTCAACACCCTTTCTTAGGCTGGTTATACTACCCGTTGATGTTCCTTGCTTGTATCAGTTATGCAGAGGTGGTTGCCAAATAGTGATTTTTCTAACTTTATCATTCTTCCTATCTTTGTTACTTTGCATTCTGCTGGTCAGGAAGAGCTTTCTCTTCTCCCTATTTGCTTCATTTGTTTCTTTAAGTCAGTGTGGAATGATGAATTCTTATTTTATTCAATGATTTATAATCTGTTTCAATCATTATTTTCAGTTTCAAAATGCTCCTAGTTAGTGAAATAAGCCAGGCAGAGAAAGACAAGTACCAAATGACTTCACTCATTTGTGGAGTATAAGAACAAAGCAAAACTGGAGGAACAAAACAGCAGCAGACTCACAGACTCCAAGAAGGGACTAGCGGTTACCAAAGGGAAAGGGTTGGGGAGGGAGGGAGAAGGGGATTAACGGGCATTATAATTAGCACACATAATATAGGGAGGTCACAGGGAAGGCAGTACAGCACAGAGAAGACAAGTAATGACTCTGTAGCATCTTACTACGCTGATGGACAGTGACTGCATTGGGGTGGGGGAGATTGATAATATGGGTGAATGTTGAAACTACAATGTTGCTCTTGTGAAACCTTCATTAGATTGTATATTAATGATACCTTAATTTTTAAAAATGCTCCTAGTTTAGCCACTTGGAGCACCTGTCAGTCTAGTTTCCTGTGTCTTTTTGACATGTTCTCATCATTCTTTGAACATGTTTTTCTTTTCTGGTACACTGTAATGTTCCATACCTACCTTTGATCTTCCCTGGCCCCTGCCCTAGAATCAGGCATTTCTCCAGGAGCTCTGGTTCTTTTAGTGGAGAGTGGTGTTTAGAAACTACTCTCAGGCCCTCTCAGTGGATTTAGTAAGGAAATATGTTTATGTATGTATATTTGTTTAAATACACTCACATTGAAACACCTATATTTCTATATTTACCTATATATATGATGGTTTGTTTACACTGATGTGCTCCATATTTTCTTTGGGCTGTAGGTTTATAGTTTTTATCAAATACTTTGGCCATTATTTCTTCTAATATTTTTTCTGCCCCTTTGTGGGACTCAAGTTTCTGTGTCTTACAGGTCACTGGTGTACCTTTCCTTTTTTTCCATCTTTTTAAGTCTTTCTCCTTTCTGTCCTTACTTTGGATAATTTTTATTGCTGTGTTTCCAGGTCCAGTGGTCTTTTTTTCTGTCATGTCAGTTTATTTTTTCAGATAATTGTGTTTTTCAGCTTTAGCTGTCCCTCCTCTCTTTGTAAAAGAAATCTTCATTTCTCAGCTTGACATGCTTATATTTTCCTCTACTTTTTGAACATATTGTGTGGATTTATAATAACTTTTTAAAGTCTGCCTGCTAGTCCATCATTTCTGGATCTGTTTTTAAATGAATGAAATTTTTCCTTTTGCAAGTCGTATTTCCCTGCTTCTTTGCATGCCTGGGAATTCTTTATTGTATGCCAAATATTGCTTATTTTATGTTTTTGGGTGCTGGATTTTGTATTATTCCTTCAAAGTATATTGGACTGTCTTCTGGCAGAAGGTTAAGTTACTTGCAAATCAGTTTTCCTCTTTCTAGGCTTGCCTTTATGTTTGTGAGGGCCTATCCAGGGCAGCCTTTGGTCTTATTTAATTTCGAATCACTGCTAGGGCAGTGCTCTTCCGCATACGCTACCCATTGCCCCCTGCATTATGGGGTCTCTCCACTCTGGTGAGTGGGAACATGACCTGCTTTAAATTCTGTGTGTTGCAGAAATTGTTTGGCCTGCTGGTTTAGTAGTTCTTTCTCCAGCCTTGTGGAATTTTACCTCATAAATTTGCAGTTTGTATGCCTCCAGAGATTCGAGGGTGCCCTGTGTGGCTCTCCAGAGTGCTCTTACTGACGTACCCCTTCCCTTATTTTGCTGTGTAAATTCTGATACCTTAGTATCCCTAAACTCCACACTCTCTCTCCTCAACGCACTGGGGCTGCTGAGCTCTGTATGTATATTCCTCCCTGGTGTGCATCCTGTAAATGGCCTTTCAGAAATTGGATGGGCAATGATAGGACCCATTTGTTTTCCTTCCCTCAGATCAAAGCCCTGTACTGCCTGTTACATAATATCTGATAGAGTGTTTCATATATTTTGTCTGGTTTTCTAGTTGTTTATGACTAAAAGGCATAATAGTTAATCCTTCGTGGGCAGAAGCAGAAATCCTACAAAAAGAATGCTTTTTGGTCCTTATTTTGCTTTATGTATAAATATGCCCACCACCATTTTACCACTTACTCCATTTTACTTAAGCACCTCATGCCAGCAGCCTTTGGTTGCTACATCGGTCATTCATCTCTGCAGTATATTGGTGAGCCCCTGCCAAGAGCCTGGTAGTGTTCCAGGAGGTGGAGATGAAAAGAATATAAGACACAGGTGCTGCCCTTTAGGAGCTTGTAGTTTGGTGAGTGATTTAGACAGGTAATTAGCTTATAATAATATATATGAATAATACTGACCATGTGCCCAAAAGACACGCATGGAGAGAGAATTGTTAATTTGCCCTGGGCATTCAGGGCAGGCTTCCTAGAGGAAATAACATTTTAACTGGGCTTGAGGGATGAATAGCAGGTAGCCACATAGAGAAGACATGGTCAGGGAGGGTATTCATAGTTTAAAAGTCTTTCATATAAATAAAAAGATATAATTAAAAGATGCCAAAAGAGTTCTTGACCAAAATTATATCTCGGTTGTACTACTCAGATTTTTTCTTAGTCTAGGTACATATGCAGGTTAAACTCTGATTTTCATTTCAAGCCATATTAAACATTAACATACTGGAGTAATTAACTGTCAGGTAGTTTAAAGAGGCAAAAAAACTGAATAATCAATATATAAATTTTTAATTGTATTTATTATTAATTTAAACCAAATATAAATGGTTTACTTTGGCTAGTACCCAAGGATCTGTCTTTCTAAGGAATATTATTTCCTGCCCAAGCTAGCCAGTTACTCCTGGAATATGACAGTAAAGATAGTTGTATATATATTTCCTTTTCGAGCTCTAGATGTCAGTAATGTCTGTGAAGTGACAGCCTAGACACATTCTGAGGCTGAAGTAGTATAACATTGATAATCATCTTCGATTTTTCTACTTTCCAAAAGTCATGTATAAAGATGCTTCTATTTTTAGATACTATAAAATAAAAAAAATTTCATTCCCATCCCCACATTTTAACTGATGATTGGACAGATTAATTTAATGCTTATTTTATATTGTTTGAAATTGGTTCTAGATAAGATATTTCATCCTAGGCACAAGTGAAAGTCACATGCTCTTTTTGGAACTCTCATGTTTCATGTATTCATTTACTCATTTAAGCAGATTTATTGAGCACTTGCTGTTCATCAGATATTGTTAAGCTAGAGATACAAAAACAGAAAAACCATTACTCCTTCCTATGAATAGCTCACAGTCTAGTGAGGGCAACTATTGTAAACATATTAAAGTGTAACACTTTAGAGAACCTGAAGGATGGAACAACTCATTCTCTCTGAGAGGCAGGAAAGGTTGACTAGAATCTGAACAACTTAGAGGAATTTATACTTGTGGTATTGATAGTAATTATTTCCAAAACCTTATTATGCATAAGAAGACACCTGGAGAAACTTTATTATAAAATGTGGATTATAAGGCCCCCAACTCAGAGTCTGATTTAGTAGATTCAGTTATAAGACATAGGTATGTTAAACTGGCATTCCAGGTGATTCTGAAATGGGTCCATGGACCACATTTTGGAAAACATTGAACTGAATGTTTATGAACTTGAATCTTACTTGAGATCACAGAACTGTTAGATCATTCAACTACATTATTTTAGGTATTTTAAAAGAGAGATGGTTGTACGAAGAGTGTTTTGGAACATGTTACAAGGTTTTTACCATTTTGGGATGAACTCTTTTATTAAAAATGACTCACATTTAGTGCCTGTACGTTAGATTTTGAACTCATTGAGAATTCATTATTTGCAGAAGAATCTGATAAAAGTTACTGGTTTTTGGAATGGTTAAATTTTTTTTCCACTAAAATTCAGTTTCACAGAAAATTAGTGAAATGCAATTTGATATTTTAAGAAGTTTGGATAGATAATTCTTTGTTTCACATAAGCTGATGAAAATCATTAGCAAAAATTTCTAAACATGTGACATGTAAAAGGGCCAGTAAGCAAATATGTGTAAATAAAAATGCAGTTTTGAGCTGCCAGATTTTTGGAGCAGGCGTTATCACAACTGGGAGGCGCTTTGTTCTTCATTCAGTCTTAACTGAGGACTTTTCTCTAACTTATAGTTAAAACATTAGTATCTCTATTTAAGTAAATCCTTTGTTCTATCAAGATTAATATTGATCAGCCACAAGAGAGGGAAAAAAATATATCCCACTAAGAGGAGCTAACAATTATATAGGCCAAAGAGACATTAAAACATTCTTTAATACTAATAAATATCATAAGTCGTTTTTTACCATTTTTTCCCTGGAAGTTGACCTCCCTTTAAGGTAGTTTAATTTATAGCAGTGCTATTTTTAACAACACTTTTTGCCACGAGATGTCACTAGACTAAAACAGTTTAGTTTATCAGCTGGTTGAAACTGCTGCAACCTGTGGCTATAACTGCAAAGGCCTTTGGTTAATTAAGTTTGCTCCGTAACATCTGGATTTCTCATAAAACCACGTCACAGCTTGCTTCAAGCACTAGCTAGTTGGAAAATAGACATGTTCTGTGACACATTAGTAATCTATAATTAGTTGTATCAGCATTTATCAGACAGAAAAGGAAAAAATTTATTGCCACAGGAAACTTGTAGGGACCTTAATTTTTTGGAGAGAAAAATTTATTTTCAGTCTATCAATGTACTCAAAGAAATATTATACCAAATATTTCTCAAGAGTTGGGATTGTGTTTTAATCATCTGGTTTCTTGGGGCCTAGCACAAAACTTGGCCCTTGGTAGGTATTTGGCAAATGATACTAAGCATTGGGGGTATACCAGACATCATAAGGGAAAAAAAGGGCCACGAGCCCTCCTCGCAAAAAGTCTCCTTTGGGAGACAAGAATCTATAAAAACATTGCCTCAATTCAGGATAGTGTGTATGTACCAAATGACTGCATTCATTAAACTCTGTGGGATTTCAGGAGATCAGTAGCTCTTAGAGGCTAGGGGCAATTATTAGAGGTGTCCTCAAGAAAGGGTATTTAGAGTTGAAAAGTACAGTTGAAAAATTAATGAGCCAAGGTTTATGGATAGGAAAATGTGGGCAGTAATGATCAGAAAATACGAATTCCAGGGCCCTGAATTTTTTTTAATTTTAATTTTATTTTGGTATCATTAATACAAAATCACATGAGCAACATTGTGGTTACTAGATTCCCCCCATTATCAAGTCCCCACCACATATCCCATTACAGTCACTGTCCAGCAATGTATTAAGATGGTATAGAGTCACTACTTGTCCTCTCTGCTATACTGTCTTCCCTATGCCCCCACCCCCACGTTAAGTGTGCTAATCGTAATGCCCCTTATTCCCCTTCTCCCTCCCTTACCACCCACCCTCCCCAGTCCCTTTCCCTTTGGTAACTGTTAGTCCATTCTTGGGTTCTGTGATTCTGCTGCTGTTTTGTTCCTTCAGTTTTTGCTTTGTTCTTATGCTCCACAGATGAGTGAAGTCATTTGGTACTTGTCTTTCTCTGCCTGGCTTATTTCACTGAGCATAATACCCTCTAGCTCCATCCATGTTGTTGCAAATAGTAGGATTTGTTTTTTTCCTATGGCTGAATAATATTCCATTGTGTATATGTACCACATCTTTATCCATTCATCTGCTGATGGACACTTATATTGCTTCCATATCTTGGCTATCGTAAATAGTGCTGCGATAAACATAGGGGTGCATATGTCTTTTTTCAAACTGGACTGCTGCATTCTTAGGGTAAATTCCTAGGAGTGGAATTCCTGGGTCAAATGGTATTTCTATTTTAGTGTTTTGAGGAACCTCCATACTGCTTTCCACAATGGTTGAACTAGTTTACATTCCTACTAGCAGTGTAGGAGGGTTTCCAGGGCCCTGAATTTAAGGCTTATACTTGGACTTAATATTTTTTAAGGGGCAGAGGACATTAAAGGATACTGGGGTGGGTGAATAATAATACTTTTGGTAATGTTTTGTACTTTATGAACACTAGCACTTGAAGGATGATTTAAAGGTGATTACTCTGATTTTAAAATGCTTATACTCTAAACTCTATTAGAAATACTTCTATTTAAAGGAGATAATACAGAGGACTTAGCATAGTGCCCTGGCTCTTAGCAAACCCTCAAAAAATGATTCTCATTGATAAATCATTTCTTTCTCTAGAAAAAACAATTATTAGGGAAATTCTACAAAATAAGTGACCACTGTTCTTCATAAAAGTAAAGTCATGAAAGACAAGGGAAGACTAAAGAATTGACATAGTTTGGAGGAAAATGAAGAGACATGCAATGTGGGGTCCTGAACTGAATCCTAGAATAGAAAAGGACTTGAGTGGAATAATTAGTGATTTGAATAAGGTAGGTTAGTTGGTTGTGTTATGTCAATGTTAATTTCCTGGTTTTGATAATTACACTGTGGTTGTGTACTATGTTAATATTATGGGAAGCTGGTGAAGGGCACATAGGAACCCTATACTTTATTCAACTTAAAGTTAAATCATTTTAAAAATAAAAAATTTAGAATATAATATTGCCTTAGAAAAGATTGCAAACCTGTATTTGGACCAAGTTTTGGTCTTGAGACCTCTACTGAGAGGTCAGATATTACAATAAAGGTTTTAGAATATCCTACCTTGTAGAATTTTTAGGATAGAAATCTACTAGGATTGCTTTAGGAAAGAGTTCCCTTGAAGACAGAGAAGTAGAACTTCTGAGGACCCTGGAGTCCATTTAATACCTCTTTACACACTGTAGCCAATAGATAAATTTCCCGAATGTCCTGGCCTTTAAGGCCACTTGAGCTTTCGTTCTTCAGACTGCTATGTAATTATCTCACCCCCTTTTTCAGGATGTTTACAGTAATTTAATGAGGCTTCCCAGGGCTTTACCATCAACCCATACCCTGTATTTCAATAAAAAATACTTTGTTAACAGAATTCTGCCTACAGGCCTTCCTTATATATTTCATTATCTTTACTGAGATTACCATATGGGCCCAGAACAACAGTGAAGGAACATCTCATGTTTGTAGGGGTGTTGGGTATAATTAGCTTCCAAAAGGAGTCCATGAATTTTAGAATACTTAGAACCTTAGAAATGTTTTAAATCCTCAAAAAAGCATACTTTAGAGAATATATACTCCTGTACTTGAAATGTTTAGAATGAAAGGGAAGTCGGCATGCATATATATGGGCACAGACCTTTTTGACCTATCATAAACAAGGGGTTAGTTTCTAGTTTTTGTTTTGTTTTTTTTATGATGCTTTTGGTATGAGGGTAATACTGGATTCATAAAATCAGTTGGGAAATATTTTCTCCTTCTTCTTCTAAAAGAATTTGTATTCACATTGATAAATTTTCTCCTTCTTCTTCTGGAAGAACTGGTAGGTATTGTAGGTATAATTTATAGTGAAACCACTGGGCCTGAGATTTTCTTTACTTGGTATAGGTCTATTCAGATTTTCTGTTTCTTCTTAAGTCAGTTTTGGTAATTTTTGTCCTGCTGGGAATTTGTTTATTTCATTGAGGTTTTCTAAGTTGCTGACAACGTTTTTCATAATATTCCCTTTTAATCCTCTAAATTTCTGTAAAGTCAATAGTGAAGTCTCTCTTCCATTCCTGATTTTGATAATTTAAGTCTTCTTTTTTCTTGGTTAGTCAGACTACAGATTTGTCAGTTTTGTTGATTTATTCAGTGAACCAGCTTCCAGTGTCGCTGATTTTTTTCTATCTTTCTTTATTTTCTATTTCATTGATTTCTACTCTCTATATAATTTTCCTTTCTTCTGCTTGGTTTGGGTTTAATTTATACTTCTCTTTCTAGTTTCTTGAGATATAAGTTTAGTTTATTGATTTGACATCTTTCTTTTTTCTAAAAGCTGTATAGTTTCCTCTAAGCACTAGTTTACCTGTATCACATATATTTTGCTATGTTTTCATTTTCATTGAGTTCAAAACTTTCTAGTTTACATTTTGATTTCTTCTTTGACCAGTGGGTCATTTAGAAATATGTTGTTTAAGTTCAAAATATTTTTGGATTTTCCAGATTTCTTGCCGTTGATTTGTTATTTGATTCCATTGTGGTCAGAGAATATACTTTGTATGACTTAAATCCTATTTATTGACACTTGCTCTGTGGCTTAGTATGTGGTCTATCCTGGAAAATGTTCCATGTGCACTTTTAAAAAAATTAATAGATTTTATTTTCTAGAGCAAATTTAGTTTTATAGAAAAATCAAGTGGAAAGTACAAGAGTTTCCGTATACTCTCTTATCACTCCGAGTCCAGCTTTCTTTATTATTAACATTTCTGTATTAGAGTGGTACATTTATTACAATTGATGAGCTAAATTTGATATATTATTATTAATAGTTTACATTAGGGTTCCCTTTTTGTGTCATATATTCTATAGGTTTTGACAAATGTATGATATGCATCACCATTATATCTGTATCTTACAGAATAGCTTCATTGCCCTAAAAATCCCCATGCTCCACCTCTTCGTCATTACCTTCCTACTCCTGAACCCTTGGCAACCACTGATCTTTTTATTGTGTCCTCAGTTTTTCTTTTACAAAATGTCATGTAGTTGGAGTCACATAGCATGTGACCTTTTTAGTTTGGCTTCTTTCATTTAGCAATATTACATTTAAGGTTTCTACAAATCTTTTTGTGACTTGATAGCTTATTTCTTTTTATTGCTGAACAATAGATATTCCATTGCCTGGAAGTACTACAGTTGTTTTTCCATTCACCTATTGAAGGAAATCTTGTTTGTTTCCAAGTTTTGACAATTATAATAAAGCTGCTACAAACATTTATATGCAGATTTTTGTGTGAATATTAAGTTTTTAATTCATTTGAGTAAATACCAAGGAGTGTGATTGCTAATTATATGGCAAGAATATATTTAGTTTTATAAGAAATTTCTGACTGTCTTCCAAAGAGGCAAAATGTACCCTTTTGCATTCTCAGTGGCAATGAATGAGAGTTCCTGTTGCTCCATGTCCTTATCAGCATTTAGTAGTGTCATTGTTTTAGGTGTTAGCCCCTCTACATTTGTAGTGAGATCTTACTCTTTTAATTTGGAATTCCCTAATGACATAAAGTGTTGAACATCTTTTCATATGGTTATTTGCTATTTGTGTATCATCATTGGTGAGGTGTCTGTTCATATCTTTTGTCCATTTTTCAGGGTTTTTAAAAAATTGTTTTAAGAGTTCTTTTTAAATTTTTGGATACTAGACTATTAGGTACGTGTTTTGCAGATATTCTGTTGCTTGTGTTTTCTTTCTCTTACCAGTGTCCTTTGCAGAATTTTTTCATTTTAATAAAGTCTAACTTATTTTATGAAGTCCCAATTTTCTCTTTCATGGATCATGCTTTTGATAGTATATCTAAAAAGTCTTCACCAAAGTCAGGCCACCTAGAATTTCTTTTGTTTGTCTAGGAGTTTTATAGTTTTGTTTTTTACATTTAGGTCTTTGATCTATTTTGAGTTAATTTTTGTGAAAGATGTAAACCATGCATACTTCTAAAGAGTGCATACTACTCTGCAGTCATGGGCTGCAGTGTTCTGTATATGTCAGTTATGTCAAACTGATAGATATTATTCAAGTCTTCTGTATCCTTACTGATTTTCTGTTTACTTTTATCAGTTACTAAGGGTGAGGTACTGAATTAGAATAGACAACTCAGCTGTTACTGCTGGATTGTCTATTGTTCCTTTCAATTCTGTCAGTTTTCCTTCATTTGTTTTAAGGCTATATTGTTAGGTGTTTATACATTAATAATTATTATATCTTCCTAATGTCACTCTTTGTCATTATGAAATGTCTCTTGTCTCTAATAATATTGTCTTAAAGTCTATTTTATTCGATATTAATATACCATTCTCTCTTATAGTTCTCTGTATAGTATATGCCTTTTCTCATCCTTTTACTTTCAACCTATTTGTGTCTGACTCTAAGGTGTGTCTCTTATAGAAAGCATGTGGTTGGATCTGCTCTTTTATCCAGTCTGACACTCTCTGCCTTTTAGACTTGCAGTGCCTTTTTCTCTCTTTTCCATATATTCTGTTCTTGTTTATTTTGTTCCTCTGTTTCCTCCATGATTGCCTTCTTTTGTATTGAATAAATATTTTTAGTGTACTATTTGAACTTTTCTGTTGATTTTTAAAAAAAATATATGTTTTTTGTAGTTGTTAGTGGTTGCTCTAGGGATTACAATCTGCATATTAATTTGCCAGAATCTACCTCAAATTAATACTAAATTCTGGTAAAACATGTAAGCTTTACTGCAATATACTCCATTCTTTCTCCCTCCTTTGTGCTATTGTCATATATAATATCTATATGATATAGTATGTTAAAAGCATAAATATGTTTACTGTGAGTATGTTGAAATATATTTATATATATAGTAAACCCCAAATGCAATGTCATAGTTATTGCTATAAAAATGCTTTCATCTTTCAAGGAAGTTAAAAGAAGAAATGAGTAAAAACACATTTACAGAATTTTTTATATTAACCCACATAATTACTATTTTTGGTGTTCCTTATTTCTTCTTGTGGCTTTAAGTCTTCAACTACCATCACTTTCTTTCAGCCTGAAAAGACTTCCTTGACTCTTTCTTGTACTCTAGGTCTACTAGCAATGAATTTTCTGGTTTTGTTTACCTGGGAATGTCTTAAGTATATCATCATTTTTGAAGGATAAATTTGGTGCATATGAAGTTCTTGATTGACAGCATTTTTTTTTTTTTTTGCCCAGTATTTTGTGTTTGTCTTTCAACTCTCTTCTAGCCTCCACTGTTTTTGATTAGTCATTTTTCTCTTGCTGTTTTTAAGATTTTTTTTCTTTGACTCTGGCTTAGACTAGTTTTTATACATATAGGTGTTGATCTCTTAATTTTTGCTGCTGGTAGTTCATTGAGCTTTTGAATGTGTGGATTAATATTTTTCACCAGATGTGGTAAGCTTCTCTTTTCTTTCCCAGAATTCCCATTGTGTGTATGCTGGTATGCTTGATGCTGTTGTCCAGGTCTCTGAAACTGTTCATTTTTCTTCCATCTTTTTTCTCTGTCATTAAGATAGGGTAATTTCTGCTTTCAGGGTCATTCATTCTTTTTCCTGCCATCTGAAAACTGCTGTTGAAGTGCTCTAGAGAATTTTTCATTTCAGTTACTGCACTCTTCAACTCCAGGATTTTAATCTCCTTAGGGGGAATCTCTCATTGTTGCCATCATTATCTTTCTTTGTCTATTATTTCCTTTAATTCTGTAAATTTATATATAATAACTACTTTGAAATTTCTGTCTGCTACATCCACTATCTGGGATACTCAGAGACAGTTTCTATTGGCCGTTTTTTTTCTTGAGTATGAGTCACAGTTCCCTGTTTCTTTGTATGTCTTGTAACTTTTTGTTGAAACCTGGACATTTTAGATAATATAGTAGTTCTGGATTCTGATATCCCTAAGAGTTTTGTTCTTTTGTTTTTTCAAATTGAGTAATATTTGACAGTTAAAAATTGTATATATTTAAGGTATACAGTTTGATTTGATACACATTGTGAAATAATCACTATAATCAAGCGAATTAACATATTCTGTCATTACTCTTTTATTTGTTGTTTCTTTGCTTAGTAAATGCTTGCTAAATCTGTGAAATCTCTCTTCCCTGTGATTTGTAACCATTGATGTCTCTACTCATTTTTGAAATTTGTTTATTTTTAAGTCTGCTTTCCCAGAGTTTTTCCTTTTAACTACATGGCTTATGAGATAGCCAGTGATTGAACAGAGATTATCCTTAACCACCTTAACCCAGTATGGCTTCTACCTTCTGTCGGTGGATTTATGTGTGGGTAAGTAGTGCATTCAAAGTTCAGTCTGTTTTCAAGTCTTTCCCATGTTTTACATTCTACTGGGCCCTGTCACCTCTCCTCTTGGCATGCACAGCCTCATTGTCAGCCAGGAGTGTGTAACTGGTTGGACCCTCTTAGTCTTTGCTGTAAATGTATACAACCTCAGCCAGGAATAAACTTGCCCCTGTCATGACCACAAGCTTGTGCTAGTAGAGCTTTTGGCCCTCCCCACTTGCCCATCTCTGAGATAGTCAACTCCCCTGGCACCACCATTGTGCGTGGGTGTTACGCACTGCTCTAAATCTAGTGAGCCTCTTCCTACTGCAGCAGAAAAGTTGCTTACTCTCTTAACCTGCTCCACTCTGATACAACATCTGCTTCAACCAGGGTAGGAGGATAAGAGCGGCCCCAGGTCAGAATGCCAAGATTTCCACTTGTCTTATCCTAATTCATCTGGTTTTTTTTATATAAATGCTTCTCAGATTATTGTGTCTTTTTTTTTTCTTAAGCCTCAAAAAAATTTTAATGAATTTTGTCCAGCTTTATAGTTGCTTTTTTTTGGTATCATTAATATACAATTACATGAGCAACATTGTGGTTACTAGATTCCCCCCATTGTCAAATCCCCACCACATACTCCATTACAGTCACCATCCATCAGCGTAGTAAGATGCTATAGAATCACTACTTGTCTTCTCTGTGCTATACTGCCTTCCCTGTGCACCCCCCCGACACATTATGTGTGCTAATCATAATGCCCCTTATTCCCCTTATCCCTTCCCTTCCCACCCATCCTCCACAGTCCCTTTCCCTTTGGTAACTCTTAGTCCATTCTTGGGTTCTGTGAGTCTGCTGCTGTTTTGTTTCTTCAGTTTTTCTTTGTTAATTACTTCATTTGGCTATAACAAGAAATCACACCTGTCCCATCCATTTGTTTTTAAGTTAGCTATGTGTTTCTATTAATGTGGGTTTCTTGTAGCCAGCATATAGTTGAATCTTGCTTTTTTATGTTGAAAATTCCTGTCTTTTAAGCAGTATCTTTACGCCTCTTATATTCAATGTACTTTCAATGTGGATGGATTAAATTCTTCCATCTTGATGTTTTCTGTTTGTTCCATCTCTTCTTTATTCCCTTTTCCCTCTTTCTCTGTCTATGTTAGCATTAATTGCATCTTGATAATCCAGTTTTTATGTACACTATTGGCTTATTATTTAAATTTTAAAAATTTGTTTTGTGGTTGCCCTGGGGTTTATAATACACATCTTTAATTAATCACCACTTCACATATAGTATAGTGTTTTTATCACAGGAAGATTTTTAAACTCCAATTTCCTTGTCATATTTTGTGCTATTGTTATTATACTATTTTTTTTTTACATATGCTATAAACCTACAATACATTGCTATTTTTGTTTTAGACTAGGGGCAGCAAACTTTCTGTAAAGGTCCTAATAGTAAGTATTTTAGGCATTGTAGGCCATCTGGTCTTTGTCTCAACTACTCAAATCTTGTTGTAGTATGAAAGCAGCCATAGACAATACATAAAAGAATGGGTGTTACTGTGTTCCCGTATAACTTTACTTACAAAAACAGGAAGTGGGTGAGATTTGGCCCTTGAGCTATACTTTGGTGACCCCTGCCTTAGACAATCAATTATTTAGAGCTAAGAATAAGAAAAGTGGTATTTCATATTTATCTCTATTTCAACCATTTCTGAAGATCTGCATTTCTTTATATAGATCCAAGTTCTATTTGATATTTCTTTTTGCCTGAAGAACTCTCTCTAACATTTCTTGTAGCATGTATCTTTTGATAGTGTGTTCTTTCAGCCTTTGTTGGTCTGAAAAATACTTTATTTTGCCTTAATTTTTAAAAGATAATTCTTATCTTTGTTCTGTATGTAATGTATCTCTTTTCTTAGGCTGCCTTTTCTCTTTTTTAAAGTTAAGATGTAATTTGCAGTAAAACTTAGCATTTTAGTGTAGAGTTCTGAGAGTTCATGTACCGGTACGATTGTGCTATCATCCTAACAATCAAGATATAAAAGTTCCATCATTCCCAAAATTCCTCCTATTTCCCTTTGTAGTCATTTTCACCCACCTCAACCTGACTGTCATTGATCTGTTTTCTGTCCCTATAGTTTTGCCTTTCCTAGAATGTTATTTAAATGGAATTATATAGTATGTAGCCTCTTGAGTTGGAGTTCTTCCACTTAGCAAAATACATCTGAGATTCGTCTGGTGTGGTGGTATCAGTAGTTTGTTGCTTCTTATTGCTGATCAGTATTCCATCTTATGACTCTATCATAGTTTTTCTCTCAAGCCACCATAAAAGCAGTTCTGTGACTATAACAATGTATGGCAGGATTGTATTCTGAAAGGCTTAATAAAATTTACAGTAAAACCAGCAGTGTCTGAACATGTAAGTTTCATAGTATCCTGTTCAACACTGGGCATAACTTTTTTTTTCTTCAAAATGGAATTATCTTTTATTCTGATCTCAAAAATAGTACGTGCTCATTCAAAAACTGTAGAACAGTCTCTTCTAGGCTGACAGTTTCGGTCCCTTGTATAATATAATTTTGTGTCTCCCAGGTCTCTGATCTAAAACTTAAATGTACTCCATTTTGGCCCTTTTAGAGTGTGGCACATAGCACTGAACAAAATATTCCAGGTATGAAAAGGATCTTCTGCCTTTCTCTGCATACTGTGTTTCTTTTAATACAGCCCAAGTCTGAAGTAGCTTTTGGCAGCCCTATGCAGTTGAAATGGAATCATATTGAAATTTGAATTTGAATTGAATTCATAGTGAATCATCTAAAATCTTTAAGTCTTTTTTACATGTGCTGATTGTTAAGCCACACCTTCCTCATTCAGTATTTCTCCACATAGTTTTTTGAACCTTCATGTAAGACTTTACAGTCTTCTGTAGTTCAGTGTCAGATATAGCCTGGGATTCTAACTTGTTGAGCCTTTTTTTGACCTCCATGATTAACATACTATGAGTGACCTCATTCAAGTAATAAAAAAATGTTTAATAGGAACAGAATCCAGATTGAGAACCAGAGCTCATGCCGTATCCCAGTCACCAGACCACAGAACCCTTGCTGTCTGCTAAGAACATTTAAAAATTTTAATTTCTATTTAGTATTTTTTTGGGTAAGGTGATTGCCATCTTATGTATAATTGTGAGCTAATGTTCAATATTGTAAAATTTATTGAGACTCTTTTTGGTACCTTTTTAATAGCACCATGTTTTATTACATATATCATTAATGCTGTATTTATTATGATATCCTGTGTATTACCACTATGTATAGTTATCAGTACTACAGTACTTATTTAAAATGCTGAACATTTTTTCTGAGGCTTTAAACCACATTGTAGACCATACTTCCCAAACATACATACAGTAGCAATGACCCTTTACAGAGGTATGTCTGTATAAATACAGATATTTACAGAGGTAAATATCACACTACAGAAGGGAGATTCAAAATTCTTATTTTAAGACCTGCTCCAAACCTAAATGGGATAGCAGTGTCATGGCTGCTGCTTATTTAGACTACATGAAATCAACAAAGAGGAACTGCTAGCTGGGTAGTTAACGTCCAAAACCAGAATAAATATATCTGTAAATAAAGAAGATAAAATAAATTTCATCATAGCATCTACTGTTTTCTTTGGATGTGGTGATTTAGCAGTAGTAGATAAGTAAATTAGTAAAACCACTGTATCATGCAATGTTCCATAGTAATACAATATGAAAATATAGGACAAGGCATGAATAACTACGGAGAGGAAACAAGACTCATAAGGGGCACGTAAACAAAAGGTAAGACTTATTTGGAAGTCTGGTTCAAGGACCAGAAGAAGGCTAACATTAATGTGGTGGCCAAATAGGCTTTATCTTTCTGCTGTTCTTTCCATTTCCTGCCAATATACTGGAAGAGACTGAAACAATATCCAGGCAGCTCCACACATTAAAAGCGGTACATGGAAATGAAAAAAAAAAAAGTTCCCAGATATGAACATAACTCCCTTTGGTTAGACAACTAAGCCATTCTTTAGCAAGTTGAAGCTAAGCCTCCTCCAACTTGCAGTAAATTTTGGCAAGTTGTGTGGCTTCTTTGTTTTGGCTGTAGTTTATCCCTCCTTTTGCTTTGATAATGCTCATTGATTCTTACTCCTTCAAAGATAAGGACAAGACACAGGTCATTGAGGCAAATGCTGTAGATTCAAATAAAAAGTGTGCAGAAAGACATTAACTGTCCCTAGCCAGAGTCTTTTTCCTAGACCTATACAAATAAATACATCTGTAATAACATTTGTAATTCTTTCTAATTAATTTTACACACTTCTACCAGAATCTTTGTTAAGCCAGTTCAAGTTAGGTGATTTCTGCTCAGAATGTTTGGTTTTTCCATATTGCTTCCCAGATTCAGGTCTGAGTGCCTCAGTTTGACATAAAGATCTCGAAAGTCTCTGTATCCTCATCTCCCAGTGCTTGCATGTTTTCAGCTCCAGGCCAAATTGAACTGCTTCCTTTACTTTACCACCTCCAAGCCTTTGCTTATGCTGTTCTATGTGAAAGCTGTCTTCTTCATTGCAACCTGCTGAAAGCTTACCATCTTTTAAGATTTTGATTTTTTATTTGTTCAACAAATATTTGAGTGGCTACCATGAGTTCTAGGCATTGATCTAGTAGGTGAGCTTCTGGGTGAGCCTTTAGCAAAATATAAAATCTTTACGCTCAAGGAATTTGCTTTCTAATAAATAGTTCACCCCACTAGAATATAAGTCTATTTCAAACTATTTCCTTTATCATCTTTTTACTTTGTCTAGATTGATATGATACATCTTTATCCAAGTCATTATGATGAAAAAGAAAAAGGTAAGATATTTGAGGGGATCACCGTGGCTAGGCAGAGAACATTCCAAAATGTTCTAATTTTAAAAATATGTGTCCTAAATATAGAAAGAAGCAGTAAAACCAAAGACAGGTATGAAACAGTGATATGGACTTGAATAAATAGTGTCAGAATGTATAACAGGATAAACAGAGGCTTCTGAGGTGAGGGACATGAAGGATAATTAGAAATACAGGAAGTTATGTTCAGAGCAAAAGCAGTAATAAGTAGACATAATCAGCTTCTCATGCCAACTGAGGTCATGCTAATGTATGACAGAGCAGAACTATGTAACACCTCTTTTGCTTCCATATTTCCCATCAAGAAGAAAGCATTAACTGGACAATGATAGAACAAAGGAGTAGCTAAAATCCTAGAGAGAAGATACTGTAAGTGCAGTTAGCTGATCAGAGTGCACTGTGTTCTGGTGCTTGTCTCCTTACCCCTATTCTATCCCTCCACGCCCTCCCCAGTCCAGGGAACTGAAAGAACATGTAGGTGAAATTACTGAACCATTATCTTTAATGAGTTGTGGAGAACCGAAGAGGTGCCAGAAGCTTAGACATAGAAAAAAGTATTCCATTAAAAAGGGGAGAGATGGGGAGGAGAGGGGACAAGTGAAAGGGGAGATGATTCCAAAATGTGCATCACTGCAACATTCCATTCATTGGTTCCAATTCTTTGTTCCTACAGAGCTTGCTCCCTTTTAAAATGTGTATAGACTATTATTGTGTCTCCAGCAAACTAAATATTTTCAAGATAAGCCCACAGAAAATCTCAGGTAAGGTGCTACAAAAGAAAAAAAGAAAGATGCTACAGAGTTCTGACCTTGACCTCTGTCTTATTAAATATCACATCAGTTGACTTATCTCCTACCAAAGAACCCTGGACAAGTAGCTCCTCATTTAAGATTGTTCATTGACCTTAAAAAAAGACATAGAACATTGCTAATTATCAGGGAAATGCAAATTAAAACCACAATGAGATATCCCCTCACACCAGTTTGGATGGCCAACATAGAAAAGAATAGGAACAACGAATGCTGGCGAGGATGCAGAGAAAGGGGAACCCTCCTACACTGTTGGTGGGAATGTAAACTAGTTTAGCCATTGTGGAAAGCAGTATGGAGGTTCCTCAAAAACTAAAAATAAAAATACTATTTGACCCAGGAATTCTACTCCTAGGAATACCCTAAGAATGCAAGAGCCCAGTTTGAAAAAGACATATGGACCCCTGTTTATTACACCACTATTTACGACAGCCAAGAAATGGAAGCAACCTAAGTGTCGTAGATGAATGGATAAAGAAGATGTGGTACATATACACATAAGAAGAAAACAAATCCTATCATTTGCAACAACATGAATGGAGCTAGAGGGTATTATGCTCAGTGAAATAAGCCAGGTGGAGAAAGACAAGTACCAAATGATTTCACTTATCTGTGAAGCATAAGAACAAAGCAAAAACTGAAGGAACAAAACATCAGCAGACTCACAGAACCCAAGAATGGACTAACAGATAGGCAGAGGATATGAAGAGACAGTTCTCCAAAGAAGAAATTCAGATGGCCAACAGACACATGAAAAGATGCTCCACATCACTAATCATCAGGGAAATGCAAATTAAAACCACAATGAGATATCACCTCACACCAGTAAGGATGGCCAGTATCGAAAAGACTAAGAACAACAGATGCTGGCGAGGATGCGGAGAAAGGGGAACCCTCCTGCACTGCTGGTGAGAATGTAAGCTAGTTCAACCATTGTGGAAAGCAATATGAAGGTTCCTCAAAAAACTAAAAATAGAAATACCATTTGACCCTGGAATCCCACTCCTTGGAATATACCCAAAGAATACAACTTCTCAGATTCAAAAAGACATATGCACCCCTATGTTTATCGCCACACTTTTTACAATAGCCAAGATTTGGAAGCAATCTAAGTGTCCATCAGTAGATGAATGGATAAAGAAGATGTGGTACATATATACAGTGGAATACTATTCAGCCATAAGAAAGAAACAAATCCTACCATTTGCAACAACATGGATGGAGCTGGAGGACATTATGCTCAGCGAAATAAGCCAGGCGGAGAAAGACAAATGCCAAATGATTTCCCTCATTTGTGGAGTATAACAATGACACAAAACTGAAGGAACAAAATGGTAGCAGACTCAGAGACTCCAAGAATGAACCAGTGGTTACCAAAGGGGAGGGGTGGGGGAGAGAGGGAGAAGGGGATTGAGGGGTATTATGTTTAGGACACATGATGTGGGGGATCACGGGAGAACTGTGTATCACAGAGAAGGGACATAGTGGATCTCTGGCAACTTGCTGCACTGATGGACAGTGACTGCATTGGGGTATGGGTGGGGACTTGATAATATGGGTAAATGTAGTAACCACATTGTTTTTTCATGTGAAACCTTCATAAGAGTGTATATCAATCATACCTTAATAAAAAATAAAAAAAAAAAAAAACTATGCCCTTAGTAAAATACTTACCATCTAATATTATGTATGTAAGCTGCTGGAGAAATATTAAATTTGCAAGGAACAACTATCAAAAAAAAAAAAGAATGGACTAACAGTGGCCAAAGGGAAAGGGACCAGGGGTGGGGAGGGTGGGAAGGGAGAGAGAAGGAGAGTAAGAGGCATTACGATTAGCACACATAATGTAGGGGGCTGCACAGGGAAGGCAGTATAGCACAGAGAAGACAAGTAGTGACTCTAGCGTCTTACTACACTGATGGACAGTGACTGTAATGGGGTATGTGGTGGGGACTTGACAGTGGGGGGAATCTAGTAACCACCATGTTGCTCATGTAATTGTATTTTAATGATACCAAAATTAAAAATTAAAAAATTAAAATTAAAAAAAAACCTTAATTAGCCCCTTTGGGCTATGCCTAGTACAGGGAGAGCCTCCCTCTCTGGAAAAAAAAAAGACATAGATGTATATTAATCAAATTTGCTGATGATGAAATGTTAGAAGGAATGTCTAACATGACGGATGACAGATTCAACGTTAAAAATGATATCAACAGACTTCAAAGATGGTCTGAAACCACAATGACATTTACAAGCAATAAATATCAAGTCCTGCATTTAGATTAAAAAACAACCAGCTATGTAAGGACAGGATGTGGGAAAACCGACTCTACAGCAGTTCAGTGGGGGCTTTTATTGATACCAAGGGCAGAAAGTGGAAGCAGTCATCTCAGGCACAGTACTTGGCACTGGCCACTCTGTTTCTGCAAGACTGTTCTGAGTGCATGTTTAAGAAGGTGTCTGTGGACTGAATAGAGTGACCCAAAGGTCATTGTCTGGAAACCTTCTCATGTAAAGAAGTCTTGAAATAGATAGGAGTTTTTATGCTGGAGATGAGGTGATGTAGGCGTACACATCTTTCTCCTAATATTGAGTGGCTGCTGAATAGATACAGGATTAAATCTATTTTTGTGATGTCCATGTGGTCAGAACTGAGGCCAATGGGGAGAAAAGTTGTTGGGAGGTAGAGTTGGTTTGATATAAAGAACTTTCTATAAAATCCCATTAATGGTAATTTTATTGAGCAACAACTCATTGAGCAATAGAGCAGGCAATGAAAGAGCTAAGCACATTTCATGCAGTTAGTTCCTCACAGCAACTTTGTGGAATGGGTACTTTTTGGTCCCATTTTATAGATAAGGAAATTTGTTCAGCAAAATTGATTTTTTCAATGTTCTGTGCTAGATGGTAGGCAAACAGCTATTCTTAATTGAGATCTGAGTGGTCTAAAAGCCTGTGCTCATAACCACTATGCTGTCTGGCAAAGAAGTGAATTTTCCATTACTGTATATGTTTAAGCCAAACTGGAAAGATCCTCTTTCATAGCTCAGACTCAATTCTTAGAATTCACCAAAGTGTAGAGGAGCAATGTGGGATAATGGGAAAAGATCACAGACTTGGGAATTAGTTCAGGGATGGAAAATGTTATGCATTCGCCATATGATCTTGGGAAAGTCGCTCAACTTCTCTGAGCCTCATTTTCCTCAACTATAAAATAAGGATACTAATACCTACCACAGGGGGTTAATGGGAGGATTGATATATGTGAGCAGCATACTTATGTATGTAGTATGTATTTGGTTCATATCAGGGGCTCAACAAATAATTGCTGTAATTGTGCAAAAATTCTTTATAACCTTAACAATTATGATCATTGGACTTAGCCCACCATCATTTTAACTTGTATGTTTTTCTCTGTATTTTTTAACATTAGGGCCAATTTATCTCTAGAACAGTCTTGCTAATACCCCAATTAGAGCAGGATCTTTGGTTGCTAGGCTTGATTTTGTTTACAGTTTTGTACAGATCAGGTGTGTATGTTTATATTTTATAGTTTTTCTGTTCTCTCCCTTACTGATAGCAAGGAGCAGGCACCTCCTAAGTTGCTACTGTTGGCTTGGAAACCAACACAAAAATCAATAGGCCTTTAGGGGAGGTCAAAGGGCTTCCTGTTACTAAAACACATAGGCATTAATACATGGAATTTAGAACTATTTGGGTGACCTGTAGGCCGTTTGATTATTTTCCCTTGTTTCTTGGCTGTCCGAGGAGTTGAAATTAAGTAAGTGAGATGCATCTGGGTGTGACACTATTTTTGCTCTTGAGGAGTTTTATGACCTAGTAGAAAAAACAAAACATCATGAGTGATTTAAAGCCTAGGATTTTAGAAGCATTGTACTCATATAGCATCACGTGATGTTAAAGTGCCTACCATTTGTTGAGTGCCTGTTTACCACGTACAAAGTGTTACCCTAGTTGCTTTCCATGTGGCTTATTTTTTAATCTTCAAAACAATCCTATGAAAGAGGTATTAAATCATCCTCATTTTGTAGGTAAGACTGCTGAGCTATTGAGAATGAGAGCAGACAAACTTGCTCAGCTTGCCCAGAGTTTTACACTCAGGGGTGTCATATCTAAAGACCTAGTTCTTGTCATCACACTTTCAGAGATGAACCATAGTCATGGAAAAGAACTATGTAGAAGAATTATTAATTGAGCTGAGCCTAAAAGCACAGGCAAGAGTTTGGTGGGATGGGGTGGCTTGGTCAGGAGGGGTAGAAGAAGGGATTCCTAGTTGGGAGGATAGTGTGAGCCAAGTGGGCCTGATAGCTGCTGTTGAGCAGGTGGGGTGCGGACAGTGACATAACTGCTTGAGCAAAGAGAAGGGTACATCTTGAGGAGGAATAAGAAGTAAGGTCAGAGAGCTAAATTATGGCCATATCATCTCTTAACAAGCCAGGGAAAGGAATTTGGAGATGATGCTGTAAGAAGCGATTATAGTTTTACATTTATTCTATTTCATATTTACTGGAACAGGGTATTGACATGTTAAGAGCTGTGTTGTTTGGATGATTGGTAAGATGGTAGCCAGAGATGGACATACCATTTTAGGAGACTGGTGTAGTTTTCTAATGATGAGCTTATGAAAGTCTGGGCTGGTGTGGAGACAGTAAAAGAAAGAGCAAGTTTGAGAGACATTTTCAAGGAAGAAATAATGGAACTTGACAGATTGGGTATTGGAATAAAGGAAAGGCAAAGAGCAATAGAATTGCTTGCTTGGGGGAGCAGAAAATGGCAGAATTGTGACAGCTAGTAGAAGTCATTTTGGTATAGCACCATTATAGTGTGCCTTCTGGTCATGGAGGACAACACTTAGGAAGGTGGTGCTGGGATGGGGTGGGGTGGGGAGTGTGGTAGGGAAGGTGTCTTTCAAAGTTTGCTCTGTTTTCCTAACTTGATTTGCCCTGGGGCCATTGTGTGCAGTATTACAGTCATGGCGAATGCTTCTCTGCTGATGTGCTTAAACAGGGATGTGTTCAAAGGGCAAGCTAACAACCTTGGGTGGGAAATGGGGGGATTATGAATCTTCATATTATTGTTTTACTCTTTATGCCAAAGACCAATTCATCCTTCTGGGTCTGTATCTTTAAACAGAGCAAATACTAATATGAATTTATGGTACTCTTGTTGGAAATGGCTATCCTAATTTAGAAGCCATTAACCTTCATGTTGGTAAAATAATGTTCTTAACTGAGCATGTGAAATCTGTGCTGAACAGCTGCAGCCTTTCCGGAACACTAATTTAAAAAGTGCTGGTTGTACTTTTTGAAAATCAAAAGCATGGGGGGTGGGATGAAGTCACCTGAGCAATTTTCTATAATTACAACTCTCAAGGCCTTTTCTTTGTCTTCTTCAGGCTGACTTAAAATACATACACACACGGTGATTTTTTTTACTTTTCTTTATAGACTGTTGGCACTTGTTTTTATTGCAGTTCCCCAGGAAGGCTATGCCTTTTTGTTCCTTTCCTAGTTTATTTGAAACCTTGTATCTCTGAGGACTTTGGAAGCCCCAAAACAAAGCTGACTATCTACCTGAAGACTTCTAAGTTATGAGTGACCTTCTGAAGGTATGTCTACATGTTTTGGATCTGAACCCTAGGGTGGCACTGGAAACCCCCAAAGGCCTTGATAGCCTAGAAAATGAACTAGGGAAACATTAGAGCATCACATAACCTTCTGTATGTGGGTTAGGTGCCTCAGGGCCATCCTGAGCAGCAAATACTGGAATTAGACAGAACTGGCATTCTTGCCCAAGGCCAACCCACACCGGGAATTTACTAATGCATTCTGATAATTAAGGCAGGTTTGCCGCTAATGTTCCCTGAAGGAAGGTGAATAGGGAATAATATTGTTTCAAAGTGTGCCTTTTAACTCCAGTAATTAAATTTGGGGATTTAATTCCAGAGGAATGGAATGGAAAGGGTTTTAAAGAAGACTTCATGAGGGAGGATTAGTACCTGCCATAGTTAAGTAGTTCCATCAGAGTTGGACACATATTAAAAATATCTGTTCAGTGTCTCCAATAAGCTTATTGAAAATAATTCTGAACTTTAGCTTGTTTTACATGTAGAATAAAATTGCTGGCTTTCCAAAATTATTCATGAAGTAGTGCTTTGTCACAGTGATGTTAAACATGAAGTAGTATAATACGTCTGCCTTACTATTTTAAGTCATTCATTTTTCTTTTTATTTTTTTCCGTAGGTAACAAAAATTCTTCACCTAGAAGAGAATTTGGGGCTTGCATTTTCTTTAATGTTGATAGCTCTTTCATGTTACCGAAAGCAGAGGTATTTTTCTCAGAGAGGTTAAAATTACCAAGTTATCTCGGTATCATGCTATCTGTTTTTTTCATTCCTAGTGTCTTCCTGAAGCTAGTTGAAGAGAGCTTGGTGTTACATACAGGGCCTTGGGTCATAGAAATGAAGGTCATTTGTTTCAGAAGATAAAATAGCGCCTCTAAAACAAGCGACAGGGAACACAAAATGCACTTAGTAATCTTGTTGCTCCAAAATGAGCAAACGTTTTGGGAGAGCAAGTTCTTGCTGGACATCACTAAATAAGAATGAGTTGATGTCACACTTGGCAAGAAGCAACTCTTAAAATTTTTTTTTTCCATACAAATAGTACAACATGGCGGGGAGGAGGGAGTGCGGGCAAAGGGTGAAGAGTTATGGGGAAAAATAAGCTAGAGAAGGAATGTGCGAGTGAGTTGCTTGCTACAAAGGAATTATTATGATAAAAAGCTATGTTTGTTTTGTCAGGAGGAATCTGAGTTGGAACATGAACTGACGGGGGAGAGATGTTTACCGGGCTCCTCCCACACGCCCTGCGAGGCTGTAGTGTCCTGATTCCCGTGGAGGGTGGTTGTGTAACCGTCTTGACTCGTTTTCAGGAAAGAATGGCCCCTGTAGCTCTTTTGGCTCAAAGGGGTGCTGTATCTTCCTAAGTGAAGAAGTCCCTGAAACAGTGATGTCAAACTCAAAAACATAGTCGTTTTAATTAGCATTTCCCAAACCAGGAGGTAACCCTGTAGACTGCAGAGTGTGCACCACCACCAGTCTCCCCCTTTACAGAATTCTGTGCAACTTTGGGAATTTGGGCGACCGAATGGATTATTTTACATACTCCTAAAAGCCAGGATGTCAAGATTAGCCAAATATTTACTGAAATTAGCTGGAATTATCAGAACCGTTGAGTGTCTATGGCCCAGAGTTTCATAGCAAGTGTGGGAGAGCTCGGGGGTCTGGGACCCTGCTGGCCCTTTGGGTGGGCCAGTCTTCATTGCGCAGCACTGCCTGTGTATCAGAGGATTATTAGCATCCCTTTCCACTAAATACCAGCAGTGCCCCCCGTTTCTGTGATAGCCAGAGGGGCCCTCATTCTTCTACCTCATCCTCCCAATGCCACAGGGGTCACAGCTAAAACCAATATGTGCTTTACAGTATTACTAAGAAGCACGGTTTTGTTATTGTTTGCTTGGCATACAGGTCTTGGAAAGCCTTAGGAAGTTGTGCATTTATAAAATAGGTTTCATTCAGAATAGATTTCATGAAAACACTATTGGGAAAAGAAGTTTGGAAAGATGGATGGCAGGAAAGGACATTGCCAGGAAAGAAAAGAATGAGGTGGAAATGGCTTCTCATTAGCCCATTCTTTCTCCCCCAGATCTCCAGTTCTGGGGGTGCTTCCTGTTTCTTGGAGAAGTAGCACACGTACAGCCCAAGAGTAGAGACGGGGGTAGGAGGTAAGGTAGGTGAAATAACAGGACAGGGATATGGGGGAAGAGGCATGCATGAAGAAAACACTTGGATTGGGATATAGAGAGAAGACATGGAGATAATGGTTGGTGATAACAAAGAAATTGGAGATCGTACATGGCATTGTTAAGCTTACAACAGTGATATTTCTGGGACAGTTCTGTGTATCACAGATCTAGAACTTACAGGGGAAAAACTCAACTGAGATGATTAAATCTGTTAAAGACCTTCGCACATCCAATTATAATTACTGTCCCTTTGCAGGTGTGAGTTTTTAAGCCTCACCTTTGAAAGACTCTGTGTCCTTCTAGGTACTTAGCCAGCAATTTAGGTGTACTGTCAGCTGTTGCTTTCATTATGGCTTCTTGGTCTCAACAGCCATTTTCTTTAGACTTCATTAACTGCATCACAAACTGAAAGTGTCCCATTTTGCCATCATCTGGACTTTCTGAAAATAATACAGTGCTTTGCTGGAAATAAGCATTAACAGCCAAATATTAGCATACAAATTAACCAAATTAAATGCTATTAAATGACATGTGCAAACAGAGGGAAGTTTGGGAAATATGAATAAAATCTCACTCATCTTCATTATCAATCACTGCGTAGCTTGTAACCTTGGTTTTACACCAAGGCTTAATTAATTAGGTATAAGAACATTTCTTCTAATGCCTCCCAAACCTTTTACATTAGTTGTGAAGACATTCAGTTGCATGCATGCATATCACTAGGTTTTTAGCCTTCTCACTAGTTTTTTATTCAGTGCAAGTGTTGGTTTTTGTCACAAGGTATCTTTTA
Source organism: Manis pentadactyla (assembly GCF_030020395.1). Classification (NCBI taxonomy): domain Eukaryota; kingdom Metazoa; phylum Chordata; class Mammalia; order Pholidota; family Manidae; genus Manis; species Manis pentadactyla. The sequence goes on from NC_080032.1 coordinate 70,068,266, forward strand.
GAGCCACTGGTGTGTTGCACCTTCCCTAATTGTCTAGTCTTGCTAACTTGTAGCCTGGGTAGAAATTACCTTGCTAAAGAGAGTACGTTTCCCTAAACGTCTCTCAAGGCAGCTGACGGTGCAGTGAATACGCGGAAATGGGCTTCCATCAGGTTTGCAAAGGGGTCTCACGCCTAGAAGAGTTTAAGAATGGAGATGGAGATGGAGTTTAAGGGTAGAGAGCCTTGCCCACAATAGACATTGGCAGCTGTCACCTAAAATTTCTTTTTTTCATTTGGAATGTCTCCGCATATAGCCGAAATAATAAAACACCTGAGTCTTCACTTGCCAAGTTTTCCAGATTTTAATATTTTGCCACATTTGTTTCAGACCTTTCTTTTTTTTGCCTGCAGAGAAAAACATTTCAAATAAACTTGAAGCTTCCTTGCCACCTTTCGTAACTCCCTAATATTCCTTCTCCCTTCCTCACTTCAGGAAATCTTTGATCTGACTGGTGTTCATCATGACCATACATTTTTCATGGCTTTATTTTTTATTACATACTTACGTATCTCTAAACAATATCTAATATTCTTTTGTGTGTTTTCACATTATATAAATTGCATTCTACTGTATGTAGCCTTCATTCTGTAACTTTCTTTTTTGTTTTGTTTTTTTTTGCTTATGTTTTTGAGATTTATCCATGTTGATACATTTCCCTGCTATATAGTATTCCATTAAATGATTATTTCACAGTTTATCCACTGTCCTGTTAATGTTTGAGTTCAAATTTTTTCAGCATTAAAAGTTTTGCATTGGGCATCCTTGTATACATTTCCTTGTGCATGTGTTTGAGAGTTTTCTGTAGGGAATATAACCAGGAATAAATTGCTTGCTAATAGGGGACACATTTTCAGATTCACTAGTTATAGTCAGATTACTCTTTAAAGTGATAGAGCTGATTTATAGCCTTACTAGCTATGTGTATGAGAGTTCCTGTTGTTCTACATCCTCAATAAAACTGGATATTGTTCCAGCTGTTCCTTGTTTACTGATTAATTTAAAGACAGCACTGTGCTTAGCAACCATCTCAAACACAGGGTCAGATGCAAACGTATTTTTTCATACCAGGCTTCCTCCTTTTAAAAGAATTGTTTTTGCTTTCAGAGTAACAAATCCAAGATAATTATAATACAGCTTTTTTGGCTCTATTTATTTATTTTTAAGTAATGCTTCTTTTTTTATGACCACAAAGTGAATCTGTTAGATAATTTGGGAAGCAGAGTTACAAAAAAGAAAGTTAAAAATTCCACCACCTAGACATAGCCATTGTTAACATTTTGCAATGTATTTCCTTCTGGTGTAAACCTATATATGATATACATTTACTTTATCATTAGAAATCATGCTGAATTTGTCATTTTTTTATCAGTTTCACTTAAAATTATATTGTGGTCTTTCCCACATCATTGAATATTATTTGAAAATAGCATTTTAATAAACTGCTTTCTTCGTATAAGTGTGTTATAGTTTAATCATTGCCCCTTGGAGGACATTTTTGGTATTAAGATAATACTGCAGTAAACAACCTGGGTATATAAATCTGAATTTCAGTTTGTTTCTATGAAATGGATTTCTAGAATAGGTCGGTAAATATTTATGGAATTAGATTAAATAGATTAAAAGCATGACATCCAGGGAGGAAAAAAAGCAATCAAGAGAGAGGGAAACAGAAACATGTTTGCGGCTCATGAGATCCATTAACTCAGCTTCTCTCATATTTGAGTTGAGTAGCAAATCTGTCCTTACCTGAATTTGGCAATCCTTCTCTTACTAGGGATGATGTCAGAGATCAACTCTACCCTACTGTGGACACCAGAGAGCTGGTTGTGTATTGTAGTGTTTAGGGATTATAGAATCTTAGAATTGGGAGGGAACTTCAAAGTTTTATTATCCATCTTCTACTCCTTTCAAAGTCCCTAAATTAAGTGTATTTTGTGGAATACGACCTTGAAGTATATTTCTAGTCTTGACTTGCTGAATGCCTGATCTCAAGCAACTCACTGTTATACAAGGCAATCTGCTCCTTCATTGGACAGCCTTGATTAGTTGAGAATGGTTACTTCACTTAAACCCAAATTTGATTTCCTGTGGCTTTCACTTATTGTTTAATTTGATCTTTAATGAAAGTCTCCCTAAAAATAATTGTGGAAATATTTCACCTTTATATACTTAACTATTAACTTCTACTATAATTAACATGAAAACAAACATATGTTTGACTTACAGTCTTTGTTTCCCCCCAAGGTATAATTTAGCTTTACCTTGTCTTTATAGTGAAAATTATATATGTCAACAGAGGTAGGATAGAAAAACTTTCCACGTATTTTTATACTTGGGGGACAGAAAAGTTCCAGTGCCTCTTAGGTTAGGCATTTTCCCCCTTTGGCAGATGGCTGCTGAGGCTCAGGTTTAAAGACCTGTTCATTCGCACAGATGTTAAAAGTAGAGCCAGGATTTAAACCCAGATCTAATTTGAACACCTGCCAGCTTGCATGTCTGTCTTCCTAACTTACCTATCTTAATTTCACATAAAATCAGATGTCTGTTCAAAAGATGTTCATGTCTTTGGGTTTCTTGGTTAATGAATCACACTGGTAGGGTGTGTGTCATTTTTGAAGGCGTATTGTTCCTGCTGGCTTCTGTTTGATAATCCCAGCTCCTCTCCCCTTGGTTTGGGCACCCCAAGGATTTCCTTTGCATGATTGCCCATCTCTCCCTGGTGCCCCTATGGGGCTCCTTCCTGTTTCTGGGGAAACTGAAGCACAGAATGAGAAAAGAGGAACAAATAATCCCACAATTTTTTTCCTGAATATTATCAACTGATATGTTCTGTACAGGAGGATGTTTTCACAGCTGTGTGCTTTTGGGATGGTGGGAAAAGTTTGAATTTATAATTTATTTATAACTTGGGTGTCTTCTGTAACAAAGGCAGTGACGCAGGTGCTTGGTGGACTTGGAACATGGAAACCGGTTCTCAGCCCCGTGATAGGAATCTTTCTGTTTATGGTCACACTGGGATTCAGATATGATATCGCAGTGTACTTGAGACTGAGGGTCAGAGACTCAAGGAGTAGACTTGCTGAATATATGATTTAGTTACCCTAGATCAATCAAACCTTGACTAAGTGATGATGGGATATGTTGTGTGTGTGTGTTTTTATGTAGTTGTTGAGGGAAAGGAGCAAAGTTTAATCCTTGGTTTGTTGACCTTTGGTATCACTTTTATCTCGTAGTTCCATATAACTGCCTTTGCTGAATTTTCAAAAGGCTGCAGTCAAGTGATTTATAGATAAGGCCACATTCACTACTTGCACAAGGAGAGCCCATATCTTCAATTATGGGTGACGTAAGTTTACTTTACAAACAGGAATGAGTTCATTTCTGTGAAGAGATATGAACAGAATGTGTCTCTTGCTCTGGTGAGAAATAATTTAAATTGGAACTTGCTTAGAGGGAACAGAATGGAGTAACTGGCTACTTGAGCTTTCAGAAGTTAGGGATCTTTAGCCAAGGCCCAAGGGACACCAGTTGTGTTTGCAGAACTCACCCAAATATGAGCATTCCTCAGTATATGAAACAGCAAACACCAATGGAGAACAACTTTGTATGTGTCTATAAGGTGCCTGTGTGCCCTGTGTGTTTCAGAGATAAATATACATGATTGCTCCCCTCAAGGACCTTAAGAGGTAACTGGGGAGAAAGCAGGAATGTCAGTAATAACACATTAAAAGGATGCTATGGTAAATGGCAATAATGAACCATCAGCCACATGTGTTACGGAGAGGCAGCCCATGAAGAGTAAGATTTAGTTCTGAGTGAGTTAATGTTGCTACTGAAAACATTTTGATTGCAAAGGATAACTGCATCTTGAATAAACCAAAGTCTTAAGCATAAATTAAGATGAAAATGGCATTTTAAGTTAATTCCTCAAGTAAGTTTGCCAAATTACGGACACTGGAGTTTGACAAACTGGCAACTCTAGAACTCTCTTGACTTGGCTAGTGTATTATCTCTCTTAAATTACACTAATATTTCTATCTCCAAAAGTCATTAATTTACAGTGTTTTTTTCTTTCTGTTAACTCCAGCACTTATTTCCATCACTGTAATTTGTTGTTACGATCGTTATTACTATTACTTTACTTGATATAGAGGATAATAAAATATGTCTCTTAAGGTCATCCTAACAATAAAATAAAATAAAATACATAACATGCTTAGCTAAGAGAGTGTCATCACTAATGTTAGCTTTTGTTTTTCTTATTCGTGAGATGCAGTGCTTTATATAATGCTTTATACATAGTTAAATTTTAGTAAGTTTTAATAATACGTGATTTATTGTCTATCAGAGGGCTTTAACATGTAAAAATGTGTTAAGGAAACCTAACTCAAAGTTGGAGTCAGGAAGCTATGAAAGGGAGGGCTCTCACATTCTACCTGTCCCATCTTGCATAGTCCAGTGGGAAGAAGGAAAATTTCCAAGGAAGCTTTCCTTGCCTTCAACCAGTGACAGGCAGGCCGCCACCCCTATAAAAGAATGCTGCAGACTTGCTTATGTTTCTCCATACTTGCCTGTTTCTCCATAGTTCGCTTGTCCTGAATTATTCCTCTGCTCTTCCTGAATAAGCTCAATTTTGCTGGCTGAATTGCTTACCCTTTTCTTTTAAAAGGTTGACAAACATACATTGTCTCATTTAATCCTCTCAGATACCTTTAAGTTGTATAGTATCAGCCCCATTTTAACTGATAGAGGAATTGAGGGTAAGTTTATCAGTCAGATTTTCTGGCTAATTTAAGCCTATAAAGAAAGAATTTATTGATAGCATAGTGGATAGCTTACAGAATCTCCAGAGGATCTCTAGCGTCAGGTTTTGGGCTACTTACCCAAGCATAATGGCCGAAGTTATGCCACAGCACTGATCCGATGAGGTCACTACTGCTGTCAGGCCCAAGCATGTGACGCACCTTGTACCACAAACACTGCTAGCTGGCAGTGCAGGCTGGACTTGGAAACTTGTTCTGCTTCTATTGCCACCTCAGAAACAATTTTTCCAGAAACTGCTGTTGCCAGGGAGTGTGCCTTGTGGAAGGTCCCTATTTTGCAACATTTGCTCCTAGTCTGGGGTTGGGTACATAGGTTGGCAGAACTTTCATAGGCTTGTATTCTAGCAGCAGGGCAAGTGGGAAAAAAGTGCCTCTTGGTTCTTGAGCTTCTTGGTATAATAGGCAAATAGGCTGTCATGTATGACACTTTGCTTTATTGCCAGCTCCTTCGGTCTTAACTCTCTACATAGAAGGAATACTCTGTATTTCCTGTTAATTCTATATAAGCTGAGTAGAAATTGAGACTGTTTTATTCGTAGATTTCATGTGTGGAAAAGCAGTTTTTTTTCTAAAACTGATATTCTTAGAACTTAGCTGTTACAAGTGAGCAGTATTGCTGCAGCATTTTAAGCTACTAAACAGGAACTTTCCATCTGATCAGGGTTCTTTCTCCAGTGTAAACAATCCTGCGTTTCCCATTATCCATTCGGGTGCGGGGATATAATCCTCCCAGGAAGCGATGAGTTAACACCTACAAAAGGATGACTCCTTTGAGCAAGAAGGTCTTCGCGTTAATATTTCAGATTTCTTTTTTGCATCCTTTCCTTAGTATTTCATTTATAAAGTGAATCTGTAATTCATTTTTCTGAAATTGTAAAAGAAAAAAAACCTTTAGGTTCCCAATGTGATATCTGTTGACTCTATTAAGATAGCTTCCTCTCATTTAGTCAGTCTTGGTGAGCCTTGCTGTATTTCTTGTAAGTCTGTATTTCTAAGACATTGTGTATACTTCAGACTATGGTAAGTATTACTCATGTGTTAAGTGCCAGTTTTTGAAATAACACTTTCAGTTCCTTAAAGCAAATTCTTTTAGAAAGGGAAGAATCCTTTGGTGCCGCAGATGACCATCCTCCCTTTGTCTGGGGAGCTGCAGTTTGTGGGTGTTGATGTTTCAACAGGTGGAGACCCCTGGGTGTGTGAACCTCAGCCGCCAGGTTGCAGGGAGGACCCATGTGCGCCACTCTCACAGGCTGGCATTCACTCTCTCAGACACGTGAGACAGAGTGGGCTTTCTGTGTTCACTCAGTGGGAGATGTTGAAAGGCTGTGGCATCTCAACTATGAATGTTTGTAGTAGACTGTGTTTCTTTTATTTATTTATTTGTTTTTATTAAGGTATTATTGATATACACTCTTATGAAGGTTTCACATGAAAGACAATGTGATTACTACATTCATCCACATTATCGAGTCCTCCCCCCATGCCCAATTGCAGTCACTGTCCATCAGTGCACTAAGATGCCACAGAGTCACTGCTTTAGACTGTGTTTCTTTTACTTTTATGCTCAGAGTAAGGGTTTTCTGAATTTAAATATGTTCCTTTCTGCATGAACTTAGTCTTGTTCCTGTAATAAAAGAGTCATGGCATAGCAGTATAGACTAATACTGTTCTCTCCTCATAGAAACATGGCATTTTCAAAGTTCAGACTTGGAAGAAAACATAATTCAATATACTCAGTTTTCAAAGAAGAAAATAAAGTTTATTTTTCTCTTGGTTTATCCTTTTGTATTTTTATTTTGTTCCCTATTGGTCCCATTTTTTTTTACTGGCTTCTTTGCTAGAGGGGTGTAATGGAATATTTTTTTAAATCACAATTAAAGTCAGTCTACTTTTTATTGTGGTAAAATATACATAATGTAAAATTGACCATTTTAACCCTTTTCAAGTGGGCAATTCAGCAGCATTAAGTACATTCCCACCATCCTTTTCCATTGCCCCAGATTGAAGCTCTGTCCCCATTAGACAGTAGCTTCCTATTCCCCACTCCCCTCAGTCCCTGGCATCCATTATTCTACTTTCTTTCATTATGAATTTGACTGTTCTTTGTACTTCATTTAAGTGGAATCATATGTTATTTGCCTTTTTGTGTCTGGCTTATTATTTCACTTAGCATAATATTCTCAAGGTTCATCCATGTTGTATATGTAAGAATTCCTTTTCCTTTTTAAGGCTGAACAGTATAACATTGTGTGTATATACCAGCTTATCCATTCATCCATTGACGGATGCTTGGGTATGTCCATATCTTAACTATTGTGACTAATGCTGTTACATGAGCACAAATATCTCTTCTAAACCCTTCTTTTAGTTCTTTTGTGTATACACCTAGAAGTGGAATCACTGGTAATCATAGGGTAATTGCACACTTAATTTTTTTTGAGGAACTGCCATGTTATTTTCCACAGTGATGCACCATTTTACATTCCCATCAACAGTACACAGGGTTCCAGTTTCTCTACATCCTCACCAACATTTGTTATTTTGCTTTTTGTTTTTTTTAAAGTAGCCATCCTAATGAGTATGAGGTGTGTAGTACCTCATTGTAATTTTGATTTGCATGTCCCTTATGATTAGTTGAGCATCTTTTTATGTGCTTATTGGCCAGTTGTATATCTTATTTTGGAGAAATGTCTATTCAAGTCTTTTGACCATTTTTGAATTGGTTTGTTTGTTTTTTTATGTTGAGTTTTTAGAGTTCTCTAGATATTCTGCTATTAATCCCTTATCAGATATATGATTTGTAAATATGTTCTGTTAGGTGGATTGCTTTTTTACTCTGTTTGATAGTGACTTTGATGTACAATATTTAAAATTTTTCATGAAGTCTGATTTGTCTATTTTCTTCTTTTGTTGCCTGTATCTTTGGTGCCATATCTAAGAAATCATTGCAAATCTGATGTTGTGAAGTTTTTGCCCTAAGTTTTCTTCTAAGAGTTTTATAGTTTTAGGTCGTCAATCCATTTTGAGCTAATTTTTGTTTATAGTGTTAGATAGGAGTTCAGTTTCATTCTTTTGTATGTGGATATCCCATTTTCTCAGCATTATTTGTTGAAGAGAGTGTTCTTTCCCACACTGAATGGTCTTGGTATCCTTGTAGAAAATCATTTGACCATATATATAAGGGTTTTTCTCTGGGTTCTCCATTCTAGTCCTTTTATCTGTATATCTGTCTTTATGCCAGTATCACAGTGTTTTGATTACTGTAGCTTTGTAGTAAGTTTTAAAATCAGCAAGTGTTAGTCCTCTGGGTGTGTTCTTCTTTTTCAGGATTATTTTAGCTCTTAGGGGTTTTTGAGATTCCATATGAATTTTAGGATGTGTCTTCAATTTTTGCAAAAAAAGATTAGAATTTTAATAGAGGTTGTATTGAATCTGTAGTTCACTTTGGATAGTATTAACATCTTAACAATATTAAGTTTTCCAATTCCTGAAACATGAGTTGTCCTTTATTTATGTCTTCTTTAATTTCTTTCAGCAATGTTTTGGAGTTTTCACTGTACAAGTCTTTTACCTCCTAAGTATTTATTCTTTTTGATACTGTTGTAAATATAATTGTTTTCTTAATTTCCTTTTAGGATTATTCATTGTTAACATATAGAAATGCAACTGATTTTTGTGTGTTGACTTTGTATTCTGTTAGTTTGCTGAATTCATTTATTCTTAATTTTTTTTGTATGGAATCTTTAGAGTTTTCTACATATAAGATCATATCTGCAAACAGAGGTAATTTTACTTCTTCCTTACCAATTCTGATGCTTTTTATTTAAGCATCTGGCCCAGTTTCTCTGGCCAGAATTTCCAGTACTTTGTGGATGGGGTGAGAATGACATCCTTACCTTACTCTTGATATTGGAGGAAAAGCTTTACTCTTTCACCATTGAGTATGATATTTGCTCTGGGTTTTTCATGTATGGCTTTTATTATGTTGAGGTAGTTTTCTTCTAGTCCTAGTTTGTTGGATGTTTTTATCATAAAAGGGAGTTGAATTTTGTCAAATGCTTTTTCTGCATCAATGATTTTTTATCCTTTATGTTAACGTGTATTACTCTGATTTTCGTATGAACCATATTTGCGTTCTAGGAATAAATCACACTTGATCATGGTGTGTAATCCTTTTAATAAGCTGCTGGACTCTGCTGGCATTTTAGGGAGGCTTTTTTCATGGATGTTTACAAGGGACATTGGTCAGAAAGTTTTGTGTAGTGTGTTTGGCTTTGCTATCAAGGTAATGATTACCTTGTAAAATGCATTAGTGTTCCTCATCAATATTTTGGAAAATTTTGAGAAGGATTAATGTTAGTTCTTCTTTAAGTAGTTGGTAGAATTCACCAGTGCAGTCATCAAGCTCAATGCTTTTTTCTGTTGGGAGATTTCTTTTTTATAGGCCTATTCATATTTTCTATTTCTTTATGATAGTCATGGTAGCTTTTTTTGTTTCTAGGAATTTGTTCATTTCACTAGATTATACCATTTGTTGATATACAATTGCTCATACTACTCTTATAATCTTTTTTATTTCTGTATATTCAGTAGTAATGTCCACACTTTCATTCCTGATTTTAATAATTTGAGTTATTTCTTTTTTCCTTAGTCCACCTAGCTAAAGTTTTTGTTTCATTTATCATTTGTTCTAATCATTATTTCCTGTACTCTGCTACCTTTGGGTTTAGCTTGTTCTTCTTTTACTAGTTCCTTAAGTTAAAATTTTATGTTGTTTATTTGAGATCTTTTTTTCTTTTTTAATGTAAGCATTTATAGCTGTAAACATCCCCTGTAGCACTGCTTTGCTATATCCCTTAAGTTTTGGTACATGTGTTTTTGGTTTCATTCATCTCTAAGTATTTTTAAATTTCCCTTGTGATTTCATCTTTGATCTATTGGTTGCTTAACAGTGTGTTTAATTTCAGCAAGTTTGTGAAATTTTCAGTTTTCCTTCTGTTATTGATTTCTGACTTCATCCTGTTGGTCACAGAAGATGCTCTGTATGATACCTGTCTTTAAAAATCTGTTGAGACATAATTTATGGCCTAACATGTAGTTTGTCCTGGGAAATGTTCCATGTGTACTTGAAAAGGATGTATGTTCTATTGTTGGGTAGAATGTTCTGTATATGTCTGTTAAATCTAATTGGCTTACTGTTTTGTTCAAGTCCTCTTATTTCATTACTTATCTTTGTCTGATTATTCTATCCATTATTGAGAATTGAAGTCTCCAAGTATTACTGTAGAGCTATCTGTATCTCCTTTCAATTCTGTCAATTTTTGCTTATTTTAATGATTTGTTACTAGGTGTGTAAATATTTACTATTGTTATGTCTTCTTGCTGTAGTGAACCTTTTATTAATATATAATGTCCTTTATCTCCTGTAACCTTTTTTGATTTAAAGTCCTTTTTGTCTTAATTAGTGTAACAAGTCCTGTTCTCTCTGGCTTACTTTATGCATGGAATATCTTTTGCTATCCATTCACATTCAATTTTTGTCTGGGTGTAAAATGAGTCTCTTGTAGATAGCATATATTTGATTGTGCTTTTTTTAAATCCATAGTGCCAATCTCTGTCTTTTGATTGAATAATTTATTCCATTTACCTTTAAAGTAATTGCTGATGAGGAGGGACTTACTTCTGTCCTTTTGCTCTTTGTTTTCTTTATACCTTATAGCTTCTTTTCCCTCATTTTCTGCATTACTGTCTTCCTTTGTGTTTAGTTGGGGTTTTTCTTGTAGTGAAATATTTAAATTCCTTTCTCATTTTCTTTTGTATATTGTATATCTATTTTATTTGTTGTTATCATGGGGATTATATTTAACATACTAAAGTTATAACACTGTAATTTGAATTTATGTCAGATTAACTTTAATAACATACAAACTTTGCTTCTTTACAGCTCCATCTTCACCCCTTTCAGTTGTTGATGTCACAAAATTACATCTTATACATTGTCCAAAAACATAATGTTTTAAATATGTATTAGTCTCTTAAAATCATGTAGAAAACAAAAAGTGGAGTTGACACCATTATTATAATAACACTGGCTTTTGTAATTGCCCATGTATTTACCTTCACTGAGATCTTTATCTATTTATATGGCTCCAGGTTCCTGTCAAGTGTTCTTTCATTTCAACCTGTAGAACTCCCTTTAGCATTTCCTGCAGGGCAGGTCTAGTCGTAATGAACTCCTTCAAGCTTTTGTTTATCTGGGAGTGTCTTGATTTCTCTTCACTTTTGAGGGATAGTTTTGCCACATACAGGATTCTTGGTTGACAGTTCTGAATATAAAAAGCTTTAAAATATTGGCCAACTGCCTTCTAGCCTCCAAAGTTCCTGTTCAGGAATCTGATTATAATCTTACTGAGGATCCCTTGTATAGAATGAGTTGTTTTCCCTTGCTGCTTTCAAATTTATCTCTCTTTCTTTGACCTTTGACAGTTTGAATGTTTCCTGGTATAGATCTCTTTGGGTTCATTCTACTTGAAGTTTGTTGACCTTTTTGGATGTTTGTATTCATGAGTTTTTCATCAAATTTGGGAAGTTTTCAGCCATTATTTCTTCAGATATTCTCTCTGTCCTTTTCACTTTTCTACTGTGGGACTCTTGCAATGTTTATGTTCATCTGCTTGATGGTGTCCCCACAGGTCCCATAGGATCTTTTTTACTTTCTTCAATCTTATTTCTTTCTATTCCTCAGACAGGAAGAAAAATTGGTAATTTCCACTGTCTTATTTCAGGTTCGCTGATTCTTTCCTCTGTCTGTTCAAATCAGCCTTTTAATCCCTCTAGTGAAAATTTCATTTCATTTTTCATACTTTAAAGGTCCAGAATTTCTTTTTGGTTTCTTTTTAGGTTTTCTGTCTCTGTAGTGGTGTTTTCATTTTGTTGATACATCATTTTTCTTGACCTTCTCCTTGTCTTCTGTTAGTTTTTGAGCATCACTAAGGCAGTTGTTTAAAAGTCTTTGTGCAGTAGATCTGCCATCAGATCCTTTTCAGGCAGAGTTTCTGTTTTTTACTCTTACTTTTGAATGATTTTCTGTTTTTGTGAGCCTTGTGATATTTTTTGTAGAAAACTGGACATTGAATCTAATAATATGGTGACTCTAGAAGTCAGATTCTCTCACTTCCCCAGAGTTTGTTGGCCTTTGTTTTTTGTTTTTGTTTGATTATTATAGGTTACCTCTATACTAAGGATTACCCTGAGATTTAAACATAATGTTTCCCAGGGCTTTTTTGAGCCTGTACTTCTACTGAGCATGCACAGTGGCTTTCTAATATACCCCATGTATTTGGTTGCTTTCAAATGTCCTTGTGTTCAATGTTTAGCTTCAAAAGAGGAACAAGAGAAAAATGAAGAGAATGAAAAAGGTGCCTGCCCTTTAGGTCCCTGGGGAGTCACCTCAGCTGGAGGGGGAGGGGCTTGAAACAGTTGAGGATATGCAGTAACAGTGGCCACTGCTCCTTGTCTACATCTTTGTGATCAGAAACACCAACAGCAATCAGAATACAGATTCCTGATGTTTGGAGGACAGGGTCCTTTTTGTCCAGCTTGGATTCTACAAGCTGTGTGTAGGTTGCTCCAAGGACAGGTACACAGCTGCCTGCCACAGGAACTGGGGGATAGATAGCTGCTGTTGTGCTAAAAGCTGAAACTGACAGAAGTTCATCCAAGCCTTCCTCTGGAAGTTGCAAGCCTTAAATAGACTCCAGAATTTCAAAATAGTTACATCAGACAGATTCTGCTGATGTAATTGTTGTCTAGGTAGGAGACAGATTCCTGGTATTATTTTGCCATCTTTCCAGAATCCTCTCAGTGTTTAAATTTTAAACTACCATGCTGTCTTTCACAGCGGGTGCAACATTTTACATTCTCACCAGCAATACACAAGGGTTCCAAATTCTCCACATTCTTGACAATACTTTTTCTTTTTTGTTGTTTGGATAATAGCCATCCTAATGGTTAAGTGGTATCTCATTATGGTTTGGTTTTCTGTTCCCTTAATGATGATGATGTTGAGCATCTTTAATGTGCTTATTGACACATGTCTTCTTCAGAGAAATGTCTGCTTATGTCCTTTGTCCATTTTTGAATTGAGGTTTTGTTGTTCTATTTTACTTTTAAGTTTTAGTTCCTATTCACATCTGCCTTCCTTGTGTTCAACTCCGGCTTCTTTTGATAATACTGCTTGAAGAGTGGGATTACTTCTTCATTATTTCCTACAGGACTGGTACATAGGAGGTGCTAGCAAATACTCACAACGTGGAAGGGTCAGCCAGTCATGCAGCCAGATTTTGAAACCGTTCTTATCTGACAATGAGAACAGTTGATAGTTGAGGACAGTGAGGAAATTAACATGAATTGAAAAGCTAGACTCTTCTAGATACTGTGGTAGATGTAACTTCATATAATTCTCACAATACTCCTTTAATGTAGATAATATTTAATTTATAGATGAAGGGTTTGAGTTCAGGAAGATAAATGCCTACCCTCACATGACACAGGTAGTAAATGACAATCCCTGGGTTCAAATTCCCAGATCTACCTGATTCCAAAGCTTAAACCTTTCAAAAAAATTTTTTCTTTATTGAAATATAGTTGATATGCAATATTACATTGGTTTCAGGTATACAACATAGTGATTCAGTAATTATATACATTACTAAATGCACACCATGATAAGTGTAGTTCCCATCTGTTAAAATGCAAAAATATTACAATATTATTGACTGTATTTCCTATGCTGTACCTTCATCCTGTGACTAATTTATTTTATAATTGGAATTTTGTACCTCTTTATTGCTTTTGCCTTAATCCCCCACTCCCCCCATCTCCCATGGCAACCACCACTCTCTTATCTGTGTCCGTTTTGTTTTGTTCATTTGCTTTGTTTTTTAGATTCCACAAATAAGCAAAATCATATGGTATTTGTCTTTCTCTGCCTGGCTCGTTTCACTTAGCATAATACCCCCTAGGTCCATCTGTGTTGTTGCAAATGGCAGGGTATCTTTCCTTTTTACGGCTGCATAATATTCCATTGTGTGTATGTACCACACATTTAAGTGCTTTTATTTTCTTTGGATAAATTCCCAGAAGTGGAATTACTGGGTCATTGGGTATTTTTATTTTCAGTTCTTTGAGAAACCTGCATACTGCCTTCCACAGTGGCTGGACCAATTTACATTCTCACCAACAGTGTAGGAGGGTTCCCTTTTTTCCACATCCTCACCAACACTTGTTACTTCTTTTGGATAGTGGCCATTCTGACTGGTGTGAGATGATACCTTATTGTGGTTTTGGTTTGCATTTCCCTGATGATTATCTTTTCATATGAATACCATCTATATGTCTTCTTTGGAAAAATGTCTGTTCAGGTCCTCTGCCCATTTTTTAATCAGATTATTATTTTTTTTGGTGTTGAACCATACATTCTTTATGTATTTTGCATATTAGCCCCTTATCAGATATATGATTTGCAAATATATTCTCACAGTAGATTGCCTTTGCATTTTGTGGATGGTTTCCTTTGCTGTGCAGAAGCTTTTTAGTTTGATGTAGTCCTACTTGCTTATTTTTGCAAACGTTATGCATTTCTCATTGTGTCATGCTACCTCCCTTCCTTGCCTGTAAATTCAAACAGAGAACAAGCCTTTGAACCTGAAGATTGTTGAAGGAGGATGATGAATTGAACATTTTACTTAGTTATTTGGGAAGAAAAAGTGGAGATTGTGGAAAACTAAGTTCAGTTGATTACAGTGACTGGATTCCTTGAAGACACTGAGGTGTCTCATTTGCAGATATTGATCACCTTTGGAAACACTGGATCTACTTTTGGTTGTGACATCCTCTGTTCTTGTTTCTTTAGTACCATAAACCAGGGTCATTGGCCGTGGACAAATGGGTGCCTGAACCCAGATGAATGAGGTGTTTTCCATAACCTACCACAAATTCCATTGAAGCCTGAGCACGCTTTTATCTCTCTGTATCTTAAGAAAGGCAAGAGTAAAGGGACAGATTTTTATCAAGATCCTGGTGTAGAGTAGGCAAACCTTAAAAGGGAGGTGGTTATTATCCCAGTTTTATATCGAGAAAACTGAGGCTCAGAGATACAGGGTAAATTGTCCAAATTCACACAGCTAATAAATAATGGTACTAAATTTAGCATTTCTCATACTTCCTGTCTTAGTCCATTCAGGCTGCTATAACAAAATGCCATAGACTGGATGCCTTCTAAACAACAGAAATTTCTAAGTTGTGGAGGCTGGGAAGTCCAAGATCAAGATGCTGGCAGGTCCAGTGTCTGGTGAGGGTCTGCTTCCTGGTTCATAGAAGGCTGTCTTGTCACTGGGTCCTCACGTGGCGGAAAGGGCAAGTGCACCTCTGAGGTCTGTATTATAAGGGCGCCAATCCAGTCCACTCTCAGAGCCTGTCACCTCCCAAAGGCCCTACCTTCTCATACCATCACATTAGGGACTAGGTTTTAAAATAGGAATTTGGTGGGAGACACAAACATTGAATCTGTAGCACCACCTCAGTGAAAAGTTGTTCTTTCTTGACCCTCTGGTAGTTGCTGGAGGCTGTTAGGAGTGAGGGCCCAGGACTTTCGCTTCGCATCAGGCACCATGGTGGGTTGGCATGTTATCTTGGGCTTGTCTGCACTTGCAGTCTCTTCTGCCACATAGGTCAGCCAAAACAGTGATGATAGCCTTTCTGGGTGACTCCCTCTCCTGGGTGAGGCTGGTGACCCTTCAAAGTGCTTGAAAGATGAAAATTCCTAAAGGAACCGTCTAAATACCCCCAAAGAAATTGATCACTAATACACATCATAAGATTCTGCCAAAGTCGGATAGGTATTTCTAGACTTTTTCCTTTCTTTAAGAGAAGGGAAGGGAGTGCCCTTGGAACCACAGTTTGTATTAAGTAAAGAGTACATGTGGCTTATGTGCTTTTGTCTTTGAAAAATACTGTGACCAGTAGAGTCAAAAATCCCTTATTAGTTTTGGGGGGAATTTCTTTTTTCATAATCTGTTAATTAATTGTACTTTTAAATAACTTTTGTCAACATTACATAGATTCTATTTTCTGGATTCTGTAGCAGGAAATGGAGCTTGTTATGCTGTTTCTCAAATATGGGCCCCAGTACTCATTATACTCATTTCTAGTCCTGGAAGTGGCTAAGCCGCTAAAAGTTAAGGAATTCAATTTGGTAATAGCCTACATTGATACCCATATGGTTCTGTACTCTACTTCAGAAAAACTTTTTTTTCCCTACCCTAACATTTCAGAAAGAAAAAGGTTGCTCAGCAAAATATTTTCCAAATTTCTAGCCCTGATGATTTTTCCACCCAACACTTTACACAAAGAGGTAGGTACAGACGGCAGTTTGCTAGGTCTGTGTAAAATTCAGTCTTGGTCCTCACCCATTCCCTGGAGCCCACCTCCATTCCTGTACAAACACAGTGGTTTCAACAGGGTCTTAGGAAATGTTTCCAGTATTTACCATTTGCAAATGTGGAACCTATAATCAGGTTTTTAACTCAATAAACATCACTGGTTTAAGCTAAAGAAGAATTAGAAAACTGAGGATAATGGCCCTGTTCCCTAGTACATTAAGACATCATTTAGAAGCTTTTATTTAACATGAAAAACTAAGCATAAATACATGGAAGAACTGAGTATTAGGAGTGAAGTGTCATGATGTCTATAATTTTTCAATGGCTTAGGAATAGAAAATAGAGAAAGATGAAGTATATGTGATAATATGTTGTTGAATCTAGATAGTATGTGGTATATATTTTTTCCTACTTTCTATATGCTTGAAATTTTGTATAAGTAAAAAAAGAAAAAATCTTAACCATAAATAACACTTAGGAAACTACACAAAAAACAGTTTCAAGGTGTTCTGTGGTTCGTTCTCTATTACCTAAGGATTTGGGTTATAGAGTTGGTAAATAAGAATTAAAATGGCTGTAAACCTGGAGGCCCTCAGAGGCCAGATAGGTAATGTGAGTGAGTGAGGCTGACTGGCCATCAGACAGTAGGAAGTGGTGGGGATTGAGAGAGCAGGAAACTACATACCTCATTGAAAGCATCTGCAGTTTTTAAAAACTTTAATGTGCATTGAAAATAAAAACAGTTCTGAGGACTGGTAGTTTGTGGTCTCCTAAAAATGGCAAAATTTATTATCTGTAAGTTTACCCAGCTTTCTGTGCTCCCTTCTCCTTTATCAGAAGCTGTAGGGGTGGTTCAGTCATCAAAATGAAAAAGATGAGTTCCTGATGCTTAAGAGTGAGGGACAGCTTTGTGTTTATCATCTCTAGAAATGACCTGGGTGCCAGCTTGTAGCTTCAGGAACAAAGTGGCCTGTCTTCTTTTTCCTCTTGTCTTGTGCTTCCCATGATCTGGAGCAGGATTTGTGGTAGATTTACAGAGATTCCTGAGTCAGAAAATAAAAGGCAGCATATTCTCATAATAGAACTCATAGCTGGGCCTTGTTTTAGATGATTAGGGGGAGGGTACAACTGTGATTTGGACAGGGCAGAACTGCCCCTTCTTAACCTAATTAGAGAACCTTTTATGTAGCAGGGGCTATATGCTAGACACTAGAGATAGAAAGATAAGTTGACATGTTCCCTATCTTCTACCAGCTCACAGTTTGTTATGAGGCTTTTAATTGCCTCAGAGAAGATACTGTATTAAGGTGATTTCAGCCATATAAGCCTTGGTGAGAATGAAACATAAGGAGCTGGATTTTGGTTTTGGCTTATGGAGTTGAGGACACGGGGTGAGGGAAGAGGGGAGAATTGCCCATGGACACATAACTGCCACGTGAGAGACCTTGACCACTTTTTGTTAAAATGAATTTTTTTTTAAATGCATTCATATGATATAAAAAAATGTTATACTATGAAAGTCTCCCTTCCTGCCCTTGTTCTCCATCCAATTCTTGTCATTCCAGCATTTATGAAATCAATTTAAGCAAATAAGAATATGTATTATTATTTATTTGTATGCTCATTTGTATAAAAGAAAGCACACTCAATACGTTATCCTATACCTTCCTTTTATTACCTGATATCTTGTGGAGATTTTCTGTGTGAATACGTAGCTTCCTCATTCTTTCCTATGGTCATAATACTGTTTGTGGATGTACCTTGACTTAATTAACAGACTCCCTATGATGGACATTGAAGTGTTTGCACATCTTTTGCTGTTAAAATCACCATAACAAACAATCTTACATATGCATTATCATTTAGCACATGTGCCAGTATGGGCATAAATTCCTGGTAGTGAAATTGCTGCATCAAAGGCATTTGTAATCTTGATATCCAGGCCAGCTTGCCCTCCATGGAGGTGTTTATAACTTACCCACTAATCAGCAATGCCTGTTTCCTCATAGTTCCACCTACTGAGTTTTTTCATCATACATTTGGATTTTTACCAGTTTGATTGGTGAAATATGGGCTTGCAGTAAGGTTTTAATTTCTATGTCTCTTATGATGAGTGAGATTTTGCATCCTTTCCTACAGTTGAGGCATCGGTATTTCCTGTGAAATGCGTTTTCATATCATTTGTCCATCCTTCTTTTGCTAATTTTTACTTGCCAGTTTCTAAGAACTCTTCACATAATAGGAAGCTTACCTCTTGTGATGTGAGTTGCAAATATTTTTCCCAGTTATTTACTTTTTTTAACTTAGGGTGCTTTTTTGCCATGAGGAATCTTGATTTTTTTTAATATTGTTGTATTAGCAGTGTTTCCTTTATGGCCTTTGCATTAATCTGGCCCACTGTTGATGGCACAAATCATTCATTCTTCTTTCCACGGTGACTTCTCAGTCTTTTCCTCTTCAGTCTTGGACTGAGAGCAAAAACCTTCTACTATCTTCCTCCCTGAGTCTGTTCCTGGAACTGTGCTTTTTGTCAGTGACAGGGCAGTTCTTGATAAATTTTGTTGGGATTTTAGTGGTCTGAAAAATCTCCAATTTTCTTGATTACAGGCACTGTAGAAAACTGTTTGACAGCTACTTATCAAACTAAACATGCAATTATCATGCAACCCAGTAGTTGCAGTCTTGGGCATTTATCCCAGAGAAATAAAAACTTATGTTTACACAAAAACCTATACATGACTGTTCATAGCAGCTTTGTTTGTAATAGCCCCAAGCTGGAAACAACCCAGATGTCCTTCAGTGGTTAAACAAACTGCTGTCTACATACCTTGGAATACTACTCAGAAATAAAAAGGAACAAACTATTATACATCCAGCAATTTACCTGAGTCTCTGATGTATTACGTTGGGTGAAAAAATCAGTCCCCAAAGGCTACATATTGTTTAATTCCATTTATAAAACATTTACAAAATGATAAAATTTTAGAAATGGCAAACAGATTAGTGGTTGCCAGGAGTTAAGGTTGGGAAGAGGTATGAGAGAGAGAGAGAGGTGGATGTGGTTATAAAAAACAATGCAAGGAATCATTGTGGCGATGGCTTGGCTCAGTATCTGACCGAGGTGGTGCATACACAAACCTGTAAGTGTGAAAAACTTGTATAGAACTAAGTACAGTCCCCGCTTATTCATGGGCGATACCCTCCAAGACCCCAATGGATGCCAGAAACCACAGATAGTACTGAACCCTGAATATACTTAAGTTTCTTCCTATACATACATACCTATGATAAAGTTTAGTTTATTAAGCTCATAAGGGATCAACAAGAATAACTAAAAACAGAACAGTGATGACAATATACTGATGGAAGTTATGTGAGTGTGATCTCTCTCAGAATATCTTACTATACTGTACTCACCTTTCTTAGTAATGTGAGATGATAAAATGCATATATGATGAGATGAAATGAGGTGAATGATGTAGGCACGGTGAAGTGTTAGGCCACTATTGACCTTCTGATGATAGGTCAGAAGGAGGATCATATCAGGACAGCAGTTGATCACAGGCATCTAAAACTGTGCAAAGCAGAACCATAGATAAGGGGGACTACTGTACACAGGCACACACACACACACACACAAGGTGCAAGTAAAATAGGGGACATCTGAATAAGATCAGTGGATTGTATTAATGTCAGTATTCTGATTGTGATTTTGTATTGTACTTTTGCGAGCTATTATTGTTGGGGGAAACTGGGTAAAGAGGTACACAAGATCTTGTACACAGGACCTCAAAAAGAATTTCAATTTAAAAATCCCCATTTCTACGAATAATAGCCTCATCAAAAGCTACTATGTGGGGGCAGGTTTGGCTTGCCTCTCCTGTGCTGGGATGAGCAGTGGGACAGCTGAGGGTCCAGGGGCTGGGCAGAGGCAAGTGGGGAAGCAGAGCAGTGCCTCAGGTTCCACACTGCCCTCAGCTCTGTCAGGCCAGATGAAGATCTGAGGGTCCTGACCGGCATTCCCGAGGATTCTTTGGGATGGCCCACCTGGGTAGCCCATCACCCAGCCTGTTTAGAGGAAAAAGAACACTGGCTTAGGCTCCAGTACCTCAGAACCAGTGAGAGACTGACATTGGTGGTTGGGAGGCAGAAGGGGGGACCGACTCCTAGGATGAACTTTGGTGTGGGTGGGTCCCTCCTGGTCGTGCCCAGCCTGTGCCTCATTGTCATATTTATTGCAGGGTACTGTGGCTTGGCAGAAAGCTCTTGGCCGAATGTCAGAAGGCTTGAGTTCTAGTCGGAACTTTGCTGTGTGACCATGGGCAAGCCATTTTTAGTCTTTTTGATTTGTTCTGTAAATGCTAATAATTCTCCTGTTCTACACTCCTTAAAGAAATGTAAGATAATTCTATATGAAAGGCTTTGCAAATATAATGTCCTATGCAAATGTAATGGAATTTAATTATTTCACAAGTGAACTGATGTTGGAAGAAAATGTGAAGAATGAGTTTCTGGGGCATTAGCTGTCATTCTGCTCACTTTAAAAATTTTTCATTTTTGCATCTCCTCCCAACAGTTTCCTTACATGTTTTATTTCCTTTTCTCGATTTCGTAGGCAACCATTTTAATTATTAAAAAGAACTAAATAAGTATATCTTCCAAAGTTTTCAATCAAGAAAGGATTTATACTATTGATACCTTGAAATAGTGTCATAAGATCAGGAGCTCTGTCTTGGAGAAACCAATTACTAGCTATGTGACTTTAGGAAAGTTACTTAACCTCTCTGTGTCTTAGGTTCCTCATCTGTAATATGGGTCTAATAATATCTTACTTACCAGGACAATTATGAGTATGAAAAATAATACACAGGACAGCAAGTGCTTGGTACATAATGCTGCTCCATAAATGATAGTTGCTATGACTGTCATTACCATGTAACAAAAGATGCAAGATTAAATTTTAGTCTATTACTGTCTTCAGTGAACTTAAGCTACTTTAGTCACAAGTTTATTAACAGTAGTTTCCATTTCATTGGATATTGTTCCTTTCTTCTGTTTTGAAGGACTGTTGAGTGGCCAGACTTCCCCAACAAATGCCAAATTGGAGAAACTGGATTCCCAGCAGGTGTTGCAACTCTGCCTCCGGTATCAGGATCACCTCCATCAGTGTGCAGAGGCTGTCGCTTTTGATCAGAATGC
This sequence comes from Manis pentadactyla, assembly GCF_030020395.1. Taxonomy (NCBI): domain Eukaryota; kingdom Metazoa; phylum Chordata; class Mammalia; order Pholidota; family Manidae; genus Manis; species Manis pentadactyla. The sequence continues at coordinate 70,089,771 of NC_080032.1, forward strand.
TTTGGTTAAACGAATCAAAGAGGTAATGTACTGTGGGAAAGTAACATCACTGACTCATTATTGTGACATCCTGTGACCTCTAAGTCCTTTTCTCCTGGGCAGTAGAGCCAGTGATCCCAGCTTTATGGGAAGTAGTCGTTTTCCAAGTCTTGACATTTGTCTCCATCACTTTGGGGAGATTATCTCTCCTAGCAGTAAAGTGTCATAGTGAAAAAAAGTGGTCCAAGGAGCTAGACTGATCTGGAACTTGAATCCTGGTTCACTGCTTACTTGATTTGGTAAGCTACATAACTTACCTTGGACTCAGTATCCTCATATGAAAAATGGGAATGATAGTAGTAACCTACCCCAAGGGTTGAGTAAAGATTAAATTACTCAGTGTTAGCTATTATTAGTATGTGTAAAGTCCTGCCATATAATTTGCTCTAGCTAATATTATGTCTTCAGATTGACTTTAGCTGTTTCCTATATGCAATTTATATTTTGTTTTCCAATAGGGTATGAGTTATTTGAGAGCAGGCGCCTTGATATCTCCCCCAAATATATTTTTCACTGTGTTAAAACATGGAAGGCACAGTGATTCTTAAGTGTTTGGATGGAAACAATTGTTCGTACTTAATCAAGGTTTTTGTGAAGAAAGAAGCAAGATAATTCACGTGAAAGTGCTTGTTAAACTAAAGCACTCAGTAATGTTGAGTAATTATTAATAACAGTAAGTAGGTACTTCTTTTGAATAGCTAAATATATCGAGTGGGCTGCTCCGTGGCACAGCTCTGGGAGAAGGTATAAATAAATGCATTTTCCAAAGTTTTCAATAAAGAAGGGATTTATATTCTGTATCTTGGAGTATTGTCATATAAAGAGAAGGTCAGGAGCTCTGGAGAAAGCACTTACGTGAATGACACCCCCTGGAGTTGTTGAACAAAATAGTCACGGTCATTGACGCAGGCAAGAGAAGATGAACCGAGGGAATGCCCAAGTAAAGGGCTGAGAGTCACTGCGAATTAATATCAGTCAGTAGTCAACATAGTACATCCTTGAGACTACTAAGCAGTCATTAATTATATTCATAGATTTAAATTGCCAACCCTTCCAATGTTTTTTTTAGTTATCTTTTATAAAATATTGTGCACATATATGCTTCTCATGGATTAAATACTTTCATTTGGAAGACTTTTAAATATGACCTTTCATATTGGTTGGCATTGATGTGGCCTTTGAAATATTTTAAATTTACTTTAATACATTATGATCTGCAGAGCTTCAAGCTGCAAACATGATTGCACATTAGAATCACTTGAGTTTTTGTTTGTTTTAATACTGAATTCTCTCCTCGCAGTAGGTCTAGGACGTAGGCTGTGAAACATTAATAAGCTTACCAAATTATACTAATGCCATTGTGCATTCCCTGGGATTTGGGACCACTGGTCTAGAGCACTATTTTTCAAAATAAGTTCTGTAAAACTGGCTCTATGTAAAGAAGGTCAAACTTTTTGCATAGTCCTTCATCACCCTTGAAAAGTCATAATGCATTGTATTACTGTATTATTTATAGGAATCTTACAGGAAAGAAAATTAGCACTTTCCAGACTTATTTGACCTCAGAACTCTTGTCTTAGGTAGCATCTACAGAAGTAGTGTTTTGGGAACATACTTTGAGAAATGCTTTTGTCAATATAAGGCCTTACCATTTTTGACGATTGTACCAGAAATTAACTGTGACATTAACTCTAGAGAGAAGATTTTAGAATAATAAGTAACTTTTAATGCTTCTTGTCTTTTTGAAAGGGGCTCTAATCCATACCTGTGTTTCATAGTTTAGGAAAGCATGGTATGGAAAGATTACATGACCAGCTCATTGTTAAAGAGCAAGTAAAGCATTTTGTAGCTGGTAGTACCAGATAGAAGTCCTCATCATACCTCATTTTCAAGAGTTCAAAGCAGTGTTTCTTGGCTCTGAATGCATGTTAGAATCACCTGGGAATTTTTTCCTCCAATATATAAGGTGGAAAATTTTACACACACACTGACCTAGACAAATCCTGTGACCCTTCGTGTACTCAGTGCCCAACCAGGGCAACATCAACTTGTGAGCACTCCTGTTCCATCCATATCCTAGCCATTCCCTGCCACCTCCCCAGTGGTCTGTTGTGAAGTAAATCTCATGCATATCATTTCATTCATAAATATTGAGTACATATCTTTAAAAGTAAAGGACTTTATAACAACGAAGAAAAACTGAAGGGACAAAACAGCAGCAGACTCACAAACTCCAAGAAGGGACTAGCAGTTACCACAGGAGGATTTAGTAGGGGAAGGTGGGTGGGGAGGGAGGGAGAAGGGGATTGAGGGGCATTATGATTGGCAAATATGGGGTCATGGGGAAGACAGTGTAGCACAGAGAAGACAAGTAGTGACTCTGTGGCATCTTACTACGCTGATGGACAGTGACGTCAATGGGTATGGGGAGCACTTGATTATATGGGTGAATGTAGTAACCACGATGCTTTTCCTATGAAACCTTCATAAGAGTGTATATCAATAATACCTTAATGAAAATAAATAAATAATAATAAAGAAATAATAAAGGAAAAGAAAAGGACTCTTAAAACTTTTAAATTTGAATTAATTTTAGACTTAGAGAAAAGTCACAAAAACAATTCAGAGTTTCTGTATAACCCTCACACAGCTTCTTACAGAAGCTTATACAGTGATCAAAACCAGTAAATGAACATTTATACAGTACTATTCACTAAACAGAGACTTTATTAGAATTTCATCCATTTTCCACTAATAAAGAACACCTTTTCAAAAACACAGCCATGGTGCTGTAATCATACCTAAAGTATTTAATAGTAATACCTTAATTCATTCAGTATAGCTGAGGTGCTTTTAAGAAAATATAGGTGTATAGGTCTCTCTCTGACCAATTAGATAAAAATTAATAAAAATAAGACATTCTAACATGTAGCCAGGGTTGAGAACCAGCATTCTGGAACATTCATTTAAAACAATTAAACTGAATTTAAAATTCTGTTTGGGGAACTTTGGGATTCATTTTGAGTAGCCAGTAGTTACACAGGATTGTTGCAAACAGACCAGTACTCACAATACTGAATAATATATTATTGGTAGCTTTCTTAGGGTGGAGGAGGTGAGCACTGTGCAGGGTTTTCACTGGTGTCTTGGCTTTTCAGTCAGCATTGTTGAGCAACTCTTACAGACCAGCTTTGTGAGGTCTTTTAGGGGTTACAGAGAAATGTGACATAGTCCCTGTTTGCTGAGAGCTTGGTGTGGTAAAGGACCAAAGATATAAGGAATAGCAACATGAGAGATATGGCACTGTTGATGGAAAGTGCTCAACTGTCGTTGGTAAGTTCTGCAAGAGCTACAGATCAGGATACACTGGAGCAAGTGAGGTTTCAGCTAGGTGTTAAGGAGAATCAGGGTTTGCGAAATTAATGGGAAGAAGGACTGGGGCAGTGCAGGCTGGACTGCATTAAGAACCTTAGAGACCTTCTGGTCCAGCACCCTCATTTAGATGCAGAAGCTGAAGCCTACTAGAGAAAGTAAGCATTTATCCAGGGTCACAGAGTGAGATAGTGGCCAAAATTACAGAATTAAAAGTGGATGGAGATCAAAGGCCATTGCTTTTTTGGCAGGTGGTGTACTTGAACATGTTTACAGGTTGACGGGAATGAGAGAGAAGAGACGGAAGGTGAAGGATAGACAGGGGATTCATAGAGCAAGGTTCCCAAGGCAGCAAGAGAGCATGGGATTTGGAGCCTGGGAGCATTTGTTTTGAAATGACAGGAAGGACTTGGGCAGGTTTATAAAGAGAATACCTGGCACAGGTCTGTCTCTTCTGAGGAGCCTGTGTATCTCTCTGAAGAGGAGTGGAGGTCATTTGTTGAGAGTGACAGTTGGGTACCAGGATAGTTGTGAGCCTGGGAGTCATAGGGACTCAGCTAAGTGAGAACACATAGGCTTTGTATTTGTGGGCGACTCTACAGTGTGGTTCTGAGGGTGAACTCTACAGCCTCATTGCCTGGGTTGAAGTCCTGACACTGCTTCTAACTAGCTGTGTGGTCTTGGACAAGTTACTTAATCCTTATAAGCCTCAGTTTCTTCTTCTGTTAAATGGCGAGAAGAATAGTATCCACCTCAGAATGGTTTTTGTGAGGGTTGAATGAGTTACTTTATGTAAAGTACTTAGGGCCATGTCTGCCATATGATAAGCAGTATAGTGGTAACTCTTGTTATTGGTTTAACTATAAATAGTGACTAAAAGATCAAAACTTGACATTATTGTCATGAATTGGCCCAGATGAAGTTTCTTGATACCAGTAGCAGCCCAAATGTTTCCTCATTTTAAGCTCTACTCTCAACAGCCCATATGATAAACAGAGAGAAGACAAATAATTTTTAGCACACTCTGGTTTCCTTCAAATCCTGCGTGATTTCTTTCATGCCACGGATATTTGATTTGGGGAATTTTTGTAGTTAATTTAACTGTTTGTTCTGCTTTGTGATTAGCAAACTGGTGTCTGGGGAACATGGTTCATGCAAGATGTGAAACTGAACAGCCGCAAACAATGAGTCCTGGGCTTCTAGGCTGTGCATATATCCCTTCTTATCATTTCAGTGATTTCCTGTGATATCTTATCACTTCTAGGTAAGGATTCAAATTGACAAGCAGACATTTTCAATTTTAGGTCACATCTGCCATTGGCATTAGGGTTAGCTGAAAGATAAAGGAGAAAGGAATATGCATCCTCCTAATGTGGGCAGTGTAGGCAGATGGCAAATACACAGCCCCAGGAAGACATAGTTGACCCATTTGGAGCGACTCTTGTCAGTGACCTGGATCATGTTCCTGCCTCATTCTAGTTGCTGTCAATGGGTAAATATGTTTCTGTTTAAAATACCTTCTTTTTTTTACAGTTACCCACATTATTAAATGCTCACCCCAACAGTATAGTTATTGTCAACATAGAAAGATGTTACAGAACCAATGACTATATTCTCTATGCTATACTTTCATCTCTATGACTAATTTGTATTAATGATTGAAATTTTGTGCCTCTTCATTCACCCATCCTGTTTCACCCACCCACCTTAGTTCCCCCCTCATGGTAACTGCCACTCACTTAACGGTGTCTATGACTCTATTGCTGTTTTGTTTTATTTTTAGATTCCACATATAAGTGAAATCATATGGTATTTGTCTTTCTCTGTCTGGCTTATATAGCATAATATCCTCTAGATCCATCCATGTGTTGTTGCAAATGGCAGGATTTCTTTGTGTTTTGTTGTGTCCAAATAATATTCTATTATATATCTGTATCACATCTTTATCCATTCATCTCTTGATGGACACTAGTTGCTTCCCTATCTTGGCTGTTATACATAATGTGGCAATAAACATATGGGTGCATATTTCTTTTCAAATCAGAGACTTTATTTTCTTTGGGTAAATTTCTAGAATTGGAATTACTGGGTTGTATGGTATTTCTGTTTTTAGTTTTTTGAGGAATAGCCATACTGCTTTCCATAGTGCTGGGCCAATTTACATTCCCACCAGCAGTGCAGGAGGGTTTCCTTTTCTCCACATCCTCACCAAAACTTGTTATTTCTTGTCTTTTGGATAGTGGCCATTCTGACTGGTGTAAGGTGATATTCATTGTAGTTTTGATTTTTATTTCCCTGGTGACAAATAATGTGGAGCATCTTTTCATGTGCCTGTTGGCCATCTGTGTGTCTTCTTTGGAAAAATGTCTATTCAGGACCTCTGCCCATTTTTTAACTGGGTTATATATATATTTTTTGGTGTTAATTTCATATGCATTTTTCACAGTTTTGGATGTTAACCCCTTATCAGATATATCACTTGCAAATATATTCTTCCATACTATAGGTTGCCTTTTTGTTTTGTTGATGGTTGCCTTTGCTGTACAGAAGCTTTTCAGTTTGATGTTCTACATGTTTATTTTTGCTTTTGTTTCTCTTGCCTGAGGAGATGTACCAACAAAAAAATTACTCATGCTTATGTTCTAGAGATTTTTACTCATGTTTTCTTCCAAGAGTTTCATAGTTTTAAGTCTTATATTTAAGTCTTTAATCCATTTCAAGTTTACTTTTGTATATGGTGTTAAGGGGTAATCCAGTTCCATTCTCCTGAATATAGCTATCCAGTTTTCCCAACACCATTTATTGAAGAATCTGTCTTTTCCCCATTGTATATCCTTGCCTCCTTTGTCATATATTAATTGACCATAGATGGATGGGTTTATTTCTGGGCTCTCTGTTCTGTTCCATTGATCTATGTCTTTTCTTGTGACAGTACCATACAGTTTTGATTACTGTAGCTTTGTAGTATAGCTTAACATCAGGGAGTGTGATACCCCCACCTTTACTCTTTCTCAAGATTGCTTTGGCTATTCAGGATCTTTTGTGGTTCCATATAAATTGGAGGATTATTTGCTCTAGTTCATTGAAAAATGCCATTGGTATTTCGATAGGGATTGCATTGAATCTGTAAATTGCTTTGGGCAGGATAGCCATTTTGGCACTATTAATTCTTCCTATCCACGAGCATGGGATAGATTCCATTTATTTGTGTCTTTTTCAGTTTCTTTCATCAGTATCTTATAGTTTTCAGAGTACAGGTCTTTCACGTCCTTGGTTAGGTTTACTCCTAGGTATTTTACTCTTTAGGTGCAATTGTAAATGAGATTGTTTTCCTGATTTCTCTTTCTGCTAGTTCATTGTTAGTATCTAGGATTGCAACAGATTTCTTTATATTGATTTTGTATCCTGCAACTTTTTGGAATACATTTATTAGTTCTAATAGATTTTTATTGGTCTTTAGAGTTTTCTATGTATAGTATCATGTCATCTGACAGTTTTACTTCTTCCTTACTGATTGGGATACCTTTTATTTCTTTCTTGTCTGATTGTTGTGGCTAGGACCTCCAGTACTATGTTGAATAAAAGTGGTAAAGGGGGTGTCCTTGTCTTGCTCCTGATCTTAGAGGAAAAGCTTGCAACTTTTTGTTGTTGAATATGATTTTAGCTGTGGGTTTGTCATGTATGGCCTTTATTATGTTGAAGAATGTTCCCTCTCTACCCATTTTTTGAGAGTTTTTATGAATGGATGTTGAATTTTGTCAAATGCCTTTTTAGCATCTATTGAGATGATCATATGGCTTTTTTCCTTTCTTTTGTTAATGTGGTATATCACATTAATTGATATACAAATATTGTACTATCCTTGCATCCCTAGAATAAATCCCACTTGGTCATGACACATGATCCTTTTGATGTACTTTTGAATTCAGTTTGGTAATATTTTGTTGAGGATTTTTGCATCTGTATTCATCAGGGATATTGGTCTATAATTTTCTTTTTTGTGGTGTCTTTGTCTGGTTTTGGTATTAGAGTGATGCTAGCCTCATAAAATGAATTTGGAAGTATTTCCTCCTCTTCTGTTTTGGAATACTTCAAGAAGGATGGGTATTGGCTTTTTTTAAATGTTTGGTAGAATTCAGCTGTAAAACCATCTGGTCCTGGAACTTGTTCGTTGGAATTTTTTTTATTACTAGTTCAATATCATTGCTGGTAATCGGTCTGTTCAGGTTTTCTGGTTTTTCCTGGGTCAGTCTTGGAAGATAGTACATTTCTAGGAATTTGTCCACTTCTTTAAGGTTGTCCAGTTTTATTGACATGTAGTTTTTCATAGACTCTTATAATTCTTTGAGTTTCTGTGGTATCAGTTGTAACTTCTCTTTTTTTATTCCTGATTTTGTTTGTGTCCTCTCTCTTTTTTTCTTGATATAGGTCTGGCTAGGGGTTTGTCTTTTTTATCTTCTCAAAGAAGCCAGCTCTTGGTTTCATCAATGAGGTTCATATATAGTTTCCTAAATATGTAAGTCTATATTAAATTGATGTCTGCTTGATTTTGAACACATTCTAAAAATACTACTTTTTTGTTCTTCTTCCTCCTCCACACTATATGTATGTGATGTCATAATCTATATTATTTGTGTAGCCCTTGACTAATTTTGTGCATAGTTGATTTTACTACTTTTGTTTTTTGAATCTCATACTTGCTTTTTAAGTAATTGGTCTAGTACCTTTACTGTAGATTTATTTCCACTGATGAAAAATATTACTACTTAAGAACATTTTTATCTGAAGATGTCCCTTTAACATATCCTGTTTGGCCAGTTTAGTGGTAGTGAATTCTTTTAACCTTCATTTATCTGGGAAATTTTATTCTCTGTTAATTCTGAATGAAAACCTTACTGAATAGAGAATTCTAGGTTGTAGTTTTTCCTATTCAGTACTTTGAGTATTTCATGACACTCCCTTCTGACTTATAAAGTTTCTGCAGAGAAATCTGCTAGTCTTATGGAGTTTCCCTTATAGGTAACTGTTTGCCTCTCTCTTGCTGCTTTTTAGATTCTTTATCTTTAATCTTGCCATTTTAACTACTGTGTACCTTGATATTGTATTTCTGGGGTTCATCTTGTTAGGGGCTCTCTGCACTTCCAGGACCTGGAAGTCTGCTTCCTTCCCCAAATTGGGGATGTTTTCAGGCATTACTTCTTCAAATAGACTTTCTCTCCTTTTGTCTCTTCTTCTGGGACCCTTAATATTCTGTTTGGAGTTGTCACACAGCTCTCTTAGCATCTTCTTATTTTTAGATGTTCTTTTTTCTCTCTGTTCCTCAGTTTGGTTACTCTGTAATTCCCTATCTTCCAACACACTGATTCATTCCTCTGTTTCCTGCACTCTGCTATTCATTCCCTCTGTTGCATTTTTCACTTTGGTTGTTGTATTCTTCAGCTCCTCATATTTTCTGTCTCTTTGTTGAAATTCTCTTTGAGCTTCTGAATTGATTTCCCCTTTCCCCCATATGCCTCTGCCTCCTCATTTTGTCTGGGTTTTGTATTTCTTCCTTTGTATTAGATAGATCAGCTATGCCTCCTGGTCTTGAAAGTAATGACCTTATGAATTGGATGTCCTATGGTGCCCAGAAGCTCAAGACCCTCAGCCCCAGAGACTGGTTCTCTTTTGCAGCTGAGCCATGATTGCTGTTGGTGGGGCTGTGAGCAGGGCTCACCTCTGCTTGTCTGCCAGCAATGGGTGATCTCCATAGCTAGCCTCTGTGAAGTTATAATAGAATAACTATTCTTAGAATATATATTTTTTAACTAACATAAAGCCACTAGGTTCATTTTGTTACAGTTATTGTGTGCTTGCTTAAGAGCCTTGAGACTAAATTCATCATATGATTCTTGGTAGTTTCTGTGTTTTTCATTCCTGGATGTATTATAAGCATGCTATTTTAGCACAAACTAATATGAAGCATTGAATCAAGGTTCAAATGATAGGTAAGAAAGAGTTGCAGTCCTTAGAAAGCCATATGCCTGCATGGGATTATAAAGAGACCCTAAAGTTTCTCTAATTCAGCCCTTTTGTTGCACAAATAAGGAAACCAAGGTCCTTGATTCTACTTGGGACTTGCCAAGATTTTTCTCCTAGTTGATTAGTCTGCCTGATGACCAGTCCTCTTTTCTGCTTTACTGTACTACTTATGTTCTACCTCTTTGGAATCTTTCATCTCATTTTCAGCTAGTCCTTTTTCATGTGGTAGACACTCAACTGGTGTTTGAAGGAATGATCTACCATTCATGGGCTGGCACACAGAACTGGGCCAGGCTTTGTGTGGACAGTACTGTAATGTTTAAGAGCTAGCTGGGGCCATTTCCTAAGTATTTTACCTGACTTGCTGTACCGTGTTTTGTCCCATGGGGCTTGAGGAGAAATCAATCAAGGTTAAATGAGTTGCTCACAGTATTGCACAGAGAATCTACTGGAACTGGCATTAACATTCATTCTGAGCACCTTCAATTAAAAGCCTGGTTTTTGTGAACCATTGGCCAGGTGAGGCTGTTACTCTTTGCCTGCCACCTTGAACGAATCTCCTTTAAATGACGGTGTTGTTGGTCTTGATACTGCCTTTAAACATATCCCGGCATTGGTTGCTGTTTGTTTGACCTCAAATCATAAGATGGGTTGGGAGTATTTATTTAAAACTACATACTTTGATAAGAGCATTGAGGTATTGGCTTTCTTTTTGTTGAAATACTGAGGACAAGGCATTTCAAGAAAGTTTTGTGTCCCTTTCTATCTTACAAGTTACTCTGGTATAAACTTCAGGTTGAGAACTTACAATTTAATTATAGTTGTACCCCCTTCTTGTCCTTTGGGCAACCTTTCTTTTTGGTAATAACTACCACTGGTTCCTTGGGTGGCCGGAAATATGGATGGGGGTTGGGCTTATTCTGGTTTGTCTGGCTGAGAGGTGTGCCGTACAGCACTTCCTTGGGCCTGGCCCCACACTTCCTTTCTACCAGCACTGTCCTGCCAAAGTGCAGGAATCCTGGAAGGGAGCCCTATCTAGTTTAATACTTGCCTGTTAAAAGTATGGGCTTGTGATTTTGGCAAGACGTGTCCAAAAGTCAGTTATTGGACTGCTCCAAGATTTAACTCCATTCAGAATCTGAATACTGTCATATGAGCATGTGTGAACAGCAGCCCCATTTCCCCCCAGTTTGCCTGCCCCAGACGTGCCCCCAGACAGCTGGCTCTGCCAACTTCCCTAATACTGGCCACAAGTGCCAGGTACTAGAGCCTTCCTGCTCTAGGTCATTTCCAGTCTGCCAGAGTGGGCGCTGTTAGAGGCCCCTGTAAGCAGCCTCTCTTGTTAGGAATGCCAGATTGCAGTCTGGAAGCCAGCGGTAAGCAGTATTAATGGCACATCGGTCATAGAACTGGAAATAGGGCTGGGAAAAGCTATTCCCTGTCCTGTATCTCTTTCAGTGAAGAAAAACAAGGAATTTTAGAAACTTCGAATGTTGCTGCAATATTTAGAACAATGCCTGGCACATAGTAGACGTTCAATAAATGTTTATTAAATGAACCATTTAATATATTTTCAATTTTTCAATATCTTTATCATAGTGACCAATAAGCTTTTTTATTCTGTTAGAGATAATAAAGGTCATGAGAGTTGTCTTAGGTTGGGTAGGCTAGACTGCAGCTGTATGCAGACTCAAAATGTACAGTGGCTCAAATGCAACAGAAGTTTCTTTCTTGCTCATTTTGAAGGTGGATGGATGTATCTGGTCAATATGTGACTCTCAGGGAATTCAGGGATTCACACTCCTTCCATTCTGTGGCTCTGTCAGACCCAAAGACTACATTGTTGGTAGCATTCCTTTGGCGTAAGGGGAAAGACTGGAATAGCACAGATGGGAGGTTCTTACAGACCAAACCTGTCCATGTCACTTTGGCTAGAACCCAGTCATGGCCACAGGTAACTCCAAAGGAGGCTGGGAAATGTCTGTATGTGGGCCCAGGGTTATACTAAATGTTGAGCTACATTTTGAACATCTGGGTCCTCTTTGAACTTACATTCTGAAAATGCATCTGTAGCCCAATTTTGAGAGTCACAGGGGCTGGTGCAAGGTTCCGTGGTAAATTTCACTTGGAAGTCCTGTCAGTGGAAGCCAAGTGATTCTAAGGAAACACTTAAGCCTTAAATAGTAAGTGAAAAAGCCAGGACACAACATGATACATAGTCAATATGAATTCAACTATGTTCAGTATCTTTTTTAAAAAGATTAGAAGAAAGCAGGACAATTAGTTGTGGTTGCCCTTTAGTGAGGAGATGATCAGTGGTATTTGTTTCTAGCCTGCTCCATACTGTTTTCCTATATTTTACAAATCTCTATCCAGAGTATGCCTTTTTCCCCCAACTTCGAATACTTCTATTATTTTTTCTCATAATATGTGAGCCTCGTTAGGGTTCTGTTTCTCTGAATGTAGATTTTTGACTCAGCAAGATAAAGATATGCCTTCCAAACTTTATGTGCATGTGCCTTTACATGCCCATTTCATTTGTGAACTCACTCGGCTCTGTGCCAGGCTCTGCTGTAGGTGTTGAGGATGTATCACTGAACAAAACCAAATCCCTTCCTCGTAGACCTTACATTCCACTGGGGAAACAGACAATACATGAGACATGAGGCAAACAACGAAGGTAAGTGCTAAGAATAAAACTATAAAGCAAGAAAAGGGATTTGAAAGGTCAGTGGGGTGAAAATTTTAGGCAGGGTGGGCCAGGAAGGTCTTACTAGACAGGAACTTTTAACATAAAGACCTCCTAGCTGGTACTGAGCAAGCCAGGAGATTCTTCCTCAAAACTCTGTCTGTATCTACAGTTTATCAAATATTTGACCAATGACATGACAGTCCCCAAGATTCTATTCATTATCTAACAATCTGCTTGTTGTCATGTTTATCTGGATGTTCTGAGCTGGAGACTTACTTGCTATCTCTGTTGGTTGGGAGGACACTCGCAGACCGTAGTCCTTTTAAAAACATCTCTAATTCTTCCAGGTCTCAAGGATTCCCAAAGGATTTCTCTAGGATGTGTCCCTAGAGCTTGAAGCAACAGTTAACTTTTTTCTGCCCATGCCGACAAACTCTGTTTCCATATTGTAAGACTTTAGATGCCATCCTGGCATCACCACACAGTTCTCATTCTGCACTCGAGTAAAAGAGCCTCTCCCTTGTCTGAGGTCATATCGACCCTTACTGGACATGCCCCTGCAGGAAGGTAAGGCGGCAGCCAGCCCGCTGCCCGGAGCACCTGGCCGCATGCATGTGAAAGTGCTCTGCAGGACTGTAAGGAGCTGTGTAAATAGAAAAATTGTTTTGGGGAGTAAAAGTCATCTATTTCAAATGCAACAAGACCAAGGAGGAGGTGATGTGATTTTGTAGAAGTATGAGTGTTAGTGGCACAGTTAGAGCACAATTTCCGTAATGATTTTGTCCTCTATCCTAAGGTACCTCGGCTCTTCTCTCTATCGCCCTCACTGAGACCTAGGTTCTCTGTGAGCAGCCACTCACCTGCTTGTAACCACTTAGCTTATAATAGCCTTAGTTGTATTCTCCAGAATCCTCTAAATCCAGACTGCTCTCTGGCCTCCACTCCTGCTCCTTGCCTGCTCCTGTGTGCCCTGTGCCCAGTGAATCCTATACTCCCAAGAGTGTCTGCCAACGGCTCATGCATAAAGCATTCCTGGTGCCCTTGGTCAGAAGGGATGTCCTGTCACATCTCTCCTCTGGCACTCTGGCAGTGTTTGCTGGATGAGTTTGTGTGGTGAAGTTGAGTCATCCCCTCAGCTCTCTGCATGCATAGTGACATGGGCTGCAGGCTCTCACATGTCGGGAGGGGTTGTCCAATGCAGTGTTTAGGAGCACAGACTCTCGGGTACCCTGAGATATCCTGCATTATCAGTATCGTCATCGTCATCATCATCTTATATTGGGTATCTCCTGTTCTTTCTTTCTGTACAGCCTTTCGTTGTGTAGTCATCTTAGGTCAGGTTTTAAAGTATTGAATGTGTCACTAAGATCATACAAACTTACTTTTATTTCCCTTTATCCTGGACTTTGGAAAGGAGAGTCTAGGTTACTGACGTGGCTCCCAGATTTTCTTCATCATCTAGGCATTCCACATACCAGCATGGCTTCTCCAAATCCTCTCCTTATGTAGTAGTAATGGTACTCATAATAATACACCTGTCATTTTTCATGTTTACTGTGTGCCAGCCTTGCATAGGCGTTTTATGTACCTTATCATCCACATCTGACAGACAAAGAAACTGAGGTTCAGAGACCTGAAAGGTAAGCCATTCAAGGCTATAGAGTTGTCAGGTAGAGCTGGGATGGCAGCCCAGCTCTGAAATCCATGGGTGAGACTCCAAAGCACATGCTTTTTCTACTATTCTTTCTCTTCGATTCAGTATCCAAAAGGCTATTCTTTCTCAGCTCCTCCCTTGTTCATGCACAATGCTCACTTTCCCCAACCCAATAATCCTTTATAATATTCCCTTCGTAGTTTCACAATATACTTTTATATGTCAAGGGCAGTCCTGGTAGAAAGCAGCCACACTTAAATAAGTAACCCTGAAGACCCCTCGGGTACATCTTTAAAATGCCAACTCAGCCTACTCCGAGGCAACTTTCTACATTCCCCACTAATGGCTCTTTTGAGAAAGAGGCCTTTTACCAGTATTTCAGAAGACTGTGCAGGGAAGGTGGACAGACAGTGGACTCATGCTGAGGGACTTCATACTTCCCTGCTTCCACTCTGGAAGGACTGCAGGCTCCTTTAGTTACCAGAGAAAAAGCAGAATGGGCTTCTCAAGGAGTCAAAAGACTTTCTGAGGTGGTCTGTGTGCCCTTAACTAATTAATATGTTGCATAGAGTCCTGAGAAAGCTCTCCCAGCAGACAGGGAGGAGTAGAATTTCTGTCTGGCCTCAGGCTTTTATCTTTACCCTGATTTTTTTCTTTCACTGGTGTGCTGTTTTTCAGGGGTCCTCTGTAGCCCTTTTCTCAGGCATGGAGAGGGCAAGGGAAACCAGCCTGACTGTAGCAGATTCATCTTTGGGAACTCCTTAAAGGTTTAGAGATTTCCCTAATGCCTTCCCTTCTCTACGTAGCAGAGGGTAAGAAAGTAAGAAGGCATAAGGCAAAGTTGGGCATAAGGCGAAGTTGGGCAAGTCATAAAATAATTATTGGAACAAAGTGATGCAATTCAGATTCCTGAGGTCCTGGTATCTCTTAATCCTCCAGAAGGACCCAGATAAAATTTGCTTCTTTCCTGAGACATTTAGATATATTGTTTGAACAAAGGAAGCAGGGTCACTTCAAAATGTCCATTATGTGGTAATCAATGATGTTCAGCCTGTGGCGTAACTAATGAAAACACTGGCGACAGTCTACCCATTGTTTGTCCCTTGCGCAACAGGAAATGGCGGACGAATAAGGAGCTGGCAGAGGCTGACGTAATTCCAGAAGGAAGCAGAAACTGCGCACGCTTGACTGATAGCCTACTAATTGCAGATCTGGGCCCACCTGAGTAGGTTCCTATTCCTAATGAACATGGAAGTATTTGTTTGATTTGACCTTGTTTGATTTGACCTTGTTTGATTTGACCTTGTCATTAGATTTG
Organism: Manis pentadactyla; assembly: GCF_030020395.1. Taxonomy (NCBI): domain Eukaryota; kingdom Metazoa; phylum Chordata; class Mammalia; order Pholidota; family Manidae; genus Manis; species Manis pentadactyla. Next base: position 70,104,867 of record NC_080032.1, read on the forward strand.
ACATCAGTGAACGATAGATTTTTGTTTTCCTTTTGGACAGAAATGGTGGCTTGGAAAACTTCGAGATCACGGCTTTCACACACAGTTATAATTTGTTGACAAGATAGAATTAACTTTGGAAAAGGAAATGTCAGTGGCCGATTTTCTTTGCTTGGGACAGTTGACAGTAATGTCGGTGGTCCCCGGACTCAGGAGACCTGAAGTCCAGTCCTGGCTCTGGCAGTGCAAGCTGTGCAGACTGAGGCCAATTGCTTAACCACTCTGGAGTGGTGCTAATTGTAAAGTGAGGGGTGGGGTTGACTGATCTCTCCAGACTCTCGCAGCTCCGTGTTCTAAGCCCTCTTGGCAAAGTCAAGGATTGTGAAATGCTTGTACAAATGAAATGTCAGCATACAATGTGTGCAAACAGACTTGGCCAGTGAAAATGTCACTCAACTTTATCTGCTAACAAAAATTTATTCCCTTTGCTCCCCTCTCAATTTTTGTTTTATGAATATTCATGTTATATCTGGTAATTTGTTATTTTTCTCCTTAAGTAAATATTGGACGTTATACTAGAAACACAAGTGTTCTTTTACCCCACTTGAAAACTGTAAAAATTGCCATTTAAAATTCATCTGCTAAGGATTTCTAAAAGGCATTGAACACCTTGCTCAGCATGGTATGTATTTAATTGAAATTAACTGATGTTTGAGTTCATTAGCTCTGCAAAAATGATAGGTGAGTTTAGGTACAAAAGCATGGGTTTGAATTCTGGATTCATTGCTAATACTAGCTATGTGACCTTGGGCATGTTTATGATCTTTGAATCTCTCAAGTCCACATCTCTAGTAAGAGAATGATAATTTCCCTATAGGACTGTTGTGAGAAAAAGATAATGTATATATAGTATAGTACATAGGACAATACCTGACATTTAATAGATACTCAATGGATAGCTGTTGAACTGATATACATTATTACATTAATTATTAAAACTGGGGAGTTACTGATGTTACATACTGTGGTCTGTGTACCTAGTCATCCTATCATGAGGTGTGTAGATTACTAAAAGAAATACTCCCACTAGTACGGATTTCAGTTTTTGTTTTTATAGACCACGTAGACTGAGATTTGCTAGAGGGGTTTCTCTTCTTGTCTGATTTGCAAATCAAAGGTGTGATATGAGAATAAATGGCAAGAGTTTACTCTTATAAGCCTATCATTGCAAACTGTTGTCTCAGAAACAGGGTCACTTCAAAATGCCCTGTGTGGTAACTGGTGCCATTTAGCTTGTGTGTAATTAATGAAAATATCTGCCCATTGTTTGTCTGTTGTGCAAGAGAGAGGCATCTTAGAAGAGATTCCCACAGAGAACTCCCAAATCCTGTCAGAATGGTGATCTGGAGGAGGGAAAAACCTGAAAGCCTGAAAACATATAGTTGACCCAGAAAACTTATTTTCTGCCACCTAGTGTACCTTAACCTTCATAATCTGTCTGAGCCCCCAGTGGAGGTCAAGTAGTGACAGTGTAGTTGGAGTAGAAGCTGGAAGGGGAGCTAGGACATGCCACGCTGGGGTTGGTGTCAGGGGCATTCCACTCTCTGATGCGGAGACAGCTAATAATGTGAGTCAAAGACAAAATCAGGAGGCAGTGTGACAGATGAAAGCTAGAGCAGCTAAGCCCACACACCAGGTTCTTAGAGTGCAATAAAAATCTTAAGAAGAAGGTGCTCCAGGCAGAAGCAAGATTAAAAAGGCTGCCATTGTTGGGTCAGTTTAAGCACAAGCAAGAAAAGTTCTAGGAGATTGCTGAGAACCCAATTTAGAGGTACTTCTCTCCCTTTTGTAGTGCATAGTTCAGTGGTTTTAGTATATTCACAAAATTGTGCAGCCAGCACCAACATCTAATTCCAGAACATTTTCATCCCCCTGAAAAGAAACCCCATATAAATGACTAGTCATTCCCCATTCCCCATTTTCCTAGCCCCCAGCAACCACTCATCTACTTTCTGACTCTATGGATTGCCTGTTCTGGGCATTTCATATAAATGGAATCACATAAAATGTGGCCTTTTTTCCCTGGCTTCTCTCACTTGGCATAATGTTTTGAAGGCTCATTCATCTGCTCACCTACAATCAGTATCACATTCCTTCTTATGATTGAATAATATTCTCTTGTATAGATATACCACATTTTGTTTACAGATTCATCTGTTGATTGACATTTGGGTTGTTTCTGCTTTTTGGCTATTATGAATAATGTTGCTACAAACGTGTGTACAAGTTTTTGAGTGAATATGTTTCAGGTCTTGTGGGTGTACTCCCAGGAGTGAAATGGCTGGGATGTTTAACTTTTTGAGAAACCCACAAACTGTTTTTCAAAGCACTGTACTGTTTTATGTTCCCACTAGGTGCACCAGTGTTCTAATTTCTCCACATCCTCACTGACACTTGTTACTGTCTGTCTTTTTATTTTAGCTATCCTAGTGAGTGTAAAGTGTATCTCCTTGTGGTTTTGATTTTCATTTCCCTAATGACTGATAGCACTGAACACCTTTTCATGTATGTACTAGTCATTTGTGTATTTTCTTTACAGAAATGATGAGCTATATTTGCAACACCAGATTTTGCCCTTGGGACAGTGCTAATTTATATAGTTATGCTAACTGCTGTCTAATCAGGAAAATTGGTAATTCTGGGATTCAGAACATGTTGAAAGGGTGAAAATTTATGTAAAACACTGAAGCTTTATGTAAAACTTTATTGTAAAACAAAACCTTTGAATGTGGTCATGTAATTTGGGAATTTCTTAGCTTTGTTTTAGTAGCATGAAAAATCCAAGCATATATGGCCATTCAGTGGAATTTGTTACAATAATATAACCTTATATTTTTATAGCTCTGCTTTGTTTTTGGTCACTCTTGTATATATCATCTAGTTTGTAATCATCATAACAGTGCTGTGAGATGGGATGAACAGGTATTGTTATTGCCACTTTAAAAACAAGTGGAGACTCAGTTTGTGATTTGTCCAAGGTCGCACAACTAATAGGATTTAACAGCCATAAAAAGGAATGTGATACTGATGTAGGTGAGAAGATGAATGGGTCTTAAAAACATTATGTTAAATGAGAGAAGCCAGGTACAAAAGGCCACATATTATGTGATTCTATTTATTTGAAATGCCCAGAACAGGCAATCCATAGAGTCAGAAAGTAGACGAATGGTTGCTGGTGGCTAGAAAATGGGGAATGGGGAATGACTAGTCATTTATATGCGGTTTTTTTTTTTAGGGGGATGAGAAATCAAGCCTTCTGACTTCTCTCTTTTTATGGTGATGAATTATTAGCCATGTCAAGGATTAGAGTTGGTGGAGCGCTGAGCCTACATTGCTAAAAATCAGTAATATGCTCATTTCCAACTAGACATTTGAGGTATGGCCAAATGCCCACACATTGTTATTGATCTTGTTCATTATTTTTATAGCTATAAAATCTTATGAATTGTCAATTTTACATTTAACCCCTTTAACTAAAAAAAAAAAATTTTATAATAAAACAACAGAATTGTGTATCACTGTGTATTCATTACATTTGAGGGCATAGGGGATGTCTGTCCAAAGGAAGAACGAGGCAAGGTTGGCTTTGGAATGTGAGAGGAGGAGCAGAGGGCCTGTGGTTAGCTGGCCTTGACCCCATGGGGCCCCTGCCTTCCCTCTCCCCCCAGCCATATTCCTAAAGTGACATCTTCAGGAAACAGGAAATTAAATGTAGAATGAGTACAGAGAGAGGGAACTATTTATTGAGATCAAATAAAAATTGACCTTTGGCTTTATTTAACTGAGAGACATCATGTTAAAAGCTGAACATTATTACTTTGAAAGGGTGAGAGGGGTGAGTGACTTTTTTTTAATGTAGCTTCAGTTATGTTCTTAAAGCAATCTCTGTTTTTAACGTTTTTAAAAAATTTAAGTAACTTTGGGATAGAAAAAGCAATTGATCACATAGAGTTAATTTTGTCAACTGTGGAACACAATTTACCTGCTCATTTTTCTTTTGGCCCATGAAAGAGTTATTAAACATGCTTTTGACCATCTTGCACCTGTCTACAACTTAAGGCTTTAGAATTTAGAAGATGTGCAATGTCTTTATGAAGCTCTTATTGTTGTATCATGTATCTTTTCTAACTTAAAACTCTAGGCCCTTGTAGTGTGTATCACTACTTTGAAAAGATTACCTTTACTTTGAAAAGGGAAATCACATCAAGTATGTAGACATCTTCCATAGCATGATACAGCTGTCCCAAACCAGCATGAAGCTTATTTTACCAGGAAATTTTATGTAACAAAATTTTGGAAGCAATGTACTCTTGTTGGAGAAGATATTGTCTATTAAAGCTCTTCTGCTTGCTTTCAAAATTTTTTTTTCAAATTATACATAGAGTCTCATTTTTATTACTGTATCACTCCCATTTTGAGGCAAAGCATGAGTGAACAGCATTTATTACTTCAGAAGGAAAAAGGCAAATTCCCAAACAATATAGTTAGAAGCAGAAGTAAGGTAGTGTTCAAATTGAAAGCCTAGTGACAAATAGAAAGTAAGATGTCAAATATTTATATTAAATTTAATTTATGGATAGTCTGCATATCGAATATGAATCACTGTACACAAATTACTATAAAAATGTCATGTTTTCTACACATATTTGAAAAATTGCATGGAAAACAGAGACCCTACTGTAAATACAGTGTTTATTAATACAATTGCTTTAAAAAATTTTTTGAAAAATATATACATATATGTACACACATATATTTTCATGTTACGATGTTGGGTAATAGCACACAAACAATGGCAATAGTTATTCTTTCTCATTGCTGAACATACAAATCAAAAATACATGGAAGGACTTGTAGGTAAATAATGATTTCAGTTCTTACATAGTGTGAAAGGTTTCTGTCAGGGAACTTTGGGATGAGTAATGTGACTCTGTGGTGAGATTTTCAGTAGCAGAAGTTCAGAGTGAAGATAAAACATGTCAGCAAAAAACACAATGGTAAATTGTCCTCTGAGTGATTGTGTAACAAGCCCTGAAGCTGGTTCATGGAGCAGCAATGAGGCACAATAAGCTCCCCCTGCCTTTATTACAAAGCTGTATTGTGTCTGTTCGGATACCTTAAAATGCCATCATTCTTTCTGCCTCTACTACATTTCTTACCTTGCTTTTCCATTCTTCCTGTAAAGGAGGTTTCTAAACATAGTTTCTCTTTCAGTTCACATATATGATATAATCTCCAGAGCTCTGTTTTTCTAGGGGCCCATCATAGGTGTTTGGTACATGTTACCTCATTGCCCCTCTCATCGACCCTGTGAGGTAGTTACTACCACAGTCCTCAATTTAAGGACAAAGAAGCTGAGGACCAAAGAGGTTAAGTAGCCACAAAAGTAATCGGTCATGTGCAGAACCAAGATTTTGACCCAGTTCTGACAATACTGTCTTCATGGAGAAGCTATATATATGTATAGTTGGTTGTAAAACTGGAATTGTTACTCATCCTCACATTAATTCTTTGTTTATTTTGTTGTCCTTCGAAGCCCTTCCCCTTCTGAGAATGTCACTCAGCTCACACTCAGGAATGCTTTCAGATGTCTAAATAGGTCATTTGCAGGATCTGGTTGGTTAGCTCACACCAGAGATGAACATCAGCCAAGGGGTCTAATGGCAACTGAGTCCTATTCTGCCTCTCCGGCTCAGTCAGGATGGGAGCTTCCAGAAACAGGTCCCTCTTGAGGTTAGGCGTGCAGTCTCAGTGGGCATTGGTGTCATGAATAGCTGCTTTTCATTAGGCAGCAGTAACTACACCTAGAAATGAAGGACGGATTCAGGTTCGTCATGGAGTGAGCTGGAGTCCTCCGGAGTCCTCCGAGTGACTGGAGAGCCGGCCAGTTCTTTCCCTCCCACACTGTGTCAGGGCGCCCAGCAAGAGAGCTCCGTTGAGACAACTGGCTGGGTAATACCTAGATACTCTTTTCTTTCCTGATCTGTGGTACCCATAGGTACAATCTTCAGTCCAGGTTTAATCTTCCATTCCTTGTTTCCCCTTGTCCCAAGAGAGCCATATCTCGTTTCCAGATAGTCTCCTACAGGACTCTTCACTGGCCCTCTCTCCCCTGCTTTTCTTCTTAATAAACTCAGTTGATGTCCAGCTGATTAGTTGGAGGCTCACTTTCCTGAAAGGGCTTTTAATTCTTTTTTAAACATTTTAAAAGTTGGTTTTTTTCCCTTATAAACTTAATTCATGTTTTAGTGAGATAAAAGCCCCAGGGCATCTTCTGAAAAAATCCCAAATCTGGAAATTCTTCTTAATATTCAGTTGAGAGTTCTTTATGTATTCTAGATACAAGTCTATTATCAGATATATGCATTGTGAATATTTTCTCTTAGTTTCTAGCTTGCCTTTTCATTTTCTTAATGGTGTTTTTTGAAGAGAAGTTTTACATTTTGGTGGAGACCAATTTAACCATTTTTTTTCTTTAATGGTTAGTGCTTTTTGGACCTAAGAAATATTTGCCTACTCCAAGATAGCAAAGGTTTTTCTCCTGTGTTTTCTTTTAGAAGTTTTATGTTTTCGTTTCTGTGCTTAAGTCTGTGATCCATTGTATGTTTTTATGTGTGGGGTAAGGTATAGGAGTCCAGGGCTGTTGATTTTTTTTTCCCATATAGATATCTAGTTGTTCTAGCCCGAACTTGAAAAACTTTTCTTTCCCCATTGAATTACCTTGGAGACTTTTTTAAAAAAATAAGTCAACCATGTATGTTTAGATATCTATTTCTATGCTCCTCTCTCTGTTTAGTTTCATTGATCTGTATGTCTATGTACCAATACCACACTATCATGATGACTGTAGCTTTATAGTAAGTCATGAAATCAAGTACTTAGTAAGTCTTGAAACTTTGTTCTTTTTCAAAATTCTGTTGGTCATTTTGTGTACTTAGAAACAGCTCATCAAATCCCTACAAAAAATGCCTTCTAGAATTTTGATTCAGTTTGCAATTGAATCTAGAAATCGATTTGGCAGGAATTGACATCGTATTGATACTGAATCTTCCAATCTATGAACATGCTGTACTTCTCCAATTTGGGGGATCTCCTTTAATTTTTCACAGCATGGTTTTGTAGGATCAGTATATAGGACTTGTACATATTTTATTGAAATTTTTCCCCAAGTATTTCATGTTGTTGTGATTGTAAATAGTATTTTTTTTTATTCCATCATCCAGTTCCTCATTGTAAATATATAGAAGTACAGTTGATTTTTGTATATTGACCATGTATCTGGCAACCTTGATAAACTCACTTCTTAGTTTTGGGTAGATTCTTTTAAGATTTCCTAGGCACACTATCATGTAATTTGCAGATAAACGCCCTTTTATTTATTCCTTTCCAGTTGCTGTGCCTTTTGTTTCTTTTTATAAACTTATTGCATTGGCTAGGACCTCTAGTACTGTGCTGAATAGAAGTGAAAGTTTGCCATTCTAGCCTTGTTCTTGATCTTAGAGAGAAAAGTGTCTTTTACCACTAACTATGATGTTAGCTATAGGTTTTTCATAGATTCCCTTTATCAGATTGGGACAGTTGCTTTCTGTTCCACCTTTGCTGATGTTTTTCATAATTGAATTTGTGAAATGCTTTTTCTGCGCTTGCTGTATTATATGATTTTTAACCTTTATTCTGTTGAAATGACAAATTACTTTGATTTTCAGATGCTGAAAAGCTTGGATCCTTGAGATAAACCTCTTGGTTACAATGCATTATGGTTTTTGTATATTGCCTGATTTGATTTGCTAATACTTTGGATCTGATTCTGCCACTAGATTAACCAGGTGGGCCAATAGGCTGCACCATCCATATCAGATATTTGAAACAAGTCAAATACCTGGGAAACAAGTCTTCCAGGCCTAGGACTGCTCCCATCTGTGAAGTCCTCATGAACCCAGACTTCTAGCTCACTGCTCTGCCAACCCAAGGGCATGGCTGTAGTTATTCTCGTGGTCGAGGGGGACTGCATCCACATTCCAGCAGCAGCTAAGAGAAGGAAGGGACCAAGAAGAGGTGCAGCAGAGTGCATGACAGCCAGCTTCTGAGGAAGATGGCCAGAGCTGCCATGAGAGACTTCTACATATACACTCCACTGACTAGGACTTAGTCATGTGGTCAAAGGCAAGGGTTTGGGGTCAAGATTTGCAGAGACTAAAGAGTCATTTTCTGTCTTTAGGAAAATCTAATAGTTTTTCATTTAAACGTTTTATTTTTTTGGAAGTTCCTGAAACAAAGTTATTTGCAACATGTGTTTTCATGAGTTTTCTGGAATTGAAAAGTCATGTTAACAAAGACAGTGGAGAAGAAAAGTGGGGGTGTAAGACAGTGGAGAAGAAAAGTGGGGGTGTAAGTAGTTGTGTTCTCAATGTCTGTATCTCTAGGACCTGTCCTGGCACACAACATATGACAGTAAATGTCAATAACTGTCTCCTGACTGTGTATATCACATAAATGCTTCCTTGTTGGAATCTTTATGCCAAGAAGTAGATACAGAAAAGGTGAATAAGGATATGTTCCAGACTGTCAAAGTGGTAAGATCCAGGATTGTATTAGATACTGTTTTACTGCCTAAAATTATGGAAGGTGTGCTAGAGTAAGTCTGTGCCTGGGGTGCATGGATATATATAAAATGGGGGTAGGGATTAGGGATCTGGAACAGTGGTGCTTCATTTGAGAGAGCAAAGGGCGGGGACATGGGAAATAGGCTTCACTCACTAGTTTTATTACACTTTTCCAGGTATCAAAGTCTTACTTGCACCAAATTAAGACTTTCCTTGCAGCAGTCAGAAAGAATGGGAAAAGATTTAAAAGATGGTAGCTTCTTCATCATGTGATTCAGTGTTCTTTAATCCCATGCCAGGTACCAACTAAGATCTCATGGGCCATCTCATCTCCCTTAGGAAATATGGGTAGAAGGAAGATGCTAGACTGGGGAGATCTGGGTTCTAGTTTTGGTTCTGTCACCGTGGGACCTTAGAGGTCAGTCAACCTCATGTTTCCTTTTCTGGGGTTTCTTTCTTCCATGGACTGTCATGGAGCTGACTCTTGAAAGATACACTGTAAGCATCTATGACCAGCATGCTTGAATTACATGTGCTCATCTAAGCACTAGACACAAAGTGGCTTTGGATATAAGCTCTGGGTGCCGTAAACAGGGGCCCCAGCTGGGTGTGGCAGTGTGGAGGGAAGCACATGTCACTGGAACAAATGCCACCATTTAAACTGGGGGAGGTGGGGTGGGAATGCATGATTGCCAGAGGCCAGAGCCATGAGAAATTAGAGCCTTGGAGGCCGAGGTAGATAAACTAGGTGTCTGCCTACTCTGGTAGAGTTGGGGCGTGTCCCTGCCAGGCGAAATGTGACAACCCAAGCAATTCCTGAGTTCTGGGGCAGGAGGTTCAGTGAGCTGTGCTGGTTCTTGTGAGGATTCCAAGTGGCCCCCATAGCCCCCGCTGTCTCTGAGACGGTGGCGTATTCCTAGGTGCTGGATGGAACTGCCATCCTGCAAAGGCCTGGTGGTTGGCTCTCCCGAGCTCTGTAAGTTACTGGCTCCCTACCTTCATAGTGCCAATGACTGAACAACGGTGCAGAGAACCCCCTGATGTGCAAATTGTTTCCACATTATTTAGAATTTTCCATCCAGATGGGTTTTTTTCTCCCTGAGCCCCCCTCCCGCTAGCTGTCTTTTTGTCCCTAGGGCATTTCAAAACAGCGGGAAGAACCCACTGAGAAAACATAAGCACCAAGTTCTAACAGCTCCTTCCTCACCATTCTCTCTCCCCCACTGCACACAATATAAAAATAGAACTGGTTATTTTTTTCATGGGGCTGACTTTGGTTTGCTATGTGTGTGAGTATTTGTTTTGGTTTTGTTCCTGTCACACCATTTTCAGAGGCTCTGTGGTCATAGGCACTGGGTGCCAGCACTTTGCCTGATGCTGGGCTGGGGAGGGGCCTGTTCCTGGAGTGGACAAGAAGGACTGAAGGGGCAGGTGAACTTGGGGATATAAAGGGGAGTCTTGGTAGTTTGTTCTCTGCAGAGGAAATGATGCAGGCCCACAGTGTGCTGGAGGTTCCCTCCCGCTGCTGTTACCCATATGGGGGACTCCAAAGAACTTTGCCAGGGAAGGGAAAGGGGTCCCAGAGGGACCGAAGCCCAAAACCTAAAGCTTGGTTAATTGGTGGGGAGGGGGGAGGAAGAGTCCTCACAATTTGCCTCTCCAGGCCTGTGGTCCGTGGTATGGTCCTGAGCCTCACCGGCTGGGAGAGCCACCCCTGCCCCTGCAGTAAGGGGCCGCCACGTGGCAGGCCTCCGGGGAAGAGGCGCCGGACTGAGGGACACGCGGGGAAGCACCTGTGTGCCGCGCCGCGTCCTGCGCTGGAAGTGTTCCGTCATCTCATTCTCATAACAACCCTGTAGCTCGGGCATCGGCTCCCTGCTGTTGTGCAGGTGGAGACCCTGAGACAGAAGGGTAAACAGCATCAGCACAAGCGGCAGAGCCTGATTCAAGCACTGGGCTGTCTCATTTCCCAGCCTGGGATTCTTCCTTGTCGGGAGAGAGAAGTCCCAGGGGCTCAGCCGAGTAAAAGTGGCTCACATTCACAGAGCCGGAGACAGTCACTTCTCAGTCCCCATCTAAAGATGGTTCTGCGGCAGCAGTTGAAAAGCTGTGTTCATGAAGGGCTTTTTTAAAACCTGCCAGTCAGCTTCCAACTGACCTTGGGACTCTGAGCCTCATGCTGGACACCCAATCCTCTTTAGATGCCTTGGTTCAACCAGCTTTAATATATTCCACTTCTTTTCCCCCTGTACAGATGGATCTGTCTGTAGAAACTCTCTTTAGCTTCATGCAAGAGCGCCAGAAGAGGTATGCCAAATATGCAGAGCAGATCCAGAAAGTCAATGAAATGTCTGCCATCCTGCGCCGCATCCAGATGGGCATCGACCAGACTGTGCCCCTGATGGAGCGGCTCAACAGCCTGCTGCCCGAGGGCGAGAGACTGGAGCCCTTCAGCATGAAACCGGAGCGCGAGCTCAGGCCGTAGCGCCGCCGTGCCATGGGGACAGAGCCTGGCTCCACCCAAATGCCAAGGACACTGGGAACCGAAGCCACAGGCTCGGTGACCAGGGCTGGCAGCTGGCCGGGGGTCTGGTGCGCCCTGAAGGTGACCCGACGCGGTGCAGCTGGCCTGAACTGAGGCTGCGCCCCACTCTCCTCCATGCCTTTCCTATGCGAAGAACCAAACTAATTCTCAGAGACAACCGAGGCGGGAGCTCTCGATTTATTAGGAATTCGTGACAGAAGTTCTGCATTGGAATTATTTTTATTTTGTGAAGATTTTTTTTTTAATTGAGAATATGTATTGTCTAGGCTAGCTTGTGGAGTGAAAAAAGGGAAAGAAGGGGAGAAACATTTTAAGAAGCTCTGTGTCCTTCATGAAATTTAATGCGCTAAGCTCTCCAGGTTATGAGTTGTGAACATAAAGGACTGATTTAACCAGGTCTGTGTGTTGTTACTGTTCCCACCCTGTTTACATCGTGTCACATCTTTATCTGGAACCCCCTCCTCCTGCCCGGGTGAAATGCCGGCGCTCTGTCACATGCCAGCTCACAGAGGCCTTGTGCGTCGTCATCGGAAACTGAAGGTCTTCTGCACCCTCGTCGGGATCATCTCCCGCTGATAACTGCTTTCCTTGATGCGGACACAGTTCAGGTTTCTTGCCATTACGTCAACACTGGCAAGACTCCTTTTGTAACAAGGTTTTAACCAGTGTTTGTTTTATTAGCCTGGCAAGTGTGGGGTGGGTCAGGCTTTGACAGCAGGCCACAGAGAGCGCCCATTCAGCAGGCATTTGTCCAGCCCCTTTGATGTGCCAGACATTGTGCTGAGGACACAAAAATGGCTGTGTAGTCCCTGCCCTTCTCTGGCGAGAACAGACTCACAATGCTGCTGCACTTCTGCGGGAGTTTAGGAAAGGAGGCAGTTTGAGCAGCCACAGAAGTACTCAGTGCAATAGTTCCCACGTCATGAACGGCCCCGGGGACGAAAAGCAAGGCAGTGGGAAGTAGGACCAAAGTTAAGCGGAGGCCATGAGCTGGGATAAAGGGAAGTCACTGGGACTCGGGTCTCCCCTAGCGCCCTTGTTTCCACCAAACTTCAGGGGGTGTTTTTAAATGTCAAAAACAGCCTTCAGTATATTTGTAAGGTTAAAATTGATCCCACTTTTTTTTAGCATATCTCAGGTAAACTATCTGATTCTAATCTTGGATTTTAATCAGATACTATTCTGTAAGGTTCTTAGAACCCAGAATAAAATGTAGGACCTAAAACACTGGATGATAGAACACATATGAACATTCTACGCTATGTGGGGAAAAAAGTTTTTTGAATTCAGACACAGGAAAGAAACAGCTTCTAGGATTTTTTAAGGACTGAAAACATTAAGAGCATTCATTCCCTCTGAGCTGGAAAGACAAGTTGGAACCAAGAGACGGTCAAGGCAGCACCCACCTTTTTCGGAGGGTGACCTTCCACGCCCATTTCTGCCTTCGCGGGAGCTGATGTCTTTCCTTCCCCGTTAGGAAAGCAGGGTAGAGACACCCAGCAGGAGGAGATGATGTGGTCTGAGGAAGCCTGGGGAACTGGAGGTCAGGAGCCAGCAGTGGGAGCTACGCCTTTAACCTTCCCTGGGCCACATGGTTGGTGAAAGAAGTTTGTGTCATGATGCCTTTTGATGGCAGGATCCTACTGGGGCCTTAATCCATTTCAAGAGCAACTCTTTAGAGGGTATAAATTAAGAAAGATGCTTTGTAACTTAGAAAGAAACCTATTAAGTACCTAAGGATATTCTAGGAAATGTCATGCAAGGGAGGGTCGAACATTCATCAAGTGATGTATCTGCCCTCCGCAGATGTGCAATACCTCTTCTGTCATGTACTTAATTTCCATACAATTGAGGAGCTGGTTCTGGGTGATATTCTAATCCATTAGTCTTTCTCTTCATATGCTGTTTTTCATTTTTCATACTGTTTTAATATTACAACTTCACAAAACATTTTAATATCTGATATGGCTGGACAAGGTCCCACCTACCCTCATGACTAATTTTTCCTAACTTTTAAAAAAATTTCAGACAGGAAGAAAAGCTGAAAAAAATAACACAAGCAATACTCACATTCCCTTCACCTAGAAGAACAAGAAGTGGAATTTTTAAGCCATAACCATCATTGTCTTTGGAGTTCATGGGGTGTCCAGAACTGAGCTCTGAACACAGGGACATGCTCATAGCTTCAAAGAAGGAAAGGCTGGTTGTCTACAGAGCTACAAAAATAGTTCAGGGATCAGGCGCCATCACCCTCACTGCACTCGATACAATTGGCAAATAAGAGCACAGAACAAATAAAACGAGATGCAGATGAAGCCTGAGGATGGAGCTTTCTTGCTATTTCAGAGTTTAATGACGTGAACAAGGCAGAAAGGCATGAAAACCCCCTCAGCCAGCCAGCTCTCCCTCCAACTCTGTCTTCTTACAAAGAAGTTAGACAAAACATGGTATTAACCTAGACCTGGGTCCTAGGTAGATAGTCTGCTTATTACTAGATCAAAGCCAAGAAGAACGGACAAACATATCTTCCGAAAGAACTCAGTATCTGTGGTGTGTGCTGGTGGTGCGGGGTTGTCCACTTGGCCACGCTCAACTGTGTCTCCCAGAATTCCCTGCTCCTTCTGGTTAGGGTTGGCTGCAGAGAAGTTTGGACATTTGGAAGTGCAAGTAAAGCAATAGCCATGCTTATTCCCTGAAAGTCGCCCTGGGTCGGGCCCGGTCGCAGCTCATGCACATTTTCCCACACCACATGTTTGGTGTGGGTGGGCCCCTGGCTCCTGCAGCCGCACAGCGCTCTGCCCCGCAGCTCTTCAAAGTCAAGGGCCAGGTATGATACCAGCTGCTCCTCCATGTCATCTGCAGCTGGGAGGATGGAGGCTTAGAGAAGAGGAGAGGCCAGCATGGCTTCTGGTGGGAGGCAGAGGTGGGTTCCAGCCAGTGTACGGGCCTCAGTTGACCGGGGAAGAAACCACTGGGCGGGGACTCACCGCAGCTCCTGCTGCTCATTGCTTAAGGTCAGTCCCTTTAACAGACCCCTTACTCTACATCTTTCCTGCTGGTTCTCCTCTCATTGAACCCTGACTGCTAACATGGCATTACCTATCCTTTCCTTCCTGAGTATTTTAAGTTTTCTGATGGATTCATAGAATCTTGAGTTGTGCTATTTAAGCAACAGTTACGCTGGATCTCTGTTGATTGGCACCTGATGACCTTTGTGACACTATGGATGCTTCAGGGATCAAGAGGCAGCCTGGGGTCGTCAAAGAGCCCAGGCTGGAAGTTCCCGGCCTTGGTCTTTGGCAGATCCTTCATCTCTCTGAGCCTCAGTTTCCACTTCCCTACACTGTGAGAGGGTCTGGGTGGGCACTCAAGCCCCTTCCAGCTCGAAGATTCCAAGTCTGTGATTGCGATTCTTCACTCTTTAGCAACAGTGAGGAGTGTTTACCTGTTGCCTCTGAGCATTGGCCCTAGGTTTTGGTAGTAACTTTAAATTCTGAGCTCCCAAGGGAGAGAGCTTTCCTTCTTACTGCTAATGACATATTAGGCAAGTGTCCAGTGGCTTCCTTATTTCAAGGACCTGTTTTGCTTATCTGTCAGTCTACTCATCTATGTTTATGAACACTGCTAAATATGCCCTATTCTGGTCTCCATGTTTCTGTAGTTGAAGTGGAAGGTCGGTTGGAAGCTGGCCTTCACCCCTTGTATTCTCTGCATATAAATGTACAATAAATTGTAAATGAATTGTGGGGTTAAGAGCTTGTGATAGTGCAGGTTTCATGGGAACCTTTACAATCATTTTCCAGATTTCATGTCTTTGTTTCCTTCAAAGTTTTATCCTTAGGAAGTTCATTTATATTCTCTGCACTAAGAAAATATTTGGTGAAATGGGTTTTCAGGACTCTATACCCTGAGATAAAGGAGTGCACTCAAGAAAGGTTTTCTGTTGTTGTTTTGATACAAGTATTCTCTAGGTATGTGCTTTTTCCTCTGACGTATGAGAAAGGTACATCATATAGGTATTTACAAACATGCCATTCCTGAGGTTACAGAAACTAACGGCCCTGGGGGAACTGCATGTGCCACTTTTGTTCTCTGTGCTGACTTGTAGTACTTACTTAACTTCGGCATTTCCTTTAGCAAGTCCCAAAGCAAAGCCCGGAATCTTCAGAAATGAGAGCTGTGAGCAAATGTTAGAATTCTAGAGTGGTTGAAAATTTTGTCCCCGATTTATCAGCTAAACCCAGATACATAGTACTCAGTAGGAAATTACTTAGTTTAGTTGATACTTAAGATTGAAGGGTAGAGTAAAATGAAATTTTTTCTTGCACTTCTTAAGTTTCAGATTTTTCTGACTCACAGGAGAATTTTGCTTTTCTTTCCCCTGCTCTGACTTTATTTCCTCTAAGAGCTATGCAGGGCCCCACAGATGCCGCTGTTCGGTAGTTTATACTAACGTTGAATTGCGTGTACACACGAGGCACGTACCTTCCATTCAACGTCACAACCACAGAGGGGAAGGTGACCAGATAACTATTCACATGCTTCAAGCCAAAAACTCAGTAGTTTTTTTGCAACATAGTTGCTGACCAGTCTAGCCCGAATCTCCTGGGTGTGCTGGTGTGTGTGTGTCCAATACACTGAGGAGCTTGTTTGGGGTCCTCAGTGTCAATACAGACCTGGTGGGACTTCCTGATGGCGTAGTTTGTCTTCATCAGTCAAGGCATATCCTACTGCTACCTTTTATTCTAGAGTGAGGCATGACTGATGCTAAAAACTTTCATGAACCAAGTACTTTTAATTAAATTTCTGAAACAGTCACAATTTCCCCGACTACAGCTGAACTAACCTTCTCCCAGCTACCATGCCAGCCTAAGACACTGCCGCTCCTGCAAGGTCGCACTGTGCACTTCCTGTGGGACTGCGTGTCTGACTGACTCTAGGGTTTCAGCTAGAACCAAAGGAATGAAACTTATGTTTTCACATAAACCCAGTTTGATGTCTGTGCACATAAACGGCAACGATGATTGACTTGTAAACATCTTCCATGATGGCACTGTAATTTTTCAGTTGATTTCGCAACACTTTCAAGCTATAACCAAATATAATTATGCTGTATAAGGATGAATGGGTCCCACAGAATGCTAGGAATAACTTTCTTCCCTCTTCCATTTATAGCTGCAGAAGAGTAATATTCAGAGGAAAGCACCTAGACAAATTGTTTACTCGACCTAAAACATTTCTGCTTAATGTCAGAGAAACCAAACCAGACAGAAGTATTTAAAATAAAATGACGGTGAAGGTTTTGAGGGTCAAAAGGTTTTGTCAACCAGGCCATGTGTAAGCCCTACTCTTCCCATCTGCACCTTCCTTATGTCCCCGTAGCCCAAGGCCGCGTCTCACTGTCCTCAGACCCAAACCAGCTCTCCAGCGCCAGCCTGCTCAGGCTGCTCTCCGAGGGCCCCAAATCTGTCCGAGTTTAAATAGGAACCGGCCTGTCCTGTAGGCCTTCCCCAGCGCCGCGCCTTCGCGCCCAAGCCTCTCCTCGCAGCGCCTCCTCCCCCAGCCCCCGGGGCGGGTTCATCCCGCGCTCCCTTGAACCCTTTACTCTTGTGTCCCGTGTCCACCTCCGTTTTTTGCAAGGTCTTGGCCAAGGCAGCTCTTCTGGTGGTTGCTCATCCATCCAATCCTTCTTGCTTTTAAATTTTCTTAGATTTAACTTGAACACAGAAGTCTTTCACAACCAATTTAAATGACATCACCTATGATTCTCCTCATTATTATTCCATCTGCACTGAAGGTAAATTCTTTACTGCATGATTCTTTATTGACAAGTTCATGAGACAGCTTCTAGTCTCAAATCATCACGTCCGGTGTCATTTATAAGCAAGGAGGCCACGAAGATGAAATGGCAGAGATGGGGAACAGGTCTTCTAGTCTCCTCAGTTTCTTCTACAAGAATTATTATAAAACCACTTACACATTACATTAAAATGTACCATGACTTTGTATCAGGTCTCTTCTCCTCCTACCCTGTACTTATTCTTGCCTCAGTCAGCAGAAATTTGCAAGTGCCCGCGGTGTCTACACTGGAGTGTGCAGCTGGCAGACATATTAAGGAGCAAAGGCTAACACTCAACTGTCAACGATCCAGTGCTGTGAATGACAGAGCACAAAATAAATCTGATGGCCTCACCACTTAATTCTGAGCTAAGTCCTCTGGGATGTGAGAAGAGCAGGACACGTTCAACTACCACCTCCTTTGGCTACCTGGACATTGCTGGTCCCCCAGGTTTATCGCTGCAAACAGAAGTCCTTTCTCATATTTATGTATAAACAGGTACCAGTTTTATTATCATATTAACATACATGACACATCAAAATGAGAAATGCACAATTTAACCATTCAACAGCTTGCCTTACTCCACAAGAGCACTATATTCATATTAAACATTTACACAGTCTTACCACCTAACTTTACAATTTCCTAAACCATTCTCCAGCATTTCTCACCTAGCAGTTTAGTCTTGCTCTTTAACATCACCATTCTGTATCATCCCAGCAGACCGCAGGGCTCCCCCTGGACCACATGCCGAGGAGGGCCAGCCGCCGCCCCATCTGCCGATGCCCAGGCAGCTCCAGGCCCACCTCGGCAGCTGCAACTTCTGCAGGCTCCTCTGGATTCCAAGCACTGATTATTGGACATTAGCGATCAAGCACTGAAGGTTGTAGTGAATGACTACGTCACAGTCAAAAGAAGGAAGGGGACCATGGGCCAAGAGAAACCCCAAATGGTGGAAGGCAGATTTCTGCCCAGAGATCTCCTTAAAACCAAGGCCCCAACCTCCTGAAACATACAGAGCCCTGGAGCCCCTGCTCTCATTTTGTAGGTTAGACAGTTGGGACCGGACTCTGGAAGCAGGAGCTGTTACCCATTGGGTGTGTGTACACTTAACACCTCACAAACTGCTGTGAAACCTTAATGTTGGATTATATCCAAAATTTAAATCTATATAGAAAAACTAAGATCGGTTAACAGAACTTTTTCAATATGGTAACAGTGCACTCCCTCTGTGGTTTACGCTAACCTGCCTTCATTTTACACCCATATCACAGCACATCATTTGTGCACAACCAGTCATGTTATGTGAAGCTCATACTTGTCATGAGCGAGTCGGTTTTGAGTCACGCCGTTCTATGCTGGTTTTAGCAGTCACCATAGGAAACACAGAAAAACCTGAGATGTGAGTCAGCATCTAGCTACATGTAAAGAACGACAACCCCCCACCCCACCCCCTAAAAGGCTGCTGACGTGAATTAAGGCTTCCAAAGAGGACCGCCCTGAGCTGACAGAACTCCAGCGGGTCGTGAAACCAGACCAGTCCTGTCCGCGTGGGCTGCTCTAACCGTTTCCTATCTTCAGCTGCCGGGACAACTCCACACAGTGATTGCAGGTCAGGGGCTGAGAGACCACCGCGGTCCCCACCGTTCTGGTCTGTCCCTTCTACTAAGAAAATCAATGCTGGGGATGCTTTCTGAGGCCAACCTGGCTGGGGCTTTTCAGGCTGCTCACAACGGAACAGCACTCAACCACCTTCTTCCCGCCTTCCTATACTGTTTTATTCTAAACAGTCCTTGCTTACTAGCCTCTCAGCCCTCTTAGTAAATCTGAAAGTCTAAGGAAATTAGAGAAATAACACCCTCGCCACACACCAGGAGGAAAAAAGCCACTGAGGAAATAAGAGTTTCGGCCTCTCCTTGGGGGTTTTACCTCCTTCAGTCTCTTCAGTTTCTCCCCCTTTGGTTCTCCCTTTAAAAGTCTACCTTATAGTTACATTTTTACAAAATGTATCTGTGCAATGAAGCCAAGATGGAAAACATCTACTTTGGCAGAGAACTTGGAGGTGCTGCTGCTCTACCAACCCAAATAAATCCACATCTGGCTTTAAACCAAGTCAATCTTTATTTAAAGGATTAACAATCCCATTCTGAACAATTGTTTGATTTATAAAGCGGGAGGTAGATTTGTTTAGCCTCCCAACCTTAGCTTAAATCATTATTAGCTGCCAGATTCCTGGCTGTTAAATGGAATCCTAGATGGTTTCCCCTCTTTCTTCATACAGCTGAGAAGAAAAAAAAGGAAAAGTTAATAACCTCCATCTAGGTCCAGTGGGAAATCGGTGCACGGACATAGACAGTCTGAACTGGTCTGAGAAGTATGACTAGCTACCTACCTACTCACAACGCCTAGAACGCGGGCTCCTGGCCGGGGCAGTGGAGAAAGCCCCCACCTGCTGTCTGAGGTACTGGTTTGCTCTAAAGTAGATCTTGGCAAGGCCCCTAATGGTCTGTCCAGCAGAATGATGCTCGCATCACTCGGCTGCCAGGTGAGCTTGGATTTGCGAATCAGCTTTGGAGGTGATCATTTCTCTTGGATTTACCATTAGGTTCTGTCCCCAATAGGGTCTCCCCACCCGACCCACCTGGCTCAGTCTCAGCGCTAAGGTGCACTGTGGAAGGGCTGGACAGAGACTCGTACTGGAGATCTCTTGGTAGCACAGGGAAATGGCAGGGTATCTTGTCCTCTCATACCTGATAAAACTTGACTAAGTAAAAACAGGACCTGCAGTTCATTGCCCGGAACTGTGTCCTCTGTCTCAGGGAAACCAAGCATCTGCCCTTCCACTTTTGTTGAGACACGTTAGCTCATCCCTCAAATGCAGATGTTGAGAGAACTGTGTTGACACCATAGCTCTGTTTTCCAAAAATATATATGTATGTACATATATATATTTCAGATTTACAGGGAATATTTTTTGTGAACAAGAAGAAAACTGTCACCAGAAGTCACAAGTGTCTTTCTTCTCAGGAGACCTCAATGATTTCCATGCTGCCTGAAAAGCTAGACTGGCTGCCCACTTTCCCCAGTTCTTCCCGTGACCTGTTCTCTGACATGATGCTCTCTCCGAATTCCATCTGGCAGCTTCTGCGTTTAAACTGCTTTTCAAAGGGGCTCTCTTCATGCCAGCTGCGCCGGGAGTCGGCTCTGTCCCTGGGCTTCTGCCGCCTGCGCACAGAATACGCTTGGTCGCTGCAGGTGGGCAGCTGGCTGCAGCTGTAGGCAGAGTAGCCGGCGCTGCCCCCGTAGATGGCCGAGGCAGAGTAGAAGTGAGAAGGCTCCGTGGCAAAATACCAACTACTGGTCAGGGAAGGGGTGGAGGTCTGGGGAGCCAAGATATCTGAATGCCAGCCCTTGAGGCCCAGGCCGGCAGCAGACTTGGCCAGGTGCTGCTGGCTGGTGGAGAGGCCGAAGAGGAAGTTGGTGTGGTAGTTGTCCTCCACGCTCCCGCTCCGATGCAGCGGTGCTAAGAGGGACCGCGGGGCGGCTCCGCTGCTGCTGGTCCTCACGGGATGGCATCGCTTGCTCTGGCCATCTGAAGGCCTGGTGGTCGGGGGCTTCTTGGGCATGCCGGCTTCCTCCTTATCTGGGCTGCTCTCTGGGGTCTGCTCCGAGACTTCCTCCACGGGAGAGAACTGGCAGGGCTTGCTGGTCCCGTCCAGAGTCGAGGAAGGTCTGTAGTGCTCCAGGGCGTCTTCTGGCGCGGACGCCGCCACACTGGCCGAGCACGAAACGGATTTGATGTCCAGAGAGAAGGAACGCTTGAGCTTAGTGCTGTCCTGCAGCCTGTCCACGGACACGTGGAGCCCGTTGAGCGCCTGCTCCAGCGGGCTGTCCCCCGGCAGCGGGGGCTGCACGCCGGGCACGCCGGCAGGACGCACCGGCCTTTGCCCTGCCGCCTCTGAGGTAGGAGACTTGGCGCAGGGTGGACTGAGGGGCGTCTCGCTTTTCTGTCCACCCTCCGAGGCCGCGGGGGCAGGGGCGTTCGGCTTCTCCAGGTGCAGCAGCTTGAGTTTGCTCTTTGGCCCTGAAGCTCCAGTCTGGTTCTTAATCTTTTTCTCATAGTCCAGGAGTTGGCCCAGAAAATTGAAGTTTGGAGATATAGTAGGTCTTTTTTCTTTCACAAATCTATGAAGAGAGGAAAACCAGACAAACCTTGAATTTTACAACTACACTTAAGAATATTACTAAGCTAGAATATTAAAGGAATCAGCGAGACAGGAAACTGTCAGACCCTCCCCCTCCCAAATCCCTGTGGAAGGTGACTGGTTTAACAGTTCAGCAGCTGATCAGAGATGGTTCTCTCACCACCAGGGACACCCCCGCCCCTCCCGGAGCTACCGTGACACGCACAGGGCGGCAGCCACTCTCCAGCTTCAGGTTTCCGATATCACATCTTCTCGAAGCCCCCAGTCACTTCCTCAAGACATTTCACATTTTAAATTAATGGCCAAAATGGAGAATATCAGATGGCCAGAGCATCAAAGCACTCACGTCCGAGTTCCTTCTCTTTGTATTCAACGTGGCAGCACAGTCAGCTACGAGGTGGCGCTACACTGCCGCGCTGAACAGGGTGCTACCTCGGTCAGGCCTCCAAGCTCCTCCATGTCAGGTGGGTTTAATTACCCGATCTTAGAGGCACACAAAGTCCTCACCTGACTTGCCCAAAATCACACAGCCACTGAATGACGCTGCTGGGATTCAAAACCACGTCAAAACGTCTGGGTCCATTTTTGTAACCACAGGATCCATCAAGTGATCAAAACTAATACTAAGTAGCTTTTATGTTTCACGGCCAAACAAGGACTCTTAGAGATAGGAGATAATTCTTTAATGGCCTGACCCTTTGGATATTCTCAGAAGATGCAGGAGTCAAATTACACTGAAATCTGTATTTGAGTAAGGAAAGGGAAAAATGAGAAACTCCTTGGATATCGAGTAACCTACAGCAAATTAACAAAGCCAGAGAAACTGGCTCAACTCTTAAGTGTAAACGGAGGGTCCTCATCATCAGGCTGGTTTATACGAGGCGCAGGGGGACTCTCGGAGAGAGGAGCCTGAGTGGGGGGCCAGGGGACCTGACGCAGGCAAGCAGGGCCCACCTTCCCCCAGCTCGAAGCTGTTCAGACAGACCATTCTTTTTTCCAAATTTTCCAATTTGAGAAACAGTCCAATTGTTACAACAGGCCTGCTCCATATCCCATGAAAACTACCACCTCTATGCAACAAGACAGGACCACTCAGACTCGCCAGTCACTCAGACAGACCCAGTCTGGGGGCTGCTGTCCCTCCCTTGCCTGCCTCCTGCTTTGAAGAGCAGGGGAGGTGTGGACAACCCAGTCAAACTGATAACCCTGCAAAATCTGGGCAACTCTAGAGTGTAGGAAACTTTACTCAGTGACTGGGGTTTGACAATTACTTCGTTGATTAGGTTTTTCCTCACAGTGAAAGAGGTACCATGTTTTAGGCCGAGTAGGAATTCTGTCATCAGTTTTGTCCTGGAACTGTTTTCATCATATGTGAATCAGAACACACGATACTTCTCCAGTGAAGGAAAGAAACTCACATAACAGGACAGAGGTCTCTGTTTGGATTTGTTGTTCCTTCAACTTAAAAAGTTGGCGAGGATGAATCGGACACATGTTAGAATAGAATTAATGCTAACTTATGAAATACAAAAATGTATTCTTCTCCAGTCTTTAAAAAAACATTTAAAAATCCAGTCACCAGTAGAGTCTCACTGAAAGAATCATGATCTGCTTTAATTTGGTTACCCACCCTCACAGCTCTTCATGTTTCAGGTCAAATGAAAAACCAGTCACACAAGACAGGTAGGTTCTGTCCTCACCTGTAAGCTTCATCCAGGGACATATCCATCCTCTTCATGATGTAGGCGATAGCGATGGTGGCCGAGCGAGAGATCCCGGCCAGGCAGTGCACCAGGACACACCCGTTGGAGGCCTTTGCTTTCTCTGTGTGAGGCAAAGTCAACAAGAGTGACTAACGACAACTTTGCTCAGCAGTGAAATCTTGTTTCCACTTACTTAGTAACGTCTTTCATCTAACAACTCAGAGCAAATCTCTCTGATTTACATATTTTTCCTTTCAACATTCTTTTAAGGAGGTAGGAGAGGAAAATTTCCTCATTATTTACATAGAGGACAATGTAGGCCCAAGTGTGCTAATAAGCAATTTGTTCCTAACACAAGTGGCCTCTTACTCAGTACTTTTCACTATGTATTTTTTACATTATGTATTATTTTAATATTTATCCCTGAGTATAAATCTTACATTGTGATTCCAGTTCTATTTATTCAGTGTAGACAATTTCAGAAATACAAAATAATATGAAGATAATAACATTCAATATCCTAAGATTTTAGCTAATGTTGTCTGCCACCTCAACTTTTCTGTTATGTAAGAGATACCAAGTTTTTTCTAGTTTTGAGATATAAATGACACATATTATATATTAAGTGTACAAGATAAAACATATTAAAATTTCACATATTTTTTCGTTGCAAACAAATGTGACATACATAACTAGCTTGAGAAGCAGGGAAGTGGGACAGGGAATCACAGTATCACATCACAACATAAAAAGATGCCACATCAGGCTACTTCTCAAATGCTGATGCATAGAACCAATCTTCCTGTAGTTCCCCTACTTTTCTTTAGGAGGCTTTTCTGTGTGTCATAACGTGGCTCCGTTTTACGTGCTGAGTTTATCCATGTGTACACTGCGAATCAGGCTTAGCAGGTCACTTTCATGAGGGCCAAGGGCACTTTTATCCCTCCCCTGCTGTCCAGGAGTGACTGTCTGACAGCACCCTCTTAGTTCCCCGTAACACGGTCGCAGGACCATGGACGCTGAATTCCCATGGTCCTCAGTTCCAACCAGCAGTGCCGCCATCTCTCACTGTTGAGGTGCCGATGAAGTCATCCTACACAGCATGGGAGCAGCTGACTTTTTAGCCAATACTGTGTCTGCTTCGGTTCTAAGCCATTAATGTGCTTATTCTTGAGCTGTTGCCACGGAGCTAAATCCTTCCCTTTTCACTCTGTTTTAGTTGATACTACCGTAAATTTGCCAGACCTTATATTAAAATTCCTGTAATTAACAGATACCCAGGGACTCTGCTCTGACAGCTGAATAATACAAGGCTATTCCACCACCTCTTTTATAAATATTACAAATTTCTAATGTATGTGATTTATTATTCATTATATACAAAACACCACAGGGCTTCTGGATAGTATATGAATGAGCAAGCAGCTTCCCTTTAGACAGGGAAATCAAACACAGTAAAACAGCAACACACACAAAGCAACAGTGAAACAGAGAAACAAGCACTGGACAATGTAATATATAAACCTACCTATGTGAAGACCATGCCTTCCTGGGATCACACATTTCTCTTCCTTCCCTCAGCTGTACCACTCTTAGTATTTCCCCTTTTGCCTTGGCTACTAAGAAGCTCAAAGCTAATGTTTTCATTCAGTTTCAGTAGGTATCTGTAATTCAGACTTACTGTGCCTTCTCGAGTCCCATATTATTTGGTTCTTGCCCTTTTATCCCACTTTGGTGTGTATGTGTGTGAATGGGTATATATTTTTTATCCCAATCTCTTACTGTGAGGTGCTTCAAATTCTTATTGCAAATAGGCTGGGTTCAATTTTTTTTTTAAATTATGACAAGTCTTACTATTTTTAATAATTGTCTCAAAACTAGACTATAAGAATCTAGAAGGGTCTTGCTCCCAACATTCTCCCAAAGGGTTTAACAGTGGGCACACAGTATGCATCCAGTGAACACTGTCTAGCTAATTGATATGTATTTTAAAAAACAATCTTTATAAAAGATTTGGAAAAGGATGGAAAGGAATGAAACAGTGATAACACGTGTTAGGATGGTGAGGTTATAGGTTTCCTTTTCTCTGTTTTTCAAGTTTTCTGCACTGTACTTACGCTGTTTTTACAATTACAGCTCTTTTGATGATATATTTAAAATACCTAATTAAAAAGTGATTATACCAGAGTGGGGTTTGTTAGAGCACATTTCTTGGCAGAAGCAAGTGCTAAACCAAGTCTTACAGCCAAGGAGTAATACGTATAGAGCCGGCAGACAGGAGAAGGGAGCCGTGTGCGAGAAAGGCCAGTGGTGGGACTGAACCTGCTCAGAGGCGGTCGGACTTGCCCGCTGCTCCCGTGCCTCGTGGGAGGAAGTAACGAGAGAGAAGGCCATGGGGGTGGGGAGCAGGGCTTGTGAGGCTAAGGGCTCGTGGGCAATTTCAGAGCTGCTGCAGGCTCCTGACTAGGGGACAAAAGAAAGGCCAGTTGCCAGTAACTGCAATTCAGGGACAAAGTCCAGGTCAAAAGGGAGAAGGAATAACAGACGAAAAGGGAAAGGGGGGGAGCCAGTGAGGATGAGAAGTTACAAAGGCTAAAAAGAAAGAAGTAATGACTGAGGTTACAGAGTACGGCTGTAAGGAATGAAAAGAACTTCTCTGATAATTTTTAAAACAGCTATTTATTAAGAGCCAATTATGAGTTACTTTGCAAGGTATCCTACATATGTTGTCTACCTTAATCTTTACAATACCCCATACGGTAGATACAGTATCTTTAGTTTCCAGCTCAGAAACTGAGAACAGAGAAGTTTTAAATGACTTATTCAAATTCACTCAACTAATAAATAATCCAGCGAGGCAGGACTCCAAAACAGTCTGGCTCCAAAGTACATGATCTTAACTGCTCCCCTGTATTGCCTCCATGCAAGCTCATGAGACTGGTGTGAGTGAGGCGGGGCAGGAGCCAAGGAGACGCAGGAGGGGACAAGAGCCCCTGTACGCAGCCAGCCGGGGCTGGGAGCACCTCATTAGTGTCCCGAAGGACGAACAGGCAACCGAGCTTACTATTGCCTACATTAGCTAGAAATACACTCCATGACAACCTGAGTTCTTCCAACAAACCCAGAAATGACTGAAAATTAATTTAAATAATAAAAAGAAAAGGCACCTACAAGCCTATAAGTTATTAAGTCCTGGTATAAAGGGGTATGTCTTCAAATTATATACTCTGCCATGCTGTGAATTAAAAGTGGCAGGACAGACCTAGTGTCTCTCATGAAAGAAGAAAATCAGTGGGAGGCAAAGTCACCCATATTCTCTCTCTTTTACTAATAACCTTCCTAATGCTTAGACATTGTCGTGACTTAACAGAATCAGGTTCTCTTCTAATAGATTCTGAAATCGCACTTTTCGCTGAAGTTACAGCCAGATGTCTCCAATGGATGTGATGTGCAATGAGAACATCAATCATTATCATTTAAAGAGGCAAAAAGTGAATGATATGCTGACCAAGATGTACAATAGTGGGGAGATAACTTGGGGGGTTTGTTTATGATTATTTTAATGTGAATTATCTAGGCCATTCATACTCAGATGTTTCTTAAAATGCATCCTAATTAAAGATGAAAACTCTTGGTAATCTGGGATCTTGAAAAAACGAGAACTGTTTTAGAATTACCCAAAGTTCCAAAAGCATTACCTAGAAAGTTCTTCTTGCAAGTGAGAGGATATAATGAGGGGCTTAACTTACTTAATCTCACTTTTTAAAAGAAACTAGTTCTTTATTTTAAAAAATTTTCGTAACCAATTTGAAATACTTATGAATTAGTGTACTCAAATCTATGTGACTAGGGGAAAAAAAACAAAAAACCCCTCACATGACCATCAAGAGTCAGCCCTGGTCTGTCAGTCAAGAGCTAGCAACGTATCTCCTCTGTTTGCTCTCCACTAAAACCACCTTTTAGACATGTCACCAATTTACGACCAGCAGACCTGATCCCGTGGCACCAAAATGTCACAACGCCTGAAGCCAGGAGTGAGGGAGGCTCCTGGATTGACAGGCCCAGTGAGCAGAACAGAGTACAGAACATAACAGACCCTGTCACCACAAACATCAGGGAAATGGGCTGTGTGTGTGTGTGTGTGTGTGTGTGTGTTTGGGAATTTAATTAGATCCAGTACTACTTTAAATTATTGGCACACGGTCTGAGACTTAGAAATCTTGTGACATACAGACTTTAAATGTAATGGGATTTGTTCTCCCAGGATTTGACTATTCTCTGGGAAAAATATAGCAAGGCAAAAACAGTTTAAGGAATGCCACCCAAGTTTCCCAAAGTCTTGGTATTTGAAAAAGTGGGTAACAAATTTAATTCCAAAAGTCAAACTGATTTTCAAATACCTGCCATTACATAATCACAGACCCCATCAGGCTTAACCTAATGGTGTTCAGTTAGCTAGAATGTCACATGGCCAGGCCCTTAGGGATGGCATGGCACACACATCACCTTGACCACTGAATCAGATAAGTGGCATCATATGTTGATTTCAGACTTTTGAAATCTCTGAAATAGGCTCCTTTAAAGAAAAAAAGGGGTAGGGAGGGAGGGAAGGGAGAGGGTGTACACTTTACATGAGACTGTATCCTAAAGGCTTGTAATGGTACTTGAGCTGCTCACCAATGAAATCCACGGATTTGTCCAACCACGGCAAAATTTTCTCACAAAAGCTATCATTCACAGGCACTCGGAGGAAATGTGACTCAGGGATAAAGTCAGGCTTGGGACAGGTATTGCTGGCATTCAGCACATAACCAATCCCATTCTGTTGCATCAGCTCCTAGGGAGGGAAAGAGCAATTAAAGTGACTAATAACATAATAGCACAATCATTTTTAAAGAGTAAAGTTTAACATAATGATAAAACTTACTAGTTTCTTTGATATAATCAGAGTTTATTCAATTGGTGAAATCCAGACGACAATT
The DNA here is from genome assembly GCF_030020395.1 of Manis pentadactyla. NCBI lineage: Eukaryota > Metazoa > Chordata > Mammalia > Pholidota > Manidae > Manis > Manis pentadactyla. The sequence goes on from NC_080032.1 coordinate 70,132,783, forward strand.
TAGAAATGTGACATTCATCATAATGATATTTTGGGGACTTAAGTTTAAAGCAGCACGTTTTTATGGGCAAAAACGGCTGTTGAAAATAGTATGCTTGAAGATCACAAATAATACAGTCAACTCTCTGTTATCTTTATTACTAGAGAGAGAAGTGGAGCAAAGAATAAAAAATAAAACTACAACAGTTTACTATGACTTTAGAATATATGCACACATAGCAAGGACATTTATTCCCCAACTGAACACGCTGGCTGATCTTTAAGACACAGTCCCAGGCAGTGTTCTCACCCTACTCTCTGCAAGGCCGAATCTACACTAGCTTTAATTATCAGCTCTGCATGCTGACAGCACTCCAATTTCTAGCCCCTATTTCACACTATCTATTGGATATCTCTATCTGGATGTCCTCAGGCCCTTCAAACTCAACATGTCAGAAACTCAACACATTATCTTTCTCTCTTTTTTGCCCCAAATTCCTGTTTCAGTAGTTCAGTAGTCCAAAATTGCTTTATGGAAATAACATCCAACCAGGGCCTTGAGCTAGAAAATAGGACCGTTTCATCCTGTTTCTCTTCCTTATGACCCCATCTAAGTGGTTTTCAAATCCTTTTGGTACCACGCCTTCCATTTGTCCCCTTCTCTCCAGCCCTCGCCATGGTAACAAAAACCCACCAGGGAGCTCTGGAAGTCTGTGGTGTTTCTGTCTCAGTGCATACACTGAACAAGAACTAGGGTAACCTCCCTTATAATTAAAATGGGCTAAGTGCTTCATCCACACTTTTAATAATGTCACCATGTCTGCTCCTGTCCTATCCGACCTGCAGATCCCCCAACATCACGTGTACGCAGCTCCCTTTCTGTGCTGTTGTTCACACATTCCTGTGCTTCACAGGCCCGGTTCCTCTCCCTGATGACTGTTCTACTTTTCCCACTTTGTTTTAAGTTGACTTTACTATGAACTCCTTCCACCGATGGATGATTAACTATCCCATTCTCTGCCCTTCCAAAGGACTTTGTGTACACAAGTAGTAAAGCACCTGGCATCTGTGTTACCGAGGCGCAGATAATTCTTGTCTCCCCTAGTCAGTAGTTGAAGTAAGGAGATCCTTGGGCTGATTCTTGCTTGTCTTCCGACTTTTAGCACCAGGTACATAGTTGCATTCAGTACATGTTTGTTCAACTGACACCCTGCCGGCCATTTTCCAGGCAAGCCTGTACAACCCCACTTCCTTTAGTTCTACATGTTCTAAGCCTGAAATAATGTAGCAATTCTGGTCACTTCTTCCTTTTCCTAGAATGCTGCCGCTGCTACAAATCTTTCCCAACTGCAAAGACAGTTGATAATTTTCTTCCTGTTTCACCATTCTGAATATACCAATTCCCTGACTTCTTCATTCACTGCATTTGGCACAATAAATACATTTTACTTTCATAAAAGGTAGACTTAGTAAATCCAGATCAGGTATGCAACCCTCTCTCAACTGTGAGATGACAATGTTCAGAAACAGCCTTTGGAACTAATGGAGTTTCTCTAAGTAACCAACCCTTCAGCTCTGCCACAGCCCCCATCTCTGATGGTCTCATATGCCTCTGTCCATTCATAATTAGGCTATGAAGATCTTAATGGTGTTTACCACAACTTTTAAACTTTTGTATGTTTAGCAAAGGTCACATCTGTTTTTCTATGCTGAGATTATCTATGGTTGTCTGATCAACCACAGAATCTGCCGTGTACGAACAGCAGCGGGTCACTGGAGTTAAAAGCCTTTCAAATCTTTCTAACCAATGGTCCTTAAAAAGAGGAGCCATTGTATATTTCTTCTTTCCACCAACAGTACTACTAAGATTTATTAAAAGTAAAAAGAGGTAGTAACATCACTTTCTGCCTGACTCAATAAGGAAGACATCGAAATGTCTGAGAAAAGAGGCTGACACCAGCAGGGTTATCTGCTACAACAATCAAACGCCAACAGGCAGTTCTCACTGAGGACCCCATGTCACAAGTCAATAATGGGTGTTGAGTTCGATTTCCCTATAGAATCTAATAATGTACACTTCTGACATAGCCTAACAATCTGTATTTTGCAGAAACAAGCACTTCATCTAAATTCAATCAGAATATATTTGCTGAGCACCTTTGCTAGAGGCCTATAAATTATAGTATGATAGCACATATTAATAAAATAATACCAAAAACTCAATGAATGCCCACTGCTACATGCCAGGTACTGTACTAAGCATGCAAACGGACTGTATCATTTAATCCTCACAGCCACCTTTTGACATGTGTACTGTCATTATCCTCATTTTAAAAATGAGGAAACCGAGGCTTGGAGAGGTTACATCAAGTTTGCCAAGTCACACAGCAAGTGCGTACAAAGTCAAGATTCAAATCCAGGTACATTCATCTCCAGAATCTGTCCTCTTAATTGCCATACTCTACTGAAGTTTCTTTTAAAGCAAATTAGATGGAGCAATAAAGTAACTAGACTACATAATACAAGTTCTTTTTAACTAAACGAAGTGTTAAGACTATGAAATTTTACTATCACTCTGTTTTGTTTCTTTGAGGAGGGAGTGACTCAGACACTACATGGCTACTTGCAGACACTCACCTAAGTTGTACACCTTGCCTCCATGTCACCTCTTCCCTAACTGTTCCCTCAGTTGCAGTCAGAGGCACCCAGTGGTCTCCCTGCCATGCCCACACTGGCGTCTACTGCTGCAGGGCGAGCTGTGCCCACATGCCTGCTCGCTGCCCTCACGCAGATGCTGCCCCATTAAACAGCAGCAGCAAGGCCATGCGAGAAGGTGGCACTTCCGACCCAATTTAAGAAACCTCAACAATCCAAGCCTACAGGGCTTTTAAGATCTCAAAACACTCTCACTTATAAAACAACGCACCTTAAAAGATGCATTTAAATAGTAGCTTTGTTTTAGATAACTGGCAAACAGGAGGGGAGAAAAGACATTAATGTATTAAAATTGAGTAATAATAAAATAATTTAAACATAAATTGAAATGAGAAAAAAAGGAATGATCTCAAAGGTAAACATAACTTGATTTATAAAAATTTTACTTAAAAAGTCTATTTATTAAATTGATTATCTAGCTGCTACCTGAGATTCTTTTTGTAATAAGATGGGACTTGATAAATAGAACATGGTCAATTTTAAAAACAAAAAGCAAGCAAAATCCTAAAATATTACTATATAAAATTTAAATATAATTGGCTACTAATTAACTATCATAAGTAAGTAATCAGGATTGGTAGTTACTACATCAGGAGAAAAAGTTTGCTAATTTCCAAAATAGGCCCATGGCTTTTTTTGCTAGGTTAGCTGACTGGAGTTCTTAAGCAAATTCCATCCAAATGCACCAACCACTTAGAGATCCCATTTCTTTGAAGAAAAGCAAGAACTTGTGAAAACAACATCACTACAGAATCCCTCCGCATTATGACTGTCCCCAAAATAATGTACAGTTGCCTTATTCCCCCTCTAGTTCAGACAGAAAAAAATGTTAAGCAATTTGCCTTTCTGGAATCTTTCCAAAACATGTAACTTACTGTTTTAGGTCACAGGAAAATAACACTCTCCCCTCATTCATATTTCATCAGTATGTGTCCTATTTCAATTCATGTACACAACTACAATAAGTACAGAGGCTGAAAACAAACACAACTGCCTCCATCGAAGCATCCCATTCAAATGGTGGAGGCAGACGTGCCAGAGCCCAGAGCTGACCACCAGCCGTGAGGCGAGCGTGCACTTGGCGGGCGTCAGGGCAGACAGCTGGGTGAATCTCGGAGGTCAGTTCAAGTTTCTGCTCCAGGTTCAGGAAACTGAATAATAGTCTTCTGATTCTTTTTGTGACCATACACAGGCATCTATGTCAACATTTCCGACGTGGAACTGGGATGAACGACAGTTATGAAGGATGGGTCTGTTTTATAGAATAATGATTGCTTTTATGCACAGATGGATGTCAATGACTTCTTAGTCATAAAGAGAGATTTATGTAATTTGTTCAATTTTGTTTCAGTAAAGCATACACAACTGAATATTACTCTCTGGCATAGTTAAAAACATTATCTTTAAAATTCCAGAGAGCAGTCATCTTATACTGTTTAGTATTTATCTCAACTTGGTGCTAAGGTCCACTGAAACATACTTTCTACTGACAAAATAATCTGTCTTCTCTGGCCTTCAAATATGCTTCCGACACCCTGGCCTCTCATGTCTGTGAACTTTTCACGTGACCACTCACTCCCAGGAGACCTGGTCCAGCTTCGTCATTACCAGCAACACAGTCCCTCCTCATCCCGACCCCACAGCCTGCCCTCAGATGAGGCCGCCTCTGCTTCCAGCATCCTTTTGCACCACCTCTCCTGCGCCCTTCGGCCCCCCAGGACCTACTCCTCCTGTCCTTCACCCTCACGATGTCTGCCTTCCTTGTCCAGTTAAATTCTGTCATTATAATCACTCCCTTGCCTTCACCCTCAATTCCTTTGTCCCACTACTGCTGCCCACTTACTTGGCAAGGCCACGACCTTGGGGTCAAATCGAATTCTCTGCCTCACCTGCGTCTGCACCCGGGCAGCCGAACACGCCAGAGAAACACTCAGCAGTGCTCCGGATCCCACTCTGAATGAATGCTCCTCAGCAATCACTGTGTTTCCCTAGTCCATTCACTTCCCTCTCTCCAAGATGCCATGCCACCCATTTCCCATTTGCTTCAGACTCTGTCTCTCCCCTTCGTCCTCATCCACAGCTAATGATGATCCTGCTTCCTACTACACTAGAAAAACAGAAACAAGATAGAGAAATTTTGATACACTTCCACTACCACAACTACTTTTCTGCAGCACACACACACACCTACACATGCTACCTTCCCTCCTGCTCCTCCGGATGAGCCAGTGTGGCATGAACAGGGCAAAGGACATGGGTGCTGGCCCAGAACCACCAGAGCACAGCCAAACACCTTACTATTCATCCCCTGAATGGCCTCAGGCAGGTGACCTGACCTCCCTCCCCCTCCCCCCCCACGACACACACACCACATCTTCTTTATCCATTCATTCATTGAGAGACACTTAGGTTGCTTCCATGTCTTGGCTGCTATAAATAATGCTTCAGTGAACCTGGGGGTGCAGATACCTTTTTGAGTTCCTGTTTCGTTTGTTAGAATAAATACCCAGAAGTGGGATTGTTGGATCGTATGGTAGTTCTATTTCTAATTTTTTGAGGAACCTCACCTACAGTAGGGCTCGTGATGTATATTTTGTAGAGCTATTGTGAAGATAAAGTGATTGGCTCATAATATAAGAAAGAGTTTCATAAAATGTTAGTTCTCTTTATCTTACTTTAAAATCACCTTATGGGAATGTAAACTGGTGCAGACACTATGGAAAAGAGTATGAAGGTTCCTCAAAAAATTAGAAATAGAACTACCATAGGAACCAACAATTCCACTTCTGGGTATTTATTCTAACAAACAAAACAGGAACTCAAAAAGGTATCTGCACCCCCAGGTTTACTGACGCATTATTTACAACAGCCGAGACATGGAAGCAACCTAAGTGTCTCTCAATGAATGCATGGATAAAGAAGATGTGGTGTGTGTGTGTAGTGGTGGGCGGGTAGGGGAGGTGGGTATGTGATGGAATATCATTTAGCCACACAAAAAAAGAAGGAACTCTTGCTATTTGTGACAACATAGATTGACCTTGAGGGCATTATGCTAAGTGAAGTAAGTCAGAAAAAGACAAATACCATATGATCACCCTTATATGTGGTATCTAAAAAGCACACAACAAATTGAACTCATAGATACAAAGAACAGATTGCAGTTGCCAGAGGCAGTGCAGGGAGAAGATGGGTGAAGGTGGTCAAAGGCACAACTTCCAGTTATAAAACAAACAATTCCTGGGGGTGTAATGTATGACAAGGTGACTATAGTTAATAATACCGTATATCTGAAAGTTGCTAAGATAGATCTTAAAAGTTCTTATCACAAGAAAAAAGAATTTTAATGATGTGGTCTTGGATGTTAACTAAATTTACTGTAATGATTATTTTGCAGGTACACAAATGTGGAATTGTTATACTGTACACTTGAAACTAAAGTTATATGTCAATTATATCTCAATTTTTGAAAGTTCATAAATCATATGGTATAGGAATTATGTCTCAATAAAACTGTTGTCTCCCTCCTTGCCCCCAAAAAGCCTCTAATGTATATTTTTCACTAATTGGAACTATCTTTTCTCCTAATTGGCCTTAAGTAGGGAAATTACACTAAATGCAGCAAGTTGGATAAGGTTCAGCTGCAAATGGGAGGATTTTTTAAAAATTGGATTCTAGTTTCGATATATAATTAAGAACACTTTTAAAAATAATATTTGCGAAACAAAAAATAAATTATAATTTTATTAATTATTATTTCCATTCACAATTTTTTTCCTTTAAAAGTTTCTCCTAAACCATGAAATAAACATTACCCTGCAGTTGGGCTTATTTCTGACAGCGGGTTCTGTGGCCTGCTGCAGACTGTGGAGTAACATACGGGATACAGGCTGAGGTACAGCCTTACTAAGATTGTTCGATCTGATCAGGTTTCCCATGGTCGGCCAGGCTGAGGACAGATCCCATTCAGTCACTGTGGGCACTGCGATTCTAGCTAACGGAATGGTCATCTTTCTTTCTGAAGTCAATTCAGTGAATAATTTTGCATTTGCTACTCCTTTTGCCTCCAAAACTGACTGTAAGTCCTACTTCCTACATCTAGCCTTCCTCAACCAACCTCGCCCACTCTATCTGCCACTCCCCCTGGCAGCGTGTATAGTCCACGTTGTGACGGCAATAGTGAGTGCCCCTATAAACCTGGACCTGTTCTTGGTGCTTGGCATGCAGCGTTTCACTTGAATATCACATGAACACACTAGAAGGCAGGAATCAGTATTGTTTGCTGGTGAAGGAACCGAGGTTCAAGTAACTTGACTAAAGTGGTTTGGCTGGTAAGGCGGAGCCCTGGGATGCAGAACTGCCCACCTCCTCCAGCACGGGCTCTCAACCCCCACGCTGCGCTGCCTCAGGACGGGCGCCACACTGTGGGCCGCCTGTTCTTGTGAACTAGTGCCGAATCAGGGCTTGTCTAACCACCTTGCACACTGTGTGGTTCTCCAGAGCGGACACTGAATCTTCATTTTTACTGACAGTCTTCACCTTCTGTCGTCCTAGATCATATGGGAACCCCGAAAGTGGTACTTGTCTACACCGTGTCCAAACTACTGCTTGGCTCTCAGAGGAAGAAAACGACAGAGGAAGTAGCAGGCATCCTAGTGGCAAGCAGAACACTAAGGTAAAGCAGCACAGGAAGACCACTTCTGCATGTTAAAAGACAGAAATAAGAAGCTACGCAAAGAATGCTGACAGCACATGGTTTAAATGGGGTCGTGGGGGGCAGCAGAACTGCTTCAGTGAAGGAGCTGACGTGGTTCAGCCCTGAACAGACCCGCTTCAGTTCTGGCTCATTAACTACTCAACATGGGTAATTCTGTCACGTGTTCCATGTAGTTAAGTGTGAAACAGAAGGCCCTATTTGAAATTTTAAGTGATATGGGAATAAAAACTATCAAGAACGTCTATCTTTCACACAGTAACTAGAGATTCTTTCTCAAACCCCACTCAGTTCAGATGTGCACTGGGCTTCAGCAAACTACTTCACATATAATAAGCTCTTCCTAGTCCACCTCTAGTACAAAGACTACAGGATGAAAGAATAGATTGTGAGAACAACACAGTTGTGAGGGAAAAGGAAAATTTAAGTATTCTTTTCACTACCAATGACTTCTATGATCTTTAATAGAAAAGCCATGTCTTTTAAACATAAGGACAAATTAATATATGCTGAGAGCATTGGCCTGCACTGTCCAATATGGTAGCCACAAGCCACACGTGGTTACTGAACATCTGAAATGTGGCTAGTCCCACACTGAGATGCATGCACCAGATTTCAAACACTTGGTACCAACAAAATGTAAAATATCAGTAATTTTCGATATTGATTCCACATTGAAATGATGTTCTAGATACACTGTGATAAAACATTATTAGAATTAATTTCACCTTTTTCTTTTTACTTTTAATAAGGCTATTGGAACATTTTTAATTATGTATGTAGCTTCTTGCATTATATTTCTAATGGATAGTGATGGTATCAAATAGGCTGTGGAAAAAGTAGAGAAAAATCTCAGTTGTGATTCAGTATACTGTTAAGATTTGTTAGTGCTTCATAACAGCCTGTTACAGAGAGTTCTGTTTTCCAGATGATGGTTATTTCTGGTGTTATATAAACACAGGATTTAAGGCCAGAGTAGCTTAGCTGTGAGTATGATCTCTGCCACTGACCAGCTTTGAAGTCAAAGACTTCCTAGCCACAAAATCTTGGGTAAGTGACTTAACAACTCAGGGCCAACATACCTCCTAGTCCTATTATGAGGGTTAAATGCAATAATATAAAGAGTCTAGCATTTCAAATGGTAAAATTATGATTCTCTCAATAAAATTTCTGTGATCTGCTTTTAACACATTTTGGTGGCATTTAATTAAAAAAAAAAAACAACAAAATTAGTGGCCTGTTGTCATTTTTAAAGATTTCAGCTTCTAAATTTTAATAAAAAGGAATGTATTGAGATAGAGCAGGGGCATGGGACAAGAATCATGATTAATTTTTCCTGCCTATGATGAGAAAGGTCGAGATATAAATAGTATAGTAAGAACAGAAGAGACTCCATCTTAAGGCTAAGATTCTATTTAAAAACCAGGGAGTTAGGAGGTAAGATTCTTAACATACTTTATGGTAATGAGCTAACAATCGACCCTATCTAAAGGCAGGGAGAACAGCTCTATAAACAGTGTGTTTCCACTGCTTGAGGGTCACCACTGTCTTGGAGAACAGGGTCAATAAATTCCTTGGGTTAAGCTTATCTTACAGAAGAGTATCTAGAGGACTATGGATGATGACATAATGTCTCTCATCGGAGACAGACATCATGAGACCACAGGTCAAGCCTATGCCCCCAGCCCTTTGCCCCCTCCTTGAAATCCTTAAAAGACAGAATCCTAAGCCTTTTTTAGGCACACCTCTTCTCTAAGGCTGCCCGCACTCCACCTTCTTTGAGTGTGTATTTTGCTTTTAATGAAGCTTTCTTGCTGCTCAACTTACTGCATTTTATCTCTGTGTTCCTCCAGTGTTAAGCATCTTTGTTACTTCACTATTTCTTCCCACTTTCTAGACTTAAGCACTAGTCTTCACTCTCTCTGTTCTATTCCAGACAAGTAGGGAAGGGCTTGGGCTTGCAAGTTCCCATCACCTGGGTGACCTGGAAGAGACTGCAGAGACTGCAGCTGTACAGTCATGCTCTTTAGGAGCCTGCACCAAAATCTTTCTCTGCTATAGGGAAGTTCTCAGAACATAATCTCACTCCATCCAATGCTCTGTGGTTCCCCCTAAACCTGGGGTGGGAGGGGCTTAGTTCCTACACTGTGCAGATTCAAGGGGACACTGGATGCCAGGTGACCCTCGCTTCAGAAGTTGGCAAGGGATTTGCCCTGTGCTGAGCAGGAGTTCAATGAGCTTCCCTTTCCTCATCCTGTTCTTCCCTGCTCTCTACTGCCTACACAGCTGCTGCCATTCAGAGCAGCAACCCTGCTTCTAAAGCTGGGTGATGCTGGGAATTCATTTAACATTTCTGAATGTCAATTTCCTCATTTGTTGCTCTAAAATCCTCTTCAGCGCTCAGACTCTCCCCACAATGAATGTGGAGGTTAAATATAAATTTCTACTCCCATGTGCAAGGTACTCACTTCTCACTACTCCCTCACCTACACGTTTTATAGAAGCTTCTGACAGTCTCCTGCAACTCCCTGCCCAAGCTTCTTTCCCCATGTACCCATTCTTCCCCCACTACCATCTCCCCTCAATGCATCTGTGTGTGTATTCTGTGTAGCCGACATTTAGAAGCCAATTAAAAGTAGAAAACTAGCTTTTCCCCCTTCCTCAACTCCAGGTTCCAGGTTAACTGCTCTCCCCTTACACGCACTCACAGGGTTGTTAACTGACATTTGTTAAAACTGAAAAAGTATAGATACAGCAAAATGAATGTGCCATTTATTTAATGTCAGAAGTAAAAAATGATCTGTAACACAATTACTTGTAACATCACCTGTTGCCTGGTGAAGTTTTACTGAGGGTAATTCTGAATAAGGTCCTTAATTAACCAGTTATTTTATTTCATTTTATTTTCTGATCTGAGGATTAAATAAAGCATCTCCAGCTTTGCCCCAGGGATTCATGTAACTTTAGGAAATTAATTTGACTTTCTGTGACATAGTTTGCTTATCTCTAAAAGAGAACTAATAATAATCACATGCTCAAAGGCACTATGACCCTACCAGAAAGGCTCAGTACAAGCAGGAGCTAACAAATTTCAAATACTTCACAGGAGCAGAGAAATTAACAGGGTTGAGGCACAGTTTTAAAGAGGCAAGAGTTCTGAGAACCAAAAAGACAGAGAGAGAGAGAGAATGCCCAGTGATAGGGTATTTTTGCTTTCCACGTGCTAAGGCAGGCCAGTCTGGAAGCTTACCTTACAGTCGGCCTGATTCTTTCAGTTACTCAAGGAGAAAATACTAAGGTACCTTCATATAGGAAAGCAGCACTTGTAAATCACCAACAGCTGGATTAAGATCTTTGACTCCTTTTTCAGTGAGAGGTGATTGTGTTGCCAATGGGTTTCAGCCCCCTGCAAGTTCGCTATGAATTCCATGAGACCAAGGAAATGACAGTAGAACGTTTCTTTGGGATGAAAGGGTTTATTACCCGGCTTGTTCTCCAGCGGTAGGTCGAGCACTAGTGTCTTCGCCTCTGCGCAGAGCACTGGGCCGAGCTCTCTATATAGCGCATATCTTATTGCCTAAAGGTGTGGAAGCAGTAGCTTAGCAACAGGCCAGTTACATCATCAGGTGGTTTAAATTCAGTGAGGATCCTGGCCATAGGAATCCCAAGTTCCCCACAGTGATGTAAACAAGAGGTTTTAGACAAAAGTCACTTCTGCAAGGAGTCAGAGCACTCTTTTCTAGCATTACTGGTTAAAAGCATAGAAGCTGTGGAGGCAAACAGATCACCTGTCATAAGGCCTGTGCCATTAGATACGGCCTCAACCACCATGTTCAGTGTGGCCCATGCGCCTTCAGCAAGAGCTCCTGCTTGCCTCTTTCTCAACCAGACTGCCCCAGGAAGCCCCAGATGGGGTGGCCAGCAGGGGGTACTCTCAGCCCGTGTCCTCACCATGGTTTTACGGCCTCCCACAACCCTTCCAGCCAGCCGTCATCATAAGGTCCTTCCTCGATCCCAGCCCATCTGAGTCCCCTTATAGTATGCGGCAGTAAAGAAACACATTTCTTAATGTGAAATAATCTAGGAAGTCTTAGCCTTCCTCAGGGTGCTCAGTTACTATTATAGAACAGTTAACACTGGAGTAAAATGAGGCTGAACTTCTGAAAAATCCTGTCCTATTTCAGGTCTCCTGGACTTGTGAGCAACAAGCAAATGTGACCACAGTGTAGTTTTCCTGTGGCAATCAATAACATCAGACAAAACAGCACTCCCAAAGACGACAAACTGCTCACTGAGGAATCACACTGAGAATGGTGTCCCTCCTTTCTGGAAACAGGGTCCCTTTCTGGGAGCGGGGTGTGGTTGAAATGACAGTTCATGGGCAACTGCCATTTCTCCAGCTGCTAACAATAAACCCTGCAACGAAGGCTATTTTCAAAGCACCCACCTTGTTGAGGACGTCTCGCTGGCAGCCAAGATAAAGATTGGGAAGAATTCGGGTTGGCCCAATGTTGGCAACAGGTAAGCAAGGCTGAGAAATGCAGGTGGGGACGAGAGTGGACTTCCCTTCACAGAGGCCAGGGAAACATCGGGAGAACTCAGCAAACCCACCTAAGAATAAACATTTAAGAATTATGCCATGCACAAAGATAAAAATCAGTCTTCTGTTAACTACTCAGATAAAACTGCTTAAAAAGAAAATCAAATCCCACAGACACATGCAGATAACACGCGCCTGTGTTCCTGTCCACAGCTGCCAACTGCTCATTCTGATGGATAATCCAGCACTGAGTCTTGGCTGGCGGGGCAGTGACAGGGATATGCAAGCCCCACCAGCACCAAACATGACTCCTTTTTCTCACCTCTTTGTCTTCATGGAGCCTACATTGTATCTCTGCTCCCCACCCACCATGTGAATGCTTTCTCAAGGAACTTAAAGAGGATTTAAAGAAGCAAACAATTGCCATAAGAAGAAAACAAATCCTACCATTTGCAACAACATGGATGGAGCTAGAGGGTATTATGCTCAGTGAAATAAGCCAGGCGGAGAAAGACAAGTACCAAATGATTTCACTCATCTGTGGAGCATAAGAACAAAGCAAAAACTGAAGGAACAAAACAGCAGCAGAACCATAATGTTGCTCATGTAATTGTACATTAATTATACCAAAAAAAAAAAAAAACAGCAGCAGACTCACAGAACCCAAGAATGGACTAATAGTTACCAAAGGGAAAGGGACTGGGGAGAGTGGGTGGGAAGAGAGGGAGAAGGGGAATGAGGGACATTAGGAATAGCACACACAATGTAGTGGGGGGGGGCACAGGGAGGGCTGTGCAACACAGAGAAGACAAGTAGTGATTCTATAGCATCTTACTACACTGCTGGACAGTGACTGTAATGGGGTATGTGGTGGGGACTTGACAATGGGGGAATCTAGTAACCACAATGTTGCTCATGTAAGTGTTATATTAATGATACCAAAATAAATAAATAAATAACTCTTTGCAAACTAAAAAAAAAAAAGAAAGCAAACAACCCAGCCAAGACAACTATGCACAGAGGCAAAATGGGGATGTAAAGAATGTGAAGTGAGGCCAGATATTATTTCTTCAAAGTAAAACTAATTAAGTTAAAAATTCTTTCTGGAATTAACTTTAAATTGTCCTACTATACAGGTTTTTTTTTCAAAGGTATCACAAACATACCCCTAACTCCTACAAACCTTCTCTGTGTATCAAGTCCTTGGGATTCCCTGGGCAGTTAGTCAAGGTTCCCTCAACTCCCACCGATCCCTGGGGTCTCCTGTTCATTTTGCTGAGCACTACAGAGAAGTGCTGACAGACCCTAACTGCTTAGGGCACATGAAGGCCTTGTGGCAAGATTCCTGGACCTGGAAGAATTCGGTTTTTTTCCAGTCTTGTCCTTATAACGATCTGCTCTAGATCTTCACTAAGTCCCAATTTACCATTTCTTAATGAAGAGAAAGCCATAGGAAATCCATTTTTTTCTTTTCCCAAGTCCTTTGAGAAAAGGAGAAAATGAATAAGGTCTTCGCTGTGTTTTCCACTCTAAACATCTCTTGCTATCCAAATCCAAACCTAGGAACTAAATAGATTCTGCAAATTTTTTTGATAAATCCCTTGCTATGCAAACCTTCACTACTCACTAAGTTTAAGTTCAAACTCAGGAACTGAAGAGATTTGGATCGTAAGGAATACGTGTATACTTTTAATACAATTTGAATAAAAAAACAATTTGCATGGTAAGTCTTATTAGAAGACAAGGCAGCCCAACTTTTACCTCTTTAATCATAGCCTTAAACAAGACCCTAAAATCTCATTGAATATTTATCTCCATTTCCTTGAGTTATATTCTACTAGCCTTCAGAACACTTCCAGAAGCATACAAAATGTGCCCTCAGAAACTGCAGAAGTGCAGAGTTGGGAGGGGAAGCGGTCATCCTTTAAACCCCCTGTATTATGTTAAACACAGTACGGTCTGCTGGACTCCTCTGTCTACTGCCTAGGCTCAGTGTAGGCAGGTTCCACAGTGCAGCAAACCAGGATGGCAGGAAGTGGGGGACAACTAAACCAACTGCAAAATGTACACGTGCCGCCTTCCTTGCCTCCACCCTCAGCATCTACCCTGGTTTTACTCATAAAGCATTTGCTTGCTAAAGTTCTTAAGGTAACCAGACGGAAAGAGCAGGTGTTCCATTACAGAAATCCCGAAATCCTCTACGGGACAGATGGACCTGTACAGTTTCATGGCTTTCTTTCTTTCTTTCTTTTTTTTAAAAAATTTTTATTAAGGTATTATTGATATACACTCTTATGAAGGTTTCACATGAAAATACAATGTGGTTACTACATTCACCCATATTATCAAGTCCCCACCCATACCCCAATGCAGTCACTGTCCATCAGTGTACCATGGCTTTATTTCTTACCACTTCCAAACATGACCTCCAGCCACACAAAATTCATTGTTATTTCACACCCATGCTGCTCTCTCATCTGGGGATACCAGCCCCGGGTATGTACTTCCAGCATTCCAAGCACATATATACAAGCCCCATGATCGCGCAGCAGAGAAGGTAAGAGCACAGGCTACTTGTAGCACCTGGGCTGATGTACAGTTAGGACCCAGCCTCATCCATGAGGCCTTCCTCCACCCTTGATCTGCAGCTAATTGTTCAGCTTCACCTTGTTAGCATTCACTATAGACACCAAGTGAAAAAAGCACATCTGTGGTTACATTTCCCAGTGTGCTCCCCGAGCACTGGTGACCCTAGGACGTTAACAGCCCAGATAAGGGTTCAAAAGGTAAAAGAAATACTGCACATCCCATTTCCCAGGGAGAGTCACAGCACTCATTACCATATGAAAGGCTCCAAAAAGCATCTCCAAAGAAACTGGTTTAATTTCTTTAATGCAAACAAGAGTCCAATATGTATCTGACCATGGTATTCCTCCTCCCATTTCCTGCCCTAAAGTCTGTTAGTAGCTAGTGGACCTCACACACAAGGAAACACTCTACCAGGGACACTGCAGCCGCTGAAATGGAGTCGGTTAGAACTCCTACACCTCCAAGTATAACCCACTGACAAGCACAAAAAAGAGGGCAGCCAATATCAGCACATGAGTATGAAGGTCACTCTTTGGGATTTACAATTTTGTTTCCATTAGTGCTTTGTTCCTTTTCTAACTGGATAATACCATTATTTAAGTTGAGGTTTTTTTTCCCCCAAAGTAGTTCCTGTAACAATAAATGTTAGAGTCTTACTATTCTTTGCCTACCTTAGACCTACCTACCCAACACAGTAACTAAATAGGAACTATTTTAATTATAATCTATTGTATGAGTTTAAAATTTAACTTTCTTTTAATTTCCCTGGTTCTGGAGTTTCTCTAAAGAACTGTTCTAATACTATTTTTCTCTGCTGGCTCCAAAACAGTTCATGGGCTGGTCTCATTTAAACTCAACAATACTCTAGAGTAGATGTTTCAGAGAAAAGAGAAACCAGACAATACAGGGGAACACCACTTGAATTCCATTTTCAACTTACAAGTAATGAGGCTTATAAATATTAGAAGTAATCAGAGAATTGCTGAACATTTACTGTGTGACAAACACTGCTCCAAATACCTCACAAGTGTTTACTTACCCTTTACAAGTACCCTATGAGATAGGTGCTATTATTATTCCCATTTTACAGATAAGAAAAGAGAGGTTCAGAAAGACACAGGGCATTAAGCCAGGATATGAGCCCTGGCAGTCTGGCTCTAGGGACTGCACAGTTCTCAAAATGCTCTGGATTAACTTTCTACAGTACAGGCATCTATGCTTTCTATGGAGTCCTGCCCTCACCACCCGTGACCTGCCAGGTCTCAATACTAGGCTCAAAAAATGGACGTGGGCCTCTCCCAAAGTTATGGAAGAGCCTTGCTTCCCTGAAGTCAAAGACTGAAAAATCTTCAACGAAGGAGAAAAAAGGAAAGGAAGTTTGATATGATCAAGAAACAAGACTCTTTAAACCACATGAAACTACTAACAAAGTTTACAGACAAACTATCTGAAGTATAAATATAGCCACCACTTTGTTCATGATCACAGTTTGCAAGATGGTGGTGAAGTTGAAGCTATGTCTTACTTTTAGGCCATCCTCATAGAACAACTTTCAGAGGGAATACAATTCTGCAAACTGAGAGTCAGTCATTAAGTAGTACAGTGATCCTAAATCACTTTAATCTGGTGGACCTCAAAAGTGAGTGTGGCTCTAGAAAATTCTAAGAGAAAAGAAATAAATGAGAGACAGATACTGGTATTCAGCCTCAAAACAAAACCAAAAAGCCCAACAAAACAACAATAACACACTGTAAAATATTTAAAACAAAAATAAATCTTTTTTTTTTACAAATCTTTTCAACTAATCTCTAGCACAAATCCGAATAGCCTTAAAATATTTAAATTGGTTGAAATCAGAGTATTTAGTGTTCAGTCTGGCTTGAAACGTCCCAAACCATGGCTCCTCGTCACTTCCAGAAAACACTATCTCAGCCAAAGAATACATTTTCCCTGATCTTTATCTATGACAATGTTCCACTCTGCTGACATCCTCCTTCATTGACAGTTTTTTCCATTCACTGACCTTTCATTCATTGTTGTACTCTAGTGACCCCAGTTTCATTTCATTAATTAATAACAGATGAGACATTGCCTGACTTCTCCAAACCCTTGAAAAACTATCTGTGGCCACATCAGAGACTTAGTTTTGAAGTATGTCTGAAATGTCCCTTTTCCTCTTACAAACTAGATCTACTAAGAAAAAAAGTACATTTCGTTTATGTAAACTTTTTGTTACAAAAGGCTGACAGATACAGAGAACAGTCATCTTCTCTGCCTTTGTCATAACTCTTTGCTGTCCTATAGACTCCAAGTTAGATGCCATTACAGAAAGACATAACATTAGTTCACTTATCCTTTGTTTACTGTGAAAAGCAGTACTGAGAAACTGACAAGCTTCTTGAAAGTCTTAAAATACATTTTTTAAAGTTGTTCAAGGATTTAAAGCTCACTGTTCAATTTTAGCAATTTTGTCCTAAAACAGACTTGATGTTGTTTATCATCTGGGAATGTAGAAAATAGAAAGTCATATAACCTGTATGTGCTTCCCTGAGATAGACATAAATTTAGGATTGGTTGTATCCAGTATTCTCCCTTATGCTAGAAGTATTTATTTTTAAGAGGAAGGAAGACATGTGTAGACACCCCTGGCCTGCAGAGAAAGGGGGCTGGGGTAACTGGTGAACAGAGACACACAGACACCTTTGGCCTCTACAGATCTGGATGGACAAACAGACAAACTGCATGTTAAAATCCGTATTTCTGTTTCTTAGTCTTCCACAAATCCAACCAGGGGAATGCATGCTTATAAATGAAAACATATATATTACTTTGGACAGAGAAAATATTTGATTAGGTTAGAGGCATTTGTAGTTTATATATCATTTTATTCTAATTCAGCCAAGAAAAACTTCTTCCCTTAGAGTACCACCTTCATCATTCCAATCATAAATACCATTTTCTGTAAAAGCCAATGTAGAACCACCATTTAACATTTAATTCTTTCTTTTTTTTAATTGAATGATCACTGATATACAATCTTATGTTGGTTTCAAATATAACACTGGTTCAACAGTTACCCATATTATTAAATCTTCACTCCTTCTAGTGTGGTTACTCTCACCGTAGAAAGATGTTACAGAATCATTGGCTATGTTCTCCATGCTGTACTACCATCCCTGTGACCAACTTTTATTGTAGAACCACCATTTAACTTTTGGAAGAAAAAAAAATCTACCAAGTAAAACAAAATACTTATAACAACTCTACTACACAATTCCAAAATTAGTCACTTTTTTCTCTTCCCTCTGACCCCTGCAATCAGTTATAAATCGTGCTAGTGATGTTTAAAGAAATTTCAAGTCCCCAATTCTAAAACTGGATTCCTCGCCTTTCAGTCAAACTAGAGATAAATGTCAATGCTATCTTTAAGATGGTTCCCTGCAGGGCACAGGGCTTCTCCACTTGTGCTTCCAAAAGGCAGCAAGTCATTAGAACTCTACCAGCTGACAGAGCTGCCCAGATCCTCCCACAGTGCGAACGGGCTCCATGGCTACATACAGAAATAGCATTTGTACAAAGAAAAGCTCTACTCTGTGGAAGATGTAATTCTAAAAAGTCACATTTCTTATCTTAAATCATTTTCACATAGTTTATTTAGGTTCAGAGTTTGTAAGTATAGTTCGTGTAGCTTAATCCTTTCATAAAACAAAGTCTTCCTTTCTGTGACATGAATATAACCCATTCATTTACTTATTCTAGAATACAGGCAAAGGATTTAGGTGGAGTGTACTTGCCCCTGTAGGTAACAGTTCTCTCCATGCTGAAAATAAAACCTGCTGCTTTGCCAATGCACAGAGGAGACAACCCTAGTATTAAAAATTGAATTGTTCAAATGTATATTTCACAATATACTTGTAATTGCTTTAAAGAGTAATTATTTTATGCTTTAGTCGGAAGTGGCTGATTGAGGCAACTTTGTTCTCTACCCTTTTCAAAACAGAGTCAAGTTACGGTTTTCTTCAGGGGTCAGCCAACTATATACATGGGAAGTTAAAACTAATTAAATAAAATGAAAAGATTAAAAAGGCAATATAATTTTGTGCCCCTAAAGAAAGCAAACAAGAATATGTAACTGTACTATTCCAATGTATATTGGTTGGTCCAGGTAAGCCAAAGCCCCACAGATTTGATAAATCATATCGGGGAGAGTGGAGAACATGGCATATTTTTCTCAACATTAGCAGCATTCCACTTTGGTCTTAGTTGGCTGACTCTCCACTGAGCAGCGCTGAGTCAATGCAGCACTGAAGAATCCCAAATGACAGAGAGCAAGAATGCTAAACTATTCCATGCACTCCATGCTACTGAAGCGCAGGCCAAGAGGAGAGTAGACAGACACTGCATTTCTGTGGAGCCCCTCCACGCAGCATGACAAGTAGCCTACAGCTTGTAAAACCTGTCCCATAAATGGCACCTCCGAAAAAGCTCACCCTGTACTAAACAACTCTATCACGTGGCACAGCCGGGGAAGGAGAAATCGAACCTTTCTTATTTTTGGGTTAACATAGTTATCATATACACAACAAATGAATTAAAAACCTTCAAAGTACTAGCATGAAAAATCACTAAATAACTAAATACTAACATAATGCAACTTCTAATTGCTTGAGATTCAGAATGTCTAGATCTTATTATTCCTCAAGATAGCATTATCTAGATCAATTGGCAAAAAATCCAGAAGCATTGTTTACTGAAGAGTTCTCGTAAAATGCAGAGCAATACGTATGTAACTGATCCTTAAAACTGGCAATATATAACTATGCCCAGAAACAACTCCTCTTAAAACACACACGCTCACAGCCAGGACTCTTAATAAATGCCCTCAAACAAAGATTGTTCTAAAAAAATACAACCAGAATAACCAACGAAAGGAATCTGGCCAGAATTCCCCACTTGGCTGAAGAAAATGAGCAAGTTTTGTGAACAGGAGAGCCAGATTCACAGAGGCAACCAGGACGGGCCCTCCAGGGACTTTAAGATAAGAAGACAACAGCCAAGCAAACAGTATCCTGAGGCTTCCTGAGAAGGAAGGATTAGAAGGCCTCTACTTTATGAGTTCGGGAAGGGAGGTTAATGAGATCTTACTTACTCGTTTTCACCTGAAAATCAAAGATACCTGCTTGATGTTCCAAATGCCATCTAACATTTTCAACCCTCCTTCATCGTTTTCACTTGACTCACACTTTGAAAGTAAATTTAGAGCCAATAGACTCCCTTTCGTTCTGCCCCCATCCATGTTAGCCACTTGCCCCGTCAACTCCACAGCACTCAGTTGCTATGCCAACACACTGATTTCCCTTCACGCATCGCTGCTCTGTGTCCCTGCCTTACCACTCTCCTGCACCACCCTAGTCCAGGGCTTCACACCTTGCTCTGAGGTAAATGCAGCAACAGCTCTCTCTGGTCTCTTGTCCTTTTTTTTAGTTCATTTCCACTCTGCTGCCAGATGAAGCATCCTAAAATAAAGTTTTGATGTATTCTCTGCTCCTAAGTACCCACAGAGTAAATCCAAAATTCTTAACCAGATATTCAAGACCAGATAATCTAATCCCAATCTACCATCCAATCTAATTTTCCCTACCACCACCCTACATGTAAAAGGCAAATGAGTCTTCTTACTAACACACCTGGGCACGCACTGGGCAATTCAGTCCTTCCAATCTATTTTGTATTTCCTTCCAAAGCACAAGCAAGCACAAGTCACACCTCTTCTACAGCAAATTCCAACATTGTTTTGCCATAACCAATAAAATACATTTTACATCAAAGCCTTTTGAACATCCACATACACTCTCCACTGAAACAAATTTCATGACACAATCTTCCCTCACAATGTGAGTTATTCTTTGAAGTTTCAATTCTTTTCTGTGGTATGAAAAAAAAAAGATCTTTCCTGATCAGTGTATCTAGATATAGTCTTGCCAACTTAGAACTCATATAAAATTTATAGCAATCACTTGGCAATAAGTATGTACCACTGACTTGGTAACTGTGATTTCTCTGTGTGTGTGTGTTGAGACCTCTTATTTCTCCAGCTCTAGTACGTTGTGAAATGCATGTGGATAAGAATTACGTCTCACACTCTTTTGTAATTGCCTCAGCATTTAGCCCAGTGCTTGGCACATAATTAGAATTCAATAAAGTTCATTGAATCCTTCCTTGTTACAATGAATAGCTGTTGATGGACATAAGTCTTGTGTATTTTTGGTGTTCAAAAGGATTTCCTGATTCCATTCAAAGCTGAACACTCTGTTGGCATGGGTGGGGGCCCAGAATCTGCTTCCTATTTCCAGACCACAATGCCCTCTCAGGGTGAGAGAGGAGGCACAGGGCAAGAAAAACATTTTTCTGCTTCTAATGGAAAAAAAGTAGAATTAGTGAATGCTGGTCAAGAAGCAACACTGAATCCTCACTGCACTTCTGCCTTATCCAGGGACATGTCCCTAAGTGGCTCAGAACTCCACAATGGTCTGGAGAGTCCAGTAATGCCTCCACGGTCCAGGGCATCATATCTCTTAGGATATAGACCAACTACAGTCATAGCCCAGAGGAGGATGAAGCAGCTGCTCCATGTGTCTCTAGTCATGGCCAAAGGGCACAATGAGATCAAGTTATCAATCAGGAGATAACTCCATGAGTCAAGAGGAAAAAGGTCTATTAGTCCGGTCCTGGAGAATGACTCAAGAAAATCAAATTTGACTAACTTGTAAACTATCGGTGAATCACCATACTACTCATTTCTCAGGTCTTTAGAAGCTCAAAGCTTGCAAGCTCGAAGCAGGCCCTCCTAAAACCACTTCTGGGTACTGCACTCCATCAGCAGCCCTCCTCTTGAGCCAGCTACACTACATGGCTGCCCTGGAGACCTCACGGAGCAGCGAGGAAGGGCAGCCTGTTCGCTCAACCAGACCACACTAGCGACTGCTGGGCTCACAAGTCCAAAGCACCTTCCATGAGCCAGACACAGTGCTGGGTAACAGGGACAGTGGTGACCAGGTCAGGGACCCTTCCTGGAATTGACAAGTTAGCAGGACAAACTTGAACAATGAGATGAATAATTAACTAATTATGATAGGTGGCCAGAGGAATACGTTTAACAGAGGAAAGCAACTTTGGTAGCTAGGGAAGGCGTGATGGTCACACTGACTCCAGCGGGAGACAGCAGGCAAGCGGGGGCTGGGTGGGGAGCACCTCCTCCCAGGCCAAGGGAGAGCGACGCCGCAGGGTCAGAGCAACGGGGACAGGGCCTGAAGCATGACGCCAACAAACCCAAGACAGACTGAGGTCTGAACACGGCCTTAGAGGGTTAAGCAGGCAGGAGCCACCACTGCAGGGCCTGTAAGTCAGTTCAAGATTTGGGAATTTATCCTAAAAGCACTGATGCATATTAAACTGGGGAGTGATATAATCTGATTACATTAAACATGCAAAACAAAAATACAACTTTTGCTATAGTGTGGGTATTAGACTGGAAGGTGGCAAGACGGGGGATATGCAAAGACCAGTTTGGAGGCTCTTGAAGCAATCGTGGGAGGGAGGACACTGGCCAGACTTAGCAGGTAGCAGAAGAGGACTGCAGACAGATCTGAATGCTCAGAAGAAAGACATGGGACGGAGAGCCGTCAGGTGTGGCAGACAAATGTCCAGCGGTTCACAATGCCCCCAGAGCAAACTGCAAATCCACACTTCTGCTTCGAAGGGCTTGCATGATCCGATTTTATGTCCTCTCAGTTCCTACTTCTCTGCTTCACAAAAAATCCACTGTCGTCCCCTTGCTGCCTCCTAAACTCTGTCTTCACTCTTGACACTTTTTAATCATGCTCCCCAATCTCAGAATGTCAAGTACCACCACCTCGGAATCTTAATCATCTTTCAAGGTCCACTGCCGTAACCCATCTTCCCCAACTTCTGCAGACTCCACCTAGTGATCCCTTAGCACCAAATCACACAGTGTAGCACACAATCTTATGCTTCTCTATTTAATCCTCTTTAGCATGTTTCCCCAAATTAATTGCTGGACGCTCAAGGGCAGGGGCAAGTCTTTGTTTTTCTGGTGTCCCATCCCCCAGGCCACAGAAGCACCCATGAAACCCTTAGAGGTGGACTGTAAGGACAAGGGCCAGCGCATCTCCGGAGCACACAGACGACGTGACTGGGGCAAGGGAAGGCAGATGTTGCTGCTCTCGTCTAGGGTGCTTTTGTTGGGCTTGTGCAAAATATCAGGATGAGGAACCAAAGAACTATCTTTAGTCTGGCCTGTAGTCCATTTTTTAACAAGACACAGCCTCAGGCATTATGTCTTAGCCACTAGTAGCTGGGAAGTGACATAAACTGGCTTACCGCACTGGAGGTAGCAATTGGAGAAAAGATGATCCAGTGTGGAGAGCCTCCTGCACACTGAGGGTCAGAAGCAGAGCCAGCAAATACACAGCAACCAGTGGGCAAAACAGCCGCTATTTTTAGTCTGCTTTCAGTGGCTCTCAGTCACTGCAGCTTTTAAACACAAGAACAGCCAATTCCTGAATAACAGTAGTACTTCTACTAAAATCCATTAATTTCAACCTCTCTTAACCAACTATTACAGGATTTGAAATGCAATGATTAGAGACTTTCCTCCTCTAGACAAAGGGACAGAAGAAATGCCAAACTAGATAATGGAACTGACAGTAACAACAGCATGTACAGCAAATTCTGAAAGCAGAAACATCAGGGTCTACTATACTTCCATTAGGAAGAATGGTAGTAATTGATTCCTTTTAACCAAGGATATACATTTACTGACTCAATCTAGATCTCTGTTAAATTGAAAATGTGTAAAAAGTCAAATACATTTTTATTCACTCCTAGCTCTAACTACACTAGCAAATTAACTCAAAACAAAAAGTATGTATTTGGCCTTTAACCACTGCAAACATTAATCTAAGACCTCATCCACATTCAGAGGATAAAAGAATGTCTATAAAACCCCTTAGCACTGCATCTAATGCTGTACTTAATAGTAAGTGCTTAATAAATGGTATCTTCTATCATCCTTCAGGGCTATACATCAGCACAGAACATAGCAGTTAGATTTTTACTTAAGGATTCCCTCTGGCTAAAATAATTTAATGCTTAAAAATTTTTTTATATACAGAGTATCTTTATATATTGCTTCATTCCACAAAATGTGAAGAATATGACTGTGAAATCCACAAGAAGACTGGGAAAGACTATTCCAAAAAGAGCCTGTCAGGATAAGCCTGATGGAAAATGGGCACCCTTGATTCCCGGTCCAGCGTCCTGATGAAATTCCAGAAGACTGGAATTACAGTGGATATGGGCTTTGGGTGCAGTGAGAACTGGGGAGAGTCACTCAAGGGCTCTGTCACCTTCCTCATCTGTAAATGAAAGGGCTCAAGTCTGTGATTCGCTGACTGTTCTTGCCCTGTGGAGTTATCTGTGCCTCATCACAGGCTAGAAATGTGTGCTGTAGAATTTAAAAACTTGTGGGTCCCTTTTGCTTTTACTCAGAATTGTAATAGTAAGGAAAGAGGAGAAAATAAAAGAACAGCATTTCTCATCTGTAGGCTGATCTTTATTTCTACTAAATGAACACATTTATTCTCTTTTCTCAATGTTAGCACAAAATAAAAGTCCAAATTCAGTAGTTTTTCTTTTTTCTTCTATATTTATTTTCAGTTTGGCACTCTTAGAAATACATTAAATAAAGTGATACAGGCTAAGGAACAATGTTATTTTTTTAAGGAGAATGAGATTTCTGAAGGTTAACAAGACCAAAAATGTTGATCATTAAGTTGATGTTGGAAGCTGTTTTCTAACCCATAGTAATAATAGTTTTTTTAAAAAAACTACTGATGGATTTTACATGGATTATCTAGTATCTTTACAACAGGATCCTCAGTTATGGTCATTTTTGTGAAACAAATGTTTGTCACACCTATTCTGTTGCTCCATTAATTCAAATTCTTAAATCTTGTTTTTAAAGCAGTTGTAGGAGGATACGTGTGTCTCTAAACTGTGCTTATCTAATAACCTACTTCAAAACTGAAAAAGAAAAGGAAAAAATGACTTTGCCATTACCTACCCATCAGTGATGATGGAGAACTTTCCAAAGGGATCGAAATCCATCCGTTTATACGAAGCTGAGGCTGCTGAGAATTAAACCCTTTCCTCCTCGGGCGGTGAGACAATACTGTGGCTTGGTTTAGCTGAGTTACTGAGAGACTTACTGATGGCTGAACAGAACAACCAGTTTACATCTGCCTTTAAAATATATATTGATTATTTCAACTGCTCTCAATTCATATAGATCCAAGGACTTACATCTTCCTATGAGTGGAGTAGGTTTCTAGAGCTTTATCAAAGTTTAAGTCTTTATCAAAGTTCAGTACTTTAGGATCACATGAAATTATCACTGTGTAAATGCAGCAGTACTTTTATTAGATATTAAAATCATGTTTAAACCTACTTAAATAAGCAGAAACATTTTCATATTACTTTTCACATAGCAGCTATATGTTTGCGCTATGTTTGAACAAATACTGTGCAAATCACTTATTTGAAAACAATCTCTAGTTTTCACAATACTTTCAAATTAGATTCATCACTATTAATACTATCACATGTTCTAAACTAATAAAATGAATCACATGAAATATAAATGCTATAAACCTAATTTAGATATCAAATATTTATTGAAAATTTAAGAAGGGCCAGGCCTTGTGGGGAACACAAAGATGAACAAGACACCATCCTCAGCTTGAAAAAGAGAATCCGGCAGGGGGGTTAAGATAACAAATGAAAAAGATAAATGACAATATAAGGTTTAAATAAGATTTTAAGATAACAAAGATTTATGACAGGATAGTATATGGCTATCAAATTAATCATTTTGTTTAGAATACTGACTGGGCTTTAAAAAAAAAAGAGAAAGTTGCTCAGGCAGGAATCAAGGTGCCTGGTCACGTCAGCCCACAGATGTGCTAAGAGAGGACAGTTCACTGCAGAACCAAGTTCTAAATGTCAGGATTAGAAGGTGTGGCAATCTGGTCTCACTGATAATCGGCTGCCAAAGTGGCTTAAAAGAACCCCTTTCACCTGGCAGAAACTGAAGTTTAGTAGGCCAGCTTCTCCCCAAAGCAGGACTTGTTCCTGGTTAAAGGATCAAGCCCACTGCCTTCCCCTGGAGCTTCCCCAAAGCCTCTCCCCCTTCCTTCAGTAATCCTTCACTGCTTAGGTCCGTGTAATGAGGTCCTACAGATAAGTTTGGGTTTCCTCTTTTCGAGGGAAAGAACTCATTCAGATGCTTTACCAGTTCTTTGGGGAGGCCCCCCTTGGGCCCCTTCTCTGGGGAAGGTAGCCCTGAGAATGTGAATGGAGCGCAGGCCACAGTTCTTCACTTCCACATCTAATGACCATAAAAACCATCTCATGTATATCTGATGCTTTCTTTCTGAATAATCTCGGAGTAGCTGAAAGCTCTAAACTAATGGAGAAATGACTCCAAGAAACCACTCTGTCTTTCTCTTATCACCTCCCCATGAGGCTGACAAGTACCTCTGGCTGCTGAAAGCAAAAGGGGCAGATTAGAGTGAAAACTCATCTCCAGGGACCTTGTCGTTTCCTGTGGCACCTGTGAGAAGCTAATGTGCTTTTCCATGGGCAGGCATGTCCCTCCAAGCCAAATATTTAAGAAACGTTTGTCGATATGTCCTTCTGTCCCACATCCCGGAA
Organism: Manis pentadactyla; assembly: GCF_030020395.1. Classification (NCBI taxonomy): domain Eukaryota; kingdom Metazoa; phylum Chordata; class Mammalia; order Pholidota; family Manidae; genus Manis; species Manis pentadactyla. Next base: position 70,159,109 of record NC_080032.1, read on the forward strand.
TGTCCTCTGGGCAGCTGGGGCCTGGCAACAAACAGGTTACTGAGAACCGATGGCCACACCTCCCCCAGCATTCCCTTCCGCTTACCCCACTGCTCTGCTCTGAGGAACAGACTCACCAACCAAGGGCAATTTCAGTTGGTCAGGGGTTTTTGGATGGTTGGGGAGGCTTTCACTCCCTGGGGCATCATAAGAGGTCTGGCTGCTCAGAAGCTCCCAAACAGGGCAGTTCAGTCCCTGAAGCCACCTCCTAAGCTAAGAGATACACAGGATCCCAGGATGTGGACAGGGCTGTGGTGCTATCCATGCATTCAGTGTGTCACTGGTGTTGCCTCCACGGCTTTGTTTAGGCTCAGGAACCACTTCCTGCACGAAGTGGTGATGTCAGGGTGTTCTGACTCCACGTGTCACTCCATGTTCCTCCAGGGTTGATCTGGCTGATCAGGCTGAATCCTTTTGCGTTCCTGCCCAGTCAGTACTTCTCCCAAAGCTACACGTGCTTGATAAGAACCCTCCCAGGTAACAAAGGAGTGCTCTTTGGTAAAGGAGAGACAGTATTCAAATAACTAAAACACCTGTGCTAGAAACTCAGAGGAGTGTCTGGCTGGGCCATGATGCCGAATCAGAGCCCCTGAGGAGAACCATCTCAAACCAGAGCAAGGAGGGATAGTCACTTCTCTGTTAAGTGCATCTTAGACCCTCTTTAAGGAAACCCTGGTCTAACAGTAGGATTCCAAGGTAAAATCCCCCACGCAGTGGCTATGAGAAGATAAATGAGTTCCTATGCTCACCAAATTATTTTGGTGCAACTCCAATAACAGCTTTCATATTTAACAGTTATACTCCCACTAAAACAATGTGCCTACCAACAACAGACAGCATAGCATAATTCTTAGTTATGGAACTTTGAAAACTATGTTCTAAGACAAGCTGGCTTCACTATGGGATGCTGATCGAGAAATCAAGATAGAGTCCCAGGGTAAGTGAAAGATGGTCAGGGGCTTTTGGATGGTTGGGGAGGCTTTCACTCCCTGGGGCAACAGGCGATCTGAAAGAGACAGGAAACTTGTTCCTTGAGAAAACGTCAAAGCTAATGAGAGAGAACTGGAGACATGGAATCTCATCTAAGCCTGCCAAGAGTTTCAACGTGTTAGCACACCATCAACCGATTGATCCTATTCTCAGAAAACCAAAATGTTTATACTTCTGACACTCAATTGCCAATATCATCAAGCTCACTATACCTTCCCTACAACAAAAGTCTAAAGGGGTGAAAAGGATAATATTTACCAATATTTTGTTTATCTTAGGTCACATTTTTAGGAGCACTCTTGCCTTTCACTGTGGCAGAATCTGCAGGACACAGCAGCTTTGTGCTAAAGGTCACCGTGCATTGTCAAACTGCACTCCCGTCTCTGAGCTGCCTGAGCGAAAGGGCTTTGGTAACGTCTGCAAAGCCGGGGAAGCCAAGGGTGAATGTTCTGCTTTGGAATTCATGAGAAGGATCTCCCACGCTGCCCTCCTTTGGGGCAGATATGGAATGTTTAGTCTTTCCCATGTACTTTATAAAGTCGTCTAGTTTCTGAGCTTTTGCAAATGAGACTGCCAGTTATAAAAACAAAACAAAAATACACAAGTAAACAATTTTTAAATGATCCCCCTAGTTATTAAAAGAAATATCTACACACATTCTCCCCCTATCTCATTGTTCATATGGTCCAAGAATGGTGAGCTTATCACTGGAGTCCACTCTAACTATAAATGTTTAATAAGAGCTGGACACTGTCATACTGATCTCATTCTCTTCCCAAAGGGGGTGGGAACTAAGAGCTGGGGCTGAGACGTACAGCATTTGGTGTTTTTAGATCACATGTGAATGGAAAAACCCCTAGATTGAAGCTACACACAGATTTACACAGCATTTCTAGCTAAGAAATATCAAATGAAGAGACATTCGAGCTAAGTAAAAATACACTGACCAATATGGAAGGATGACAGTTAAATAGAATAGTTATGTCAATCAGAAGTTATAAATAAGTCACCTTATACAATAAACTCACAGTTGTGATGATCTATTGGACTGTGAGCTCACTGTGCTTACTCACAGGTAAGACTCCCAGTCCTTTCAATTCCTTCACAAGCCTTACCTGCAAGCAGGTGGACAGAGCTGAAGCTCTTCTCCAGTTTACCCAGAAGTACAGTAAGAAAACAGTCTGAAGACAGAGAGGCAACATCTTGGGAGCTTTGATCATAAACTACAACCTTCTGACTGCAATCAATGTCGACCTGCAACGCAAATGTGAGGCGGTTAGGAAGAAAGCTGAGAAAAATAATCCTGTAAACCTCTGTTGCTACAGCAATAACTGCTTCCTGTTTCCAATTAATAATTTGAATAAAAATGAGGTGCAATCAACTTACTGGATAAACCAAGCATACAAATGGTTCAAATGCTTGTAAAGATTAACTTTTAAAAGGCAACGTTGACGTGTTTTGTGTAGATGTGCTCAAAACTCCTTGATTTTGAGTCCTTAACACTAAATAAAGGTAAACTCATAAGACAAATAATATGCAAAACAAATATGACAATTCTTGAACTAAAGAAACATGTTTTAAATGGATTCTATAAAACAACACAGAAATCAGCTGTTTAGTAAAATTCAAACATTTTACTCATTTTATTCCTGAAGAAAAGGAACAGCATGACCCAACACAAAGATGACATTTTGGTGTCCCAAGAATAACTTTCCTTGCAGAAAACATCCCTAAGTCTTGAGCCACGATACCTTCCCACAAATAAAAAGCACTTCTAGTGTGATCAGTATCTACTTTCTTTTTAAGGCACATGAGAAGAATAATTTCCTTTCAGTAAATGTGTAGATTATACAGAAAAATGTATTAATTTAGTAATTATTAATAGTACATATATTATAAATTACTATATACTACATAATTACTAATTAATATAATGTACTAGCTATGACTATCAGTGTTTAAATTAGTAAAACAATTTTAGCAAACCATTAAGAAAATGGCATTTGACAAAATTAAAACAAGTTAACTTTTCTGTCTAGTTTAGAAATACTCTCAAATGTGATAATATGGTTAGTAAATTATTTTGTAGTGTCATAAGGCACCAAAGTTTAAAAAGCCACCAAAACTTCCTCAAATTACTTTCTCTCCTTAAAAATGAGGCTTCACTTAAAATTATTCCCCATTCAGTATGTGTCCACTTACTTCAAAAAGGAAAACAAGAACACATTTACCTTGTGTTTTGCTGAATGCTGGATGAGTTCTGTAATTAACACTTTGTCCTGTTGCAACCTTCGCTTCATAAGCTTGGAGCAGTTGATATTAATGGCTTCCAAAATGTGGGATGTATTGTATTCCACAAACGGCCGGCTATCAATTAGTAGCACTTTTTCCGTTCCACTTTCCAGCAGCGCCACCAACCTCTCAGTAACAATTTGGGTTCCAGTCATCTCATGGGCCATGACAACAATAAGTCTTCTTTCCCTACGTCCCTCTTTAATTTGCCACGATGACGTAATGGTGGTGTGCTCAAAGGCTCAGCTACTCCATTGTACTAAACATGTATGAGGTCAGGCTGGTGGTGACTGGCAAAAGGAGAGTTAAACCCATTTTCAGCAAGAGCCCTCCAAGTGAATGTCTCTTTCTCTTTCCCGCTGATGTGCTCTAGCAAAAGACTCCTTCCACAAAGCAGCCCCTCACATCTGATTCATAAAGAGATGACTGGAATAACCATTCCACAACAAAAGATGCTTTGGGGCAGCCAGTGCATTACGTCATTCTTTACCTTTGCTCCCTCGCGCCAACAGCTTTATGCTGGGCTGAAAAGCCTACACGGAGAGAGAAAGACGGGCAGGAAACAAAACATGAGGTCAAAAAAAGAAAGAGCATCAGATTCAGAGACACTGTATGATTCATAATATTTACTCCATTAATTTAATTCCATACTTGATGCACTGTTTCATCTGAACAAACAAAAAGGACAAGTAGGTATGGCTTCAGAAAAACGTGCTCATTATACCTCAAAACATAAAAACGCAAAGAAGGCAAAATCAGACCTAATTCCCGTGGCCCAGAACCTGTGTGAAATTAAAAGAGCTATAAAACACTGCTTGATGTACTCTTATTCCAAATGGGTATCCTCCATTTTATTTGCTTATTTCTTCACAATAGCACAAAGAATACTGCCTGGGACCAGGTTAGCAAGGCCATATTATCAGGACAAAATCTCTTCTGATGGCTTGAGAATCACTGCAATGGGACAATGCAGGCTGCACCCTGAGGCTCACCAGCCGTCCCTGCAGGCTGCCCTCAGGAGGAGGATCCAGGAAAGCAGGAGGTGCAATAAAGCTCAGCTGCCTTCTCAGGGGGAAGAGGACAAAAATGGCTGACACTCTTGTCATACCAACTGCTGAGCTCACAGGTGGGGGCTGAGGGTGCTCCAAGCCCCAGGGTGGTCTCACAGCTATGATCCCGGCCAGTCTGTCCCTCCCTGGTTCCTTGACCCTTCATAGGCTCACCCCTCATGTTCTTGTGCCTTATTCTTAAGAGAGTCACTGACTCCCTGCCTTAGAAATCTCACACCTTAACCTGGGGCTGCAGGTCAGCAACCTACACACAGAGCCCTTAATAGCGGACCCAGTGGTTCCCTGTTCTTGCCGAAGTCCTTTAACTGGCCGTTAGTTAGAGTTTTGTGCCTATGGCATGGACTTCACCCTGACCCTCAATAATCTCAGGTTTCTATCTCCCCTGGTACATCTCTGCTTATAAGAAATCCTCTGCTACATAAAACTAGATGTCTACTGTTGGCATTCAGCTTCTGGAGGATAAACTATTTGATGGCAGAGGTCTTGTATTTCATTTCTTACCTTCACAGTGCTTTGCACATAAGATACTCAATTTACACTGTTACAGATAAGTAAGATCCTCCTTATTCCAAAAACAGTTTAAGATACTGAATAAATATTTGATTAACTGATTTCAGATCAGGATGGTAGAACCCTCAGACATCACCAGGTCCTACTTCCTATTTCCAGACTTTCAAATTAGAAGCGGAAGCATGGAGAAGTAAGGGAGCAGGATATAAAGAGAAGTGGCTTTGTCATTTACCTATCATGTAACTTTGGACAAATCATATCACCCCTCTGAAGCACACTTTCCTAATCTATAAAATGCAGGCATAATACTAGCCTTGTCTCCTCACAAAGTTTTGAATACAAAATTATCTAAGTTTTCTAAAGTGAGTAAAGAAGTAACTATTACTCATGTAGAGGGAAAATGCTCTAAAGATGCCAACGGTAAACAGCGCTGCCGTGCTTCTGGAATCTAAGAGACATCACTCGGCAGATAAAAAGCGAAGCGACTCCATCCTCCAGCCAGCTCAACCAGCTGCGCCCTTTCTCACAGAGTGAGATGCACACGGAGCTAGAGGGCACTGAGAAGTCATCTCATCCACCCCACATTTTACAAGGCAGCTCCATATACTGCATTACTGGTCCCTTTCTTGTTTTCACTGTATTAAAATATTTATTTTTAGTGTAGCTTAATGGCAACAAGGTAAAAAAAACTCATCTCTATCTTCAGTTGAAGCAATTAGAGCAGAAAATTTGTCCTAGTCACTTAACTAACACCCTTTGCAAACCATCTACCAAGGATATAGTACTGAAACAAGTCCTAGCGGCTTGGTGACACGGTTCCCAGCCATGTGAGGTCCTATACTCGGATTGTGTGACTCCCAAACCGGGCTCCTACTACTGGGTGACCCTCTTTTCTCTAAGTACCTGTTCCTGTAATGAAACCAGACTGAGAAAGAATGACGTGGCCTGTCTGTGAGGGTGCCCAGGTGGCACAGAAAGTGGGAATCCGAGAACAAGAGCCTGCTGACTCCGGAGATGGCGCTGAAGCTTGGAGTCTGGTTGGCTGCGCGCGGTGATACAGTCAGGACGGGACAAAGCAGTTATCTGGGTGAGCAGATCAAGGGACAAAGGCAGGGAGGAGACAGCAAACATGCAAAAGTCGAATTAGAAAGTTCTCGTCTTTGCTTCTCAGAAGCCAAATCTCAGAAGCCCAAACCACGGAAACCAGAGATAGGCTACAGCAAACAGGGCTACCAGGCAGAACACGGTCATCCTTACCCAGAGAACCGGAGTCAGTAATTCCAGGTGCAGAAAGACCCTGTCCCTGCCCAAGAAAAACCGGCCAAAGAGACCATAATACGAGGACATGACTGAGGCAAAGGAGTGAACTGAAATGAGGATAAAGTTACACCCTTTCATGTTGTACTGAGGCCAGCTGGAGCCCTCCCATGACACCTTTATGCCCACAGGCCTGATGTTCTGTAGTCCCCAGGTGATTACATGACAGGCAGAGCCGTGCCAAGGGGGTATGGAGAGTGCAGTAATGATAGCTGGAAACCTCATTTATTTACAGTATTCTGGTTCAGTCCTCTTCTTAAGCTACAACTCTAATTTAGAAATTTCTTTGCATTCTGATTCTGATGTTGATTCTGAAGCATATCAATACCCTGAGATCAGGGAAAAGACTGTCTGTGTCACTTTTGTTTTCAAAATCTTTTGCATTGGTTAGGATTTAAATGACAAGAGAACATTTTATTGTTAGTAAAGTCACCAAGATAATCGTAGCCAAAGTTTTTACAAGTCAAAAGGAATGAAAAATTTTTAGACTGAACCTACAGGCCCAAGTGCATACACCCCAAGGCAGGCCAGCTTTGCTACTTATCCATTTACTTAAGACAGTTTTTAAAATTTTACTTATTTTTTTCTCCATATTCACATGGTTCATAAAATGAAAAGTATAAACATGTATGATACTGTGAATATGTATAGAATAAAATATAAATATATATCCTTTTCCTTTCCTTCTTTGTTCAGCTGGTTACACAGTATATATTCTGTTGTGTATCCTGCTTTTCTTTCACTTAAAATACCCCAATTTGACTTTTCTATATTTAATTAGAATGTAATTATAATCTATATATCCATGGGTCCCACAAATGCACTTTTGGACATCCAAATAAAACATGTAGAAATACCCCTAAAAAGCAATTCCCCCTTTCCCCTAGCACTACACCCATTCAATTGGCTGTTCACCTGGGGACCTAAAAGCAGCAGTGTAATTCCTAACAGTATGTTGTTTCTGGAATCCTAATGAGAACGTACGCTATCTGCTCGAACTTAGAGAAATTTAACATGTAACAGTGTACATTCATGAAATGTATAGATGTAGCTTTTAAAGGATACCCTGCTGCAACGTTGGCTGTTCCCACCCAAAGAGGGGACGGGGTTCCTGGGGGAAGGGGACACCTATATGGTGGTCATGGGACTGCTGAAGGGCAACAAGCTGCCAGTGTCGTGGCTTAAAGCCTCCGGCAAGACGCTGGAGGACTTGCTGGCAGCAGTGCTGGCCCGCAGCTATGTCCCTCTGCAGCTGATCCCGTGAGGAGGGTGCTCCTGGCCTCCCAGCTGGGCCCTGTGGCTGCCTGGGGAACAGGCTGAGGAGGCGGGGCTAGGCCAGCAGGGAGACTCTCTTCTGAGGAGGCTGCTAGTGTCTCCCTGTACCATCCAAGAAATCTGGGAGGCAATGGGCCCTTCAGAAGACAAGTAAATAACCTTTTGTATACATTTTCTATTTCTCAAAAAAAAAAAATCAATAAACCCATATTTATTATACCAAAACTAGCAACCTTAACCAGGGGCGCAAAACAAATACTTGCAAAGTATTCCACTTTCAAAATTAAAGGGTTTTTAAAAGACTATTTACAAAGGAATAGCGATAAATTGAGGCAACATTTTAGTAGAATAAAATGACTATACAGATCAGGGAACGAAATGGGCAAATCCCCTAAAGAAACACCAATTTTGATATATTTTATATTTCACCAACTTATGTTTTATATTTTATAACATTTAATATTAACATAAGTGGTATACAAAGCTTCCCCTTTTAATGTATAATTTTTAAAGTTTCTCCTTGTAATTTTATTTTTTACAGCCCATTCAGTTACCTATGGGAAAAAAAAGTATCTACGACTTTATAATAGAAACCAGTAGAGTTTTATTTACTGAGATTCACCCTATTCATGTTTGCAAATAATACCAATGATTGAATAAAGTATAATATTGAATTAGCTATGTCAGGGAACTGTAAATCTAAAGCTGTTTTAATGATAAGATGAACAAGTTGAAATCTGTTTTAAATTAAAAGAACAATATGAAATCCAACTGTATAAAAACCAACAGTTGCCATTAGAGTAATTAGTTAAAAGGAAAAATATTTTTTCTTTCTTCAGTATATGTAGCATTTAAAACTAGTGCCCAACCAGATAATTTTTTAAAGATTAAGGCCATTTTTTTTTATTAAGCTATCATTGATAGGCAATCTTATGAAGGTTTCACATGAGCAACATTGTGGTTACTACATTCACCCATATATAATCAAGTCCCTCCCACATACCCCATTGCAGCCACTGTCTGTCAGTGTAGTAAGATTCTATAGAGTCACTACTTGTCTTCTCTGTGCTGGACTGCCTTCCCCGGGATCCCCATACATTATGTACGCTAATCATAAGGCCCAGATTAAGGCCGTTTTTTAAATTATTCTCTTAAGCATCTCACTCTTCCTAGATGAGGTGTTCTTTTCAACTTCCCAGACATGTTTCTGGCTTCTAGGTCAGTCATTCTGACGTGGGTACACCCCACCAGAGAAAGGGTGAGAACCTTTCCCACATACTATTTTCTCCTGCTACCCATGGGTTATTTTCTGTGACAGCAACAGTCCATCTAAGGCCCTCAGTAAGGCGGACAGCAGGCAGCGTGAGGCGGGGGCTCCAGGAACACACCTGCTGGCCCGGAAAGTACGTCCAAGAGGAGGGACGGGCTACCCCTCACAGAGGTCCATTTCCATGTTAAATGCTTTTACAAAGAAATTCTCAGGAGAAGGAAAAGGATCCTAGGCCTTGGGGCCCTTAGAAGTCCTGTTCAGAGAAAGTGATGGAGTCTTACTTCATTGGGCTTGAGCTCAAGTTCCAATTCTCAGAGAATTTATAGAAATGATATAATCAGGCGAGAAGTTTGCTTCTATTAAGCTACAAGCTGGTCTTAAATTTTTTTTTCCTCCAATAAAACTGAAGAAATAGGCAACAAGATATACCAAAAAGCCTTAAACACAGACTTTCAATAACAGAAAAAAGGAACAAATCAAAAGGGAAAAAGCAGGCTATGATGCCCAGAAGCAGCCAGAACATCTTCAACTTTGTCTTAATTCCACACTGATGAAGGCACCTTTGCTTCATGCGCTGTGGGCTGACCAACAGAAGTGCTGAGGTCTCATGTTTAGTAAAATATATTCAATAGGAAAACAAAAACAACCCCCAAAACCACCCTCATCAAAGCCAAGGCTATATGAGCTTAATGTGTCCTTTAGTCGCCTTCTCATGTCTTGACTGTCTTATCTTACCCAACATGGAGGACACATTCCAACAAGCAGTGGCAGTAACAGGATAGGCGGCTTGAAGCCCGGCTGTCTAGACAGTACAAGACAGATTCAACACTTGTTAGCAGCATAAAATCCAGCCCCCTCTCACTGACAACAGCACTGCTGAAAGAACCTGCTCCTATCAGAGTCTCAGGTTGTTTACATACATCTCAAGGATCCACAGAATAAGGCTGGAAGAGCAGCCATCCTTCCAGACTAGATACAGTGTCTTTGCTTAGACACAGACCAGACCAGGCAGAGCCCAGGTTTGTGAGACGTCTTCACCGCGTTTCTCCTCATTGGTATTGGCTCAGCCGGGGCCTCTGTCATCCTTCCTGGTGTGGCCTCCTGCTTGTGCTCACCTGTTCTACCAGCTGCCCCTTCCCTGAGCCACCTGAACTCTCTGCCTCCTTCCCTCCCACCTCCCAACACACCAATAAACCTATCCAAGATGCCCTCCTGGCCCCCCAAAGCTCCCTCCCTTACCCCTCTACATCTAATGCTTTCTCCTGGCTGAAAACAAAGGACTCCACTCCCTAGAAGAGGGTCCTGGATAGGAAATGGTTTGGAAGGAGTAAGAACGGAGGGACCCCTAGGTGGACCTGCTGGGCAGAAGAAATGTGGCCAGGGCTTGATTTAATCTGAGAGTTGAGGAGAAAATGGTCTGGAAGGAAATTCCCTGCAATAAGGTTGGGCTGGAGACCGGAGAGGAGAGATTCAGAACAAAGAGGTCAGATGGGGACTGATTTGCACAGGAGCATGTGTCAGGCCTACTGTCACTCACTCAGTGAACTAACAAGCAGTGGTGGAACACCAGGAAGTGCCAGGCACTGCTGTGGGAGTGCAGCAAAAATGGACGAAGCACACACTCCTGTTCTCCTGGAGTTTCCAGTTCAGGAGTGGAAGATACACAGCAAACAGCAACAACAAAAACAGAACGTGTTCTTTGACAGATGGCAATGAGCACTGTGGAGAACAACTAAGGTAGGGGAGGAAGGAGAGCTGGTGCAAAGTTAACATTTTTGAGAGAAAGGAGTCAAGGAGGCCCGCCTCTGATGAGGTTGCTGGGAGGGCGAGCTGTGTGGTATCTGCGAGACTAACTCCCTGGGTCAAAAGCTTGATGCCAATGAATACAGTATTGGCCAAGGTAATGCTCAGCTGGGCAGGTGCCAATAGAAGATGTGGCAGGTGTTCAGTCTTTCTTCAGAACTAAGGCTGTATCTACTGGAAATGAAGCATTTTTCCAGGCACTTAAAACTTTTAATTTCAGTGTGAAATATATACATATGTATACACACACATATACTCATACCCACAAAGGAAGTTCAGTATAGCTTCTTTTTCTTAAAATTACAAAGGGAGCAGCTGTGGTTCCTATATTAGTACACTGCTTAGCAAAGAAATGAAATACCGTAACAAGATTAATATTAATTTAATACACTTCTTCCAACTCCATAAATGTGTTGTACCTAACAAGAGAATCTTGACTTCATAGTATAGAATGTATAAAATATCAGATGTAAAACAAGATGTATGCTTGCACAAATCTGTATGACAAGGAAGTAGTTTAAAGGATCTTTCCATTAAAATAAAGAAAAAATGCTTTCAAAGAGACCTTCTTGTCATAAAGTGTATCAAACACCACAAGGCCTTTTGTAAGTTAGATTACTGTGTTCAGGAGGTTGGTAACACTAATGTAAGTTTATAATCTTTAGCCATACACCACCATTAGCCCACACCACCCCAAACAACACGATTCCACTACATGAAAGATAAAGTGTAGTTCCTGACTAAGAGCTAAATTGCTAAAGGTATTATGACCAAGGTAAACAAACATCTGGACAAGCAAGAACACAGTCTAATGGGAGAGTGATATAATGTAATTTTTTTCCAAAGAAGACCAAAAGGCTCTATGAACAAGCAATGGAAAACAATTGGAAATCATCAAGGCCAAACACCCCACAACTCCCAGTTGAGCCCAATTTTATAATAGCAATATTCTGGAATTTTATCTACTTTAAATCTCTTAATAGTGAGACAAGTAAAACTATAATCCAAACTATACCTTCTTGAAGATAATCCCAAAATGGCTTACAAATATATTTTCAAAGTGACTTACAAGAAACTGCTCCACTTTCCAGTTAAAATGTGAAAAATATTGGAAAAGGATTACATGTGCAACAGAAGGGGACTAACTTATAAATTATGATGAATCCTGCAACAGAGTACCATGCAACATTTTTTAAACGATGGTGTAAAAGCACGCTTCTCGACAATGAAAGACAGTCATGATACACTAAGAGAATAAAATCAAGTTACAGAACAGTTAAGTGGAACCTCAAACACCTACATACATGCAAATAAGATGGATATATGCAAAATATGTAATAGTTTTACTTGGGTAATTAAAGGTAATATTTATTATATTCTTTTCCATCATGTTGTAAAGTGCAAAAAAATAATAGCAAAGAGCAGACCCACTGAGGCATCTGGTGGCGGCAGCAGCCTGCACTCCTTGTCAGCACTTGTCAGCACGCTTGAGACGGTGTGGGTTAGGGCAAGGAAGAAGAGAAACACAACACAGGTAAACTGTGTTTACCCTCAAGGTAAAAGCTGAATTTCTGTTTCACGAAAGGAATTACAAAGAATTATTTTCAATAACAATAATGTTGGTGTGGGGAGCAAGCATAATTAAACTTTAAATCACCCATTTGTGACCATAAACCTGGACTTCTAATTGGTCAGTTGGGTTATGGCTCTTTTAAGACAGAAGGTTTCTTCTGTACACAAAAAATTTATAGGTAGTTTTCTTTTAAAATTAATATATTCTCCAACACTCTTCAAATGTATTTTAATTTATAAAGCCTCCCAAATCAACCTGCTTAAAGCACTGCAAATGGAACAGTATGTCTTTCACTTCTCTCACTGGAAAAGCACAAATTCTTTTAACAAAGAATATACAGCAGCCTCATCACTATTCTCAGGTCCTAAATAGACACTCACAACAAGCCTTGAACACATTCCAGGCGTGGCCTTCAAGCCTGGACCACACCTGCTTCCAAGGCCCTAAGGCTAAAAATAACTCTGGGGCCTCAAAAATGGGATCCCAGCCAGGCCCAGGGGTAACTGCAGGCCCCTTGCTCAGCTCTAATAACAGTAAAAGCAGGAGCTACACAACTCTACATGCACAAATTCCACCACAGGCTTCCTTCTCTGTCTCCGTGCCAATTGCCTCCATCCTAGGCCTGTTCAGTTTCTTTGACCCTGGACGCCAACACTAATCCTAAGAACTTAGGAACAAGTGAGGTTTTATGGTTATTGTTTAAAACAAAAAACAAAAAAACAAAATTGTGGACCAGGAGAGGGCTCAGGAGACCTTGTTCCTACTTTCAGCTGCTCTACAAAGATGCTAAAATGTCACAGTGAGTCACTTAAGCATCCCACGCCTGTTCACTCCTCACCTGTAAGAGGAGGAGCCCTGTGATCACTTGACACCTGAAAATTATTTCACTAAGAATATGATGAGATCGCCGTCAGTGCACATGCATCTCGGGTCTTAGTAAGGTGCCCTAATGGGCACCGAACACCACGGCTGATGTGACCCTGAAGCAGTCCTGCTCAGGAAGTAGTTTGTGGATCCCATCACAGATTAAAACGGTGACTCCTGGGCAATGGCTCCCCACACAGCACACGGCCGTTTCACCCAGTGTCCTGTGGTGGGAGATTTCCAAAGTTTGCTCTGAGACAATGACTTTGACTTCCCTGCCAACCCCAGGCGCGCAGGAGCCCCCCAGGTAAGGAATAAGGCAGGGGGAGGCTGGGCAGAAGATGACGGGGGCACCGCAGCATCACTACTCGCCCCAGGCCCCCAGGCTGTGCTGACTGAAGTCAGGCTTCCGCCTCCGCACAGTGGGGGCCCTGGAGGTAACGTATCAGGAAGCTGCCCCAGGCTGGGCGCCTGGCCCCTGACCTGGGCCAACAAACCACAGCACAGACAGCAGGGAGACCAAACCCGGCAGGGCAGCCGAGAGGGGAATCAGAATGTTCTGCCCTCATCCCACAGTGACTTTCTGCCTTGTCCTTTTCACCTTCCATTTCTCCCCTGTACTTTGGCTCCACATCACCTACCGGCAGTTCCTGTGCCATTATTTGTTCTTAGAGGCTTTGCTGCTTCCCTTTCTCCCTCCCACTCCCCTTCACATTCATCTTAATTTCTCCTGCCTGGGCCCTTGCTGTCTTGCTATTATGAGTAATCACAACAGCTCTAGGCTCTGGGCTGCCTTGACACAGTCATCCATGGATTCAGGATAAAGGTATCAACCTTTAAGGTCTTTTGATTATTTGTTACTATAAAATAAAAAGCTTTATTTTGGAGGAGAGAGCTAACAGTTTTCCAGTTTGGTATTTCATACATGGGTATACTGAGTAGAGATGGTTACTTTGGTATCTCACATTTTCACTACCCTCAAATGCCCTGATGACCTAGATAGTAAAGGTTAAGCCTTCATCTAAACCTCAGAGGAAGACACAAATTCTCAATGTTTCCTTACTGGTTGCTTAGAAAATGAACAAGATCTGATTTACTTTACAATCAATGTGCTCAGATTGTTAAAGCAGAAAGTAAGTTCTGCACACATGGACAAAGTTGTCTTCATCAGGAGTGTGACTGGCAAGTTCCGACAGACCTGTGCCAGCAGCCCCACTGGCCTGCCCTTCAGCCTCCACCACCAGGCAGAGGACCTTCAAAGACAGGCCAGAAAAGGCAGAGTGGGACACTGCATTATTGCAGGCCCTGTCTCAGCTCCCAGTTAACTCTATTAGCTAATTTTTTAAAAGGGATTTCCCACACAGTTTGACTAGCAAAATAAGTAGTAGTGGACTATAACCCACAGAATAAATAACCATGAATCAAAAAAAAAAAAATTCCCATGAAACACTTGTCCTAAAATCGAAGTTTGAGAGGATGGTGTTTCTGTTTGCTATCAGTTTTGTCTTTTTTAAGGTTATCTGAATCTTTTGGGTGGTACTACACTTTGCTCCCTCTATAAATTTCAGTGTGATGTCAGTTGGGTTCAGACATGCCACATGCAGCATGCAAGACCTGACTGATCAGGTCCCAGTTTCCCACTCTGCAAAATACCAGTGTCTGTATTGGTTTAAGTTAAATTAACTTAGGCTTCTAAACCAATAAAGGGCATTGTGGGAAAAAAACGGATAGATGGCAGGTCCCTGATGCTGATTAGCTGAAAAATAACGTCAGGACAAATGTAAAAAGATAATGTGCTAGCAGACATATGGCACGTTAAGAAGGATTTGGAAGTTAAATAGGCATGAACAGCTAGAGAGAAGAGGGAAGAAAATTCCAGACGAAAAAATTCATGAGCAAAAGTAGAGGGATATATTCTGTGCAGATTTTCCTGGCTAGAGCACAGATTATATCAGCGAATAACAAAATGAGCTGAAGTAGAAGGAGCCAGGTGGTGAAGTAGCCTGGAAGTCTAAGGCCATCTAAGCCACTGTGAGCTTTATGAACATAATGTGAGAACACACTGGAAGAATTTCACTCTGGTAACTTTCATATCTTTCAGTCATTTTATGGGTTGAAATGAGAAAATGAAATTAAGGAGACCAACCAATTATATCCCACTTAGTTTTAGTTGTCTAAGGATGGGCTCTACCTAGAATGGTGACTATAAAGTCTGACAGGAAAGAAAAGATCCAAGAGACTGGTGATGGTCTCAATCCACGGGTGGCATGCCTGGCACACTTAATAAATAAATTATTAAGCCCCTATTAATACATAAACGACTTCCTGACTGAAAGTGTCCACAAAAATAGCTAGACTGCATTATGTATTATTAAATTATTCCATCGCAAAAACATTGAAAGCTATCTCAATACCCTATTCTGTCTCTGCTTCAGATGAACCAATAATCAAGTCAAATGAGCAATGTACAGGTTCAAGTTTTATGAGTCAGGTCACTATTTTATACACCAGAAGAAATCAGGCATATTGAAAGAATGAGAAAAGCAGAATGTAACAGAGGCGGACTCAGAATGTTGGCAATATGGGTGACTTTTTTTCTATGTACTTTTCATTTATTTCCAAAGTTTCCATTATCTAGAATAATGATTTTCCATTTATATGTATATATAAGACACATACATCTTTTGCAACAAAAAATGAAGGCATATATACAGTTTTAATCAGTCAAAACTCATGTCATGCTCATGCTGTTCAGAGGAAGAAAGATTTGGAAGCCAGAGAACTGGGACCTATTCTCTGCATGAGCTAAGTAAAAATTATTTTGTATGAATCATTAACCAAAATAAGTTTTAATACAGAATCATGGGATTCATCCAACAGTGATTTAGTACTGTGAAAAATTTAAAGAGATTTAAAAAGTGTAATTATATATCCCTATGACAGCCATACTCTAAGGCATGAGGCATTTGTATGTAACCCATACAAAGCAATAGAGTATATATGGTTTAGTACAGGGCACTGTTCCTTTTCCAGATGTAACTTTCAGTATCAAAGACCATATATTCAAAATTAAAATTAAAAGCAAAATCATTATAAATACAGTTAGCTTGCCACAAATGAAATGTAGAATAAAGCAGACCACAGGATTGTCTGATAAGAAACTCAAAAGCTGAAATACCAAAATATCTAGTTTCATCATCTCAGCTAGTATGTAGCCCATGGCATGCACCCTAAGGAAAATGCTCACAAAGCTCTACTGTTTCATCTCCCTGCACAGATTCTCAAATAGGTTCAAAAGAAACCTATCACTATTCACTATCAACACATTTAACATCACAGAGCACTAGGTACAAGAAACTAAAAGGCCTTCCAAGTGCAATAAATGGTCAGTTTTTCCTCTTGCAAATAATTGTTGTTCTGAATTCTGGGGTTGTGGACCTTAGCTAATCTGTAAAACTCTAGGAAGAAAAATTAAATGGGTTAGTAGAACAGACATGGGTTCATTTATGGAGCACCTACTACATTCAATTTCTAATTGAATTTAGAAATTCAATTTGTCTAATTACAAGAATCACTTAGGAACCTGATTAAAAAATATGATAAAAATGAACACCCACGCCCTCCCCTTAGCAACCGATAGCTGGGGTCTGGAATAGAGACAGTGAATTTGTATTTTTAACAAATGTCCCGGATACTTCTTAGGATTTGGCATGTTTAAAAACACCGTTCTAAAGACACATTTGGGTCTCTCAATGTTCATATTCTATCAGTTGTCGAGACCTACTGATTTTCTTTGTCTCTCACCTGAAGGATATGAAAGTACCCAGGTTGTGTTTGAACTGAAAATAACAGCAATGGGAATGGCCAATAATGGGAAGAATGGGAAGTCAGTCAGAGACAATTCAGAACTCATAGCTGAAGCAAGATTTCAGTTAGTCTAAGGCATGACTTCTGGTAGGTTATTCCTCTTCTGCATCCGTGGATGTTTTGTTGCCCTTGTCTAGCTTGGATTAATACTTAGCCTATAGGCACAGACCTGATCATCTACATTTGCCCTCTTACAGCACTAAACTATGTTTTCTGCCTTTATCTTGCATCTACCTACCACTTCAGCATTTTATTAAACATGATAATAATAATAATAATAATAAGGGAGAAATGTGGGCTTCACATATAAATCAAGTATAAAAATCAAACGAATATTCATATTTGACCTGATTGTTTATAGTTCATAATGCGTGATCAAAACTGAAAGTTTCTGTGATGACTGCCCTTGTACTGTTCACCATGTAAGAACTTATTCACTATGTAAGAACTTGTTCACCATGTAAGAACTTGCTTGTTATGCTTCAGAAGATTGGAGACTGTTGAGAATTAGGCTTGGGGTTGATTAATGATTGTGCATTGAGTCCCCTATACAGAATTTTATTGTTGTTAACAACCATTTGATCAATAAATATGAGAGATGCCCTCTCAAAAAAAAAAAAAAAAAGATGTTTGGATTATTTCCCTGAGATGAGAAAATGCTAATTGAAGCTTATCTTGAAGTAACTCTTTTTTTTCTTGTTCTTTTTTGGAGCTTTTCCACATTTCAATAATAAAGGCTAATAAACAATGAAAAAAAAACAAAACATTGATGTAACCCTTTGTGGTTCAGTAATCTTCTGGTATGAAGTTCCCTCCATTTCAACACAATACTTGTGTTGCAAGTTTTAATTGCCATCATGGCTGAAAATCCACCTTAAAGTGTCCTTAAATGGAAAAAGAAGAAGTAGGTTACTGATTGGTTCACTTTTCCAAGCTTATCCGTTAACTGCACAAAATTTCTTATTGAAATTTGCCTAATAAATATCCACTTGCCCTGATAAAAAATAAATAAATAAATAAAACAGGGCTTTCCGCAACCCTCTAGGGCTTACTGAACATTTTGCAAATTTTAACAGGCTCCTGAAAGGCACAGAAAGCAACAGATTTCAAAAGATAACAAATGATGCACCCTTTTAAACACCCGATGTATGTGGCCGAAGAGATGGTCTCACCAAAATGCAGCCTGCCATAAAGTTGCAGGTTAACACCCAGGTATGAAGTAGAGGGCAGAATGAGACAGCAAGTCCTCACAGAACACTAACAGAGAATAAGGAACCCAGGAAGCAGAAGGTTGTCTGCTTCGCTGAGTAGCTATGAGAATACAATTAGGACATAGAAGAATAGTACTTTGCAAATTTTAACACTCGAAAAAAGGTAATAACTCAACACAAGATTAATGGAGGAGTATTTTGGCTAATGCAGTACTATAGTTCTAAACCTTGGCTGCATCTTAAACTCACCGGGGAACTCAGACATCCTGGTGTACCTCAAACCCAATAAATAAATCAGAATCTCAAGAGAGTGGGACTCAGACATCAGTACTTTTTATGCACACAGGTAGGGATGGACTCTTTACCTCCTCCCAAGGTCACAAAGGACAGGCCACTTGGAAGGCAGTTTAAGAGAGAGCAAAGGAGAAATTGGGAGACACACACAATACAGCAATTTATCTGACTTACTTCTTGAGATGTGTATTTTATTTAAAAAATCTTCTGTTAGTCTGGGGTTCTGAATATATTATTAGGTAACAGATCAAGTTATCAATGTCACAGTTTCTATAATTCCAACAGTTACACAGAAGCACAATTCCCTTGTGCCCCAAGGACCCCAAGGAAATGCTGAGGCAGAGAGCCCCACTCTGGCTTTGCGCTGAAGCAGTAAAACAGTTTCCAATCTTTGTTCACTGTTGTGTAGATGTAGATGTATGAAGAAAAGATTTTAAAGGTTGGGAGGAGACAAGATAAAGCTCACAGTTCACCTGTGTGTGAATGCAAGTTAAATAAGTATCTCCACCCAGGAATTTCCCATTACTAAGGGCAAATCACAAGGGCGTACAATCTTTTGTAATTCCTCCCTCTAATCCAATCCCGTAAAACTTCATTTAATAAACTGATGATGCAACCCAAGATTCGGGCCTCCTGCCAAACAATCTATATTACATTAAATAAAGGACATCCCCACCCTTCTCCAAGGTGTGCTAGCAGTTCTTTAAAAAAAAATAGATGGCATTCAACCAGAGTCAGGAGTTTTGTTCATAATAAACCTTATTAACATACAACAGAGCAAACACTAGACTGGAAAATGCTCATTCGGCTATCTCCCTTGAATCTGCCTTGGATCTAACTTGCAGCTCATTCACCTATACAATGGTTTTTGAATATCTATTTTGTACAAGATTTTTGCTCAGGTACTTTTGGAGGATACAATTTAAGACAGTATCATAGAAATAAAATTTGTACAAAAACATCTGTAAGGCTCATATGATCTGAGCGCTCCAAGAATGGAAGAAGGGAAAGAATTTCTAGTGGTGACATCTGGAGTCAACGAAGAGGTGATAAATCTCACCAGCGTGTATTTACTCTGGATGTTCTCCTACCAACTCCTTTGGGTGCTACACAATATCTTTGTATTCACAAATAACCTCTGGCCAAGGGAAGTTTGGAGGGAATGGGGACATCACCAGCCAGAAAACTCTTCTGCGAATTCTGGAGGCAACTTCTTTCAGCCAGTCCCTGAAGGCTGGCTGCTTCCTGCCAGGAAACACTGAGCACAGATTCGTCATCAGAAGGCAAACAGGCTGCCGATTCTCATTGTGGTACTGACTTAGCAGAGGGAAAGGGGGAAGAGGGATGAACTGTCTGAATTCCTTCAGACCCCTGGTATACACAGTCACACCCGCCAGCACAAATACAAACATAAAGAAGAGAAGAATAAAGGAGGTGCAACCTTAACAACCCTGACAATTACCTGACAAGATTCCACTGACATCATTTCTGCCCAACAGCATTGCCCGCAAGGTATGAGCAGAAAAAATAAGAGAGGAACTCTTATTAAAATTAGTCTACTTTATTGGAAGGCCCAGTAAGGGAGGCAGATGGCATAAGCTCTCAGGAGATGAGCAATCTATAATCATCGCAGACAGGAGAAGACCCATGGTCTGCAAGCCTTTTAGTCTACAGACCATTTCAGAATAATGAAACTGCCGTCCACGTCTTCCAAACAAGTGTTTCTCTGACTATGCACCACCCACTACAAACCCTGGAGGAAACAATAGCCAAGAAAGTTCTGCAGAGTACTATAGGGAGACATGTAGCCTAGGTCAGAATTTAGATACGAGAGCTGAAAACATGTACACACAAAAAGTTGTGTGTTCGTAACAGCATTATTTAAAGAGGCCAAAAAGTTACCACCTGATGAATGGATATGCAAAATGTGGTGGAGATATATATATATAGCTCCATATAGTGGAATATTACTCAGCCATAAAAAGGAATAAATATTATAACTGCTACAATATTGATAAACTTTGAAAACATGCTAAGGGAAAGAAGCCAGACACAAAAAGCCGCATATTATATGAATTCATATATATGCAATGCCGACTGCTAATGTGTGCAGGGTTTGTGTTGGGGGTGATAAAAATGTTCTAGAGGGAGACAGTGGTGAGGGCTGCACACTTCTGGATATACTAAAAACCACTGACCTATATACTTTCAAAGGATGAATTTATAGTTGTGAATTATATCTCAATTTATTTAAAGGGGTAAGTTTTATGGTATGTGAATTATATCCCAATGAAGTTGTTGTTTTAAAAAAAAAAGATAAAGGCTAAGGAAATATACCAAATAAAGGGAAATTAAAAAGATACATGACAAGTAAATGCAGTATCTGATCCTCAACTGGAACCTGTAAAAATCTATGAACAATCTTGTTGGATTAAAAAGAGTGGATCAAAATGGTAGACTGGAAGTATTAAACCAATGTTAGGTTTACTGAAGCTGACAGCTCGTTCTACCAATGTGGGTGGGAGAATATCCTTGTTCTTTGGAGACTGGAGACAGTGGGCCATGATGTGTGCAACTTATTCTCAATTGGAAAGATAATTCATGTATATGTGTAAAGAGAAAGCAAATGATAAAGCAAAGGGAACAGACTGTTAATAGATGCTGACCTTTTATCTTTTCTCTAAGTTTAAAATTATTTCCAAACAAGTTTAAAATATATATACTCTTTTTTTTTGTATCATTAATCTACAATTACATGAGGAACATTATGTTTACTAGACTCCCCCTATCACCAAGTCCCCCCCACATACCCCATTACAGTCACTGTCCATCAGCGTAGTAAGATTCTGTAAAATCACTACTTGTCTTCTCTGTGTTGTACAACCCTCCCCATGACCCCCACCACATTATACATGCTAATCGTAATGCCCCCTTTCTTCCCCCCCCTTATCCTACATACTCTTTTAAGATTCAAAAATTCTACTTCCAATAATTTGTCCTATATAAATGCTTGACCTAGTACATTATATGTGAAATACTGTTCACTGGCAGATGTCAGTTATTGTAAAAAGTCAGAAACAGAAACACTCCCAGTATCAATGAATGATAAATGGACTAAATATATTATTATACCAATGTAGTATTTTTCCCTATGACTGTCTAAAAACAAAGATGCCTATATATACTGATATAGAATTGTTTCCAAAAATATATTCTTTTGTGAAGATACAAAACAAAACACAGGGATACAGAAGAATGGGTTTATCCCTAGCAATGAAAGCAACAAAAAACTAAGAAACCTAGGAATGTCTCGATATAGTTAGGAAAGAATTTAAGCCTGACTTCTACATTTACTTATGGAGCTAGTAATTTGTATTTGTAGATACAAATAATTTTCTCTCTTACAACACTGATCACGGGAACTGTATAACCTTGGATGCCATTCACTCCTATGGTTAATTCAAAATATTTCTTTTAATAGAGTTTTAAAAATTCAGATATAACATATATACCAAAAGCATACAAATCATGACTTCTACAAAGTTAACAGAGTCACATAGTTTCCCTCCTGATCAAGAAGATAGAAATCTCCAGAAGTCAGCCTCAAATACTGTCCCATCAACTAATCTCCATCCCTGCAGTTAACCACTATCCTGACCATTGTACTAGTTTTGCCTGGTTTTGAACTCTTTTGTGTCTGAACTCTTTTGCTCAACATTATATTTGAGCCCCACTGTTGTAAACAGCAATAGTTTTTC
The DNA here is from genome assembly GCF_030020395.1 of Manis pentadactyla. Taxonomy (NCBI): domain Eukaryota; kingdom Metazoa; phylum Chordata; class Mammalia; order Pholidota; family Manidae; genus Manis; species Manis pentadactyla. The sequence continues at coordinate 70,181,242 of NC_080032.1, forward strand.
TTGTTCGCTGCTATATAGTATTTCACTGAATATACAATGACGTATTTATCCATTCTACTAACAGACCATTTAGATTGTTCCCAGTTTGGAGACACTATGAATTGTGCTATGAACATTCTTGTATTTTGGTGAACACATGTACACATTTCCGTTGGGTATACACCTAGGAGTGGATTTGCTGGGTCAGAGGCGTGATGAGTACGTAGAGCTTTAATATAATACTACAAAGTTTCCAAAGTAGTAGCAATTTACAATTTCACCATCAGCATTTGAGAGTTCTAGGTGCTCTACTTCCCTGCCAACAAATGATATTTTCAAGGAATTTATTGTTGAATTTGTCTTTTTTTTTTTCAATTTTAGCTCTTCTGGTTTGTGTGTAGTGGTAATTCACTGTGGTTTATTCAGCACTCTTTAATGAATAATGTGTTGAGTACTTCTAGAAGTTTTTAACCTTCCACATTTAGATCTACAATTGGCCTGGACTTTATTTTTGTGTAAGATGTGAGGTAGAGGTCAAAATTCATTTTTTTTTCAATATGGATTGGCAACTGATCCAGGATCACTTATTAAAAAGGTTTTCCTTCCACATTGCTATATAATGCCATCTTAATCATAAATTAAGTATATATGTTTATATTTGTATACAAATATATACATGCATATACATGTCACATATATATACACACATAGACACACACACACTTATATATATTTATTTGTAGGGCTGTTTCTAGTCTCTGTTCTATCCCACTATAGCATATCCATAGTGCAAATACTACAATTTTGTTTTTCTTCAAAAAACCTTGGCTATTCTTGCCATTTATGCATATCTATATTAAACTTATTACTCAATTGCATTAATCCATATAAATTTTAGAATCACTTGTGTAATGATTTTGGACATCTTTCATTGGATTTAGACCTAGGTATTTGATATTTGTCATGTTATCACAAATGTCATCTTTCTTAAAATTTCATTTTCTGGTTATTGTTACACAGAAATAGATTTTATATACTGGCCTGCTATTGAGGAACATTACTAAACTTACTTATTAAAAAGCATTATTGGAGGGGGCGGGCCCTGCGGGGGCGGCTCCGGCGGCCATGTTGAGGTCCCGCCCTTCCAGGCCCACGACTCCATTTTCCGTAGCCGCTGGAGATCGTCTACCCTTTGGTGCTTACAAGAAAACAAGTAGTACTTAGACATGTAAATGCACTAATTCTTTAGAAATTAATGAGATTAATCTTCACTACTAAGGGAAGAATGGCATTGAAACAGATTTCCAGCAACAAGTGTTTTGGGGGATTGCAGAAAGTTTTTGAACATGACAGTATTGAGCTGAACTGCAAGATGAAATTCGCTATCTACTTACCACCAAAGGCAGAAACTGGAAAATGTCCTGCACTGTATTGGCTGTCTGCTACTAAAGTCTTGGTTTTGGTTAAAAGAATAATAATTCAGATCAGAAGTACCAGGGACAGTTGCCTTAGATGCTGAAGATAGACCTTGGAAATTAAGGCTTGATTTTTGAAAAAAGGTTTAACTTGCACAGAACAAAATTTTATATCAAAATCTGGTTATCATCAAGCTGCCTCAGAACATGGCCTTGTTATCATTGCTCCAGATACCAGTCCCCGTGGCTGCAATATTAAAGGTGAAGATGAAAGCTGGGACTTTGGCACTGGTGCTGGGTTTTATGTGGATGCCACTGAAGATCCGTGGAAAACTAACTACAGAATGTACTCTTATGTAACGAAGGAGCTTCCCCAACTCATAAATACCAGTTTTCCAGTGGAACCTCAAAAGATGTCTATTTTTGGCCACTCCATGGGAGGACATGGAGCTCTGATTTGTGCTTTGAAGAATCCTGGAAAATACAAATCTGTGTCAGCATTTGCTCCAATCTGCAACCCAGTGCTCTGTCCTTGGGGCAAAAAAGCCTTTAGTGGATATTTGGGAACAGATCAAAATAAGTGGAAGGCTTATGATGCTACCCATCTTGTGAAGTCCTATCCAGGTTCTCAGCTGGACAAACTGATTGATCAAGGAAAAGATGACCAGTTTCTTTCTGATGGACAATTATTGCCTGATAACTTCATAGCTGCCTGTACAGAAAAGAAAATCCCTGTTGTTTTTAGATTACAAGAGGGTTACGATCATAGCTACTACTTCATTGCAACCTTTATTACTGATCACAACAGACATCATGCAAAATACCTGAATGCATAAAAAACTTAAGATAAGAGAGTCTCTTCAAGATTATAAAACTATAATAAATAAAATTGCAGGGAAAAAAGATTTCAAACATTGGATTTCATAATGCTAAAATGCTTCACTGATATTTGAATCACCTGAATAAATATATAAACCTGAAAAAAAAAAAGCATTATTACATAAGTAAAATTCACGTCCTTTGAATTCTGACCCAACATATAATGTAACCGTCACCACAACTAAGATACAAAACAGTTCTCTCATGTCACTCCTTTGATATCAGCACTTCGCCACCCTAAACCCTGGAAGCCTCTGACCTGTTCTCCATACCTACAGTTTTGCCTTTCTAGAATATGACTTAAATGGAATCACACAGTACATCACCTTTTTGGAGTGGCTTTTTTCACCCAACCATAATACTGTCAAGATTCACCTACAGTGATGCACGGATCAGTAGTTTGTCTGTAGGGATGTACCACAGTTTGTATATCCACTCACCAGTTGTAGGGTATCTAGGTTCTTTCTAGTTTTTGGTGATTACACATAAAGCTGCATGACCATTTGAGTAAAGGTTGTTGTGTGAATCTAAGTTATTATTTTTCCTAAGAAAATACCTTGGAGTAGGACTGGTGAGTCACAGTGGTAGGGGTATGTTTATAAGAAACCATATGTTAGTTTTCTTTCCACTTTACCTGTGTTCTGGTGGTTGTGTTTTTTCACAGTTGAATGACTGACCTTTGATCAGAGGGATGGTGATGAGAAGCCTCACAGGGCCTAGATAATCTTTTGCAATGAAATCATCATGTTACCAAATACATGTTCAATCCTTGAGTTGACGGTATAACCTAGGTTTAAAATGACCTACAGTGGCTCTGAGTATTTCAGCAGCTTCCTACAATGTAGCTTCTGAAGTTGTCTCAGCCCTCTGTATTACCTTCCCACCTCACACACCCAGCTATATTTAGTATTTTGGCAAAAGAAGGGCCAGGCAGCATGCCAGGAGCAATGCAGATGCTGAAGGTGGCCTAGCACGACAACAATACTGGATTGGGTATCTTGGCTTCTAGTGCAAGTGCGCTACCAACTCCTCCTCTTCCTGAGTCACCATGCATATTCCACACCTATTTGGTTCACCGGAATTTGCTTGTTTACCTTGTTACCTCACAGAGCACTGTTAGCATTACACCATTTTAAGTCAGAACACCATAAGGCGGTAAAAATAACTTCATATAACTAAGACAAGCTCCCTAGAGACTGATTATTTGTCAGTGTCTATAACTTGTAAAAAATTAAAAATATCAACTACCTGAAATCTGAAAGTAATTCTAAGCGGATCATAGCAGAATCCACAGCACCTTCAACCCACCCATCACCATCACTTTACTTCTCTCTGATAATTACCACCACAATACCACTATGAAAGCCACAGACAGGGAATAAACAAATCAGGTAACATTTCTATAAGTTGGTATTTAACACAAAAATATAGCTAGTTGTACAGAAATAAAAATTAACCTAAGGGCTGGTTGTTCTGTTTGCTCTATGTATTTAAAACAATAGCAAATACACTGTCCAATGAACTTTGGCTTCTCTTTCCTCATGACTGTAACCAGGTTTAAAAAAACAACGCTTGTGTATCGCTGGGGCAAAGTACAAAACTCTGCTGCTCCACGACATTCCCATGGCCGGACTTGGACATAGTGTGCATAGCAACAGTAACCTTTAGGGCCAGGACCTGAAGGTGACACCATGCTACACGGGGCACAATGAGTGAGATTAAAAGTTAGGAAACCAAATATCCAAGAGACCTTTGGTAGAGTGCATCTCATCAACAATGATTTCTCACTCTACTGTTCGGGTATTACTGGTGTTGCCAAGAAAATTTAGATGCTACAAGGCAATACTCTCAAAATTTGGAATTTTAGAGCTGGAAGACACCTCAGTGATCATCCAGTCCATCTCTCTGGCTTTATAGGCAGTGAGAAGGAGGGAGAGCAAGAGGAGAGTGAATCCAAGGCGTCAAAACCTCTGCAGTATAAAGCCCTCAACTAAGCAAGCTGTGCTGATAATGGCTAGAAATGGGAGAGACCATGCTGCAGTTACCATACTTCACTCATTCCATTTCGTGTCCCAGCACGGTGTCACACCCGTTCTGAGTAGTTCGAAGTTGATGATTCGTATTTTAAAAAGAAAACAGCATCCTACAGCTCAACAACAAAAATATCAAAGAACTTGATTTAAAAATGCACAGAGGACTTAAAAAGGCATTTCTCCAAAGATGATACACAAATAGCCAACAAGTATATGAAAAGATGCTCAACATCACTAATCATCAAGGAAATACAAACCAAAACCACAATGAGATACATTTCATACCTATCAGAGTGGCTATTATATGAAAGAAAAAAAAAACATGTATTGCAAGGATGTGGAAAAATTGGAATTTTTGTGCACTGTTGGTGGGACTATAAAATGATGCAAACAGTACAGCAGCTCTTCAAAAGTTAAAAACAGGATTACCATAGATTCAGCTATTGCACTTCTGGGTATACATCCAATAGAACTGAAAGCAGGTTCTCTAAAGAGAGATTTGTACACCCATGTTCATAGCAGCATTCTTCATAAACCAAAAAGCAATCCAAATGTCTGTCAACAGATGCAGAGTCATTATACATACAGTGATTAACAGAATATTACTGAGCATTTTAAAGGAAGGAAATCCTGTCCCACACTGCAGCATGGATGAACCTTAAGGACATTATGCTAAGCAAAATATTGTCACAAAAAGACAAACACTTGTATAACTCCACTTATGAGGCACCTAAAATAGTCAAATGCACAGAAACAGAATGTAGAATGGTGTAACAAGGGGCTGGGAGGAGGGAGAAAATAGAGTTTGTTGTTAAACGGGTTTAGAGTTTTCAGATTTGCAAGTTTCAGATCTAAAGATGTGTTTCACAACAATGTGAACATTAAACTACTGAATTTTGTATACTTAAAAAATGGTTAAGATGGTAAGTTTAAGTTGTTTCAAAGTTTACCACAAGAAAAAAAAAAGAAAACACAGTGAAAGATCTCTTACTTTTTCTTGCTGCGTCCCTCCCAACCTTTCATCCTCAAAAGGTGCCAAGAACTACTCCAGGACGCTGTCTTCCTGCTCCCAAACTACCCCACAGAAGTAGTCAGTCAGCACACTGCTCTTCGAGTAAGCAGAGCAGGTTGGCAATCATAGGAGGGAAGGGGAACTGGCCAGCAGAGGATTGCAGGTGGGCAGACCTCCTTTTCTAACTGTAAATTTATCCCACGGCCTAGGGGAGTGCACATGGGTGTGCTGGACCCCAAACTGAAAAACGCCTAGGAGAATAAGGAGTCATTTATGGAGATTCATTTCAACCATGAAGAATAGATAAGAGATGCAACAAGTATGAGTCCTTGATGACCAAGGCCACACGCTATACTTCCTTGCATCCCTTCTAATACCTATTACAGTCACTCAGTAAATACTTGTTCATGCTGATGACAATGACATGCTGATGATCACTGGCAAAAGAAATCGATTTTTTGTTCAGAAAAAAGCCTACCAGACTCAGAAGACAAGGGCTTATTTTCATGAATGAAGGTCATTCTAAAATAAAAATCTCTACTATTTCCACAATAACTTTTATTAGAAATTCATATAAAATTACTTTTTCCTAGCAAGTGGATACCATACTGCCTGACACTTGGCACTTGGAAATTCCCCCCAAAATACTGTCTCTCTTCAGACTGACGTCATGTTAATTACATTCTGTTCTGAGATAGCCACTGGCAGCTGCTAAGATCCTGCCACATAGGTCACTCATTTGCCAGAAAAAAATAATCACTAAAGTTTGTCTTTCAGTTGGGATTGTAGAGAAGAGAAGAAGGGATTTTCCACTGTACATGATTTTTATTGTTGGTTATACAGCCAAGAAACTATAAAATCAAGCTTCCTGAATATTTACATTAACAAGGCTCTTAGTCATTCATATAAGGAAAAATAAAAACAATTGCTTTAATTATATACTTAAAAGGGTTCAGTAGAAGGAAAAGTTTCTAGCTGATATTAGGATATTGTGGTAATAAAATTAGACATTGCCTCTAAGCTGTTTAAAGCAATTGTTAAATACATATACATACATGCCTTTTATTCTTAAAAATACACCCAAGTTGCAGGAGCCTTTTGGCTCTTTAAATGCCACAGTTAATAATGTTTATCTCTAGGATTTCCCAATACGATAAACCTCAAGCAAAATGAAGTAGCATCCTTCTATAAGATTTTTGTTGGCTAGATTAATACTTTTCAGGTTAACATTTTAACACTCTCTTTTATAAACAGTTTAATTGCTCTGTAACTTGTTGGAGTTAGGAATATGATTTTCAACTCATGGATATCCAAATTCATATAAGGATTCTATATAGGGAATCAGATCACTGCTCTCTCTGAAACACAAGTAGTCCTGGTTTAAGGCACTTGAACATCAAGGTTCTGCCTCATTCAAGTCAAGTTTAGTTGCTACAGTGCATGAAGGTAATCACTTCCCTTTAGTTGTCTTTTAATTTTGTCTAAAGCAAAACCTCACTGGGAACACTATTAACAGATAAAAACAAATGCCCCAAAAGCCAAAGGGGATACTGGGTTTTTTAACAGTACTGCCTAACATGCCTTCTCTATTGGGACAGAGGGCATTTCTCAGAACACTGTACTGAGGATATTTTGATTGTAGACTATGTACATATATGTGTACACTCACTTATTAAAATAAAAATGCAATGAGTTTTACATTTTCAATGGAAATTTGGGGCAGAAGTAATATGTGTAACTGCCAAAAAGCCAAAACCAAGTTTTAGCTATAATCTATATCATCACGACTTTTATTAAAAATACTACCCAGCTATCAAGATGACTAAAAACACCATACATTTTCTGCTATTTTGATAGAAAATATAGTAACAAATGTGAAATGGTCAGAAGACAGGAAAAAAAGCAAGACAAGTTTTAGAAATGGTGTTATCTCCCATACAATAGTCTTATTTCACAGTTAAGAAAACAGATCTAAATATCTCTAAATTAGCTCTACAATTAGTTTGTGAACACACAAACTGGGATAAGGGTCTATATAATCTTCCACTAAAATAAGAAAGTGGGTATGACTTTGAGGGGGAACACTTAAAACAGTCTCTGGAGTAAAGGAAAGCTGTTTTAGCAAGGCACTTAATATTCCTTGTGCCTTCCTTTCTGCACATTTGTGAGACACACAGTTAGCTAGCTAACCAACAGACATTTCTTCCTCTCTAACTTGCTAACAGAGTCCATTTCTCCTGGGCAGAAAGCAATAGGCTTAAGCCCAGGAAAGATACGTGGTGTACTTTACACCAGCCATGGTAATCGCACTCCCCTTAGACGCATTTCCCCAGTCTCTCCTGTGCGTGGAGGCAGTCTTGTCAAACAGTCCACGCAAATCAGACTTCAGAGAAAACTGGATGAAGAGTCTGGGAAAGATTTAGTTCTCTGTGAGGCAAGCAAAGGCAGAGGGATTGCTTGCTCTGTCCCTGTTCTCCTTGCCTTGAAAAGGGATGCGATGCCTAAAATGCTGAGGCAGCTATTCTATAACCTGGTGACAATGAGTGAACACACAAAAGATGGCAGAATCAAAGACTGGAGAGCATCTGGGCCTCAAGGACATTGCTGAGCAGCCAGACCAGCTCTGAGGCCAGCTACCTCCAAACTTCTCTGAACTGCAGAGTAACATACAGCTTATGGTTTAAGCCTCTGCTAGTGGCTTCTTGTTAACTACAACTAAAAGCAGTCCTGAATTGAAAAAAAAATTTTTTTTCTGTGGCATGCTATGATTCTCCTGCAAACTCATCCCATTACAATCACATGTGCTTACATGACATGCAATGACAAAGTGACAGGCTTGCTTTCTGCCACCTCTCCGTGCTGCCCTAACAGAGCCCACAAGTGGCCTGGCCAATGCTCTGAAAAGCATCAACAGGGCTGGAAAGACAGGCAAACACCAGGTTCTAACTAGGCCATGCTCCAAAGTCACCATTCAGTTTCTAACTGTGATGATGAAACATGGTTACATTGGAGATTTGAAATCACTGATGATCACAGAGCTGGGAAAACTATTGTGAACCTCACAGGCAGGTTAAACAAGCACGCAGTGATCAGCCCAGCCCCAGATCTGATGTACAGCTCAAAGATCTAGCAAATGGCAGAACGACCGACTCCCGTCAGTTTGGTTTCACTGTACTGACAACCTCAGCTGGCATCATGAGCCATGAAGAAGCACGAAGAAAACACATAGGAGGGAAAATCCTGGGATTCTTTTTCTAAGAATGTGATACACATGTGTAAATAAAATGCCTCACAAAACTGAAGGAACAAAATGGCAGCAGACTCAGAGACTCCAAGAATAAACTAGTGGTTACCAAAGGGGAGGGGTGGGGGAGGGCTGGGGGAGGGCTGTGGGGCGGGAGGGAGAAGGGGACTGAGGGGTATTACGTTTTGTACACACGGTGTGGGGGATGACGGGGAGAACAGTGTAGCACAGAGAAGGGACATAGTGGATCTCTGGCTACTTGCTGCACTGATGGACAGTGACTGCATTGGGGTATGGGTGGGGACTTGATAATATGGGTAAATGTAGTAACCACATTGTTTTTCCATGTGAAACCTTCATAAGAGTGTATATCAATCATACCTTAATAAAAATTTTTTTAAAAAGTAATTATAAGATGCCTCAATGGACCAAAAAAAAAAAAAGTGACAGGCTTATGTCTCTTCTGCAAAGTTAATAGAGACCAATTTAATTACTTTATCACTGCAGTTCTCTAACTATATGTCCCTATTAAAATAACTTACCATAGAAAAAATGGGAAAAAAACATTAAGAATCATGTTTATTACTGATTACTAACTTTGATCCTTCCTTTGGCCATGTCAAATCCTTTCTGGAAATAGGTATCACATAAATAACAAATGGACAAATGACATCTATTTGACCTAAACTCTTTGGTGTCCTTTAATCATAACTGCCTGTTAGTAAAGATTACAGTATTAAAGTTTCCTTCTTGCATTTGCAGCCCCAAACCTGGTCAACATTTTCACATGCTGACACTTACATCCAAAGCTTAGAGACTTACCGGCACTTTACCAAGTTCACAGCTTTGCTGTTTTTCCTACTGTAACTGAATATATGGATGATAAGAAACTGAATATTGGTAAGACATTAGAAGGAGACTTTCAGTATCTTTACAGTTGTTTAAAGTTATTTTGACATAAGTCTTTCAAATACATGTTTACCTCATGACTGCTGTGCAACCACCCTTCTCCTGCCTGGGCCGCAACCTCCCTGCATCCAGGGCACAGAACCGGGCTCACCCCAGGGCCCTCCTCTCTGCCCCGCGAGGCCTACCTCCGCTCTGCCCCAGCCCTGCTCTCCCCACAGCTGTTGGCAACGGTAACTAACGTCTACACCATTCCCTCTTCCTTCACAATTTCTTCCTTCTAAGCCTCATTTGTCTTCTGTTACCCCTCAGCTTCCTCAGAAGGTCAGTGGCCTCCTTAGTTGGAAGGAAGAAACAACTGCCATAAGCACCTGTCTCCTCTCAGGTATGTTACTATACGCCTGCTGTCATTCCAGAAAAAAATGGAACATACTCCTGATTTTGAGCACAGATATAAATGAGGATGAACATTTATATATATATATATATGTGTGTGTGTGTGTGTGTGTGTGTGTGCATCTATGTGGGCTTTGTGCTTTTTTAGTTTAAAAAAGAAAACCAGAACAAATGTTTATTTTTTTGTTAAGTTGTAAAGTGCTTTTACTGGCTCCTCCCTTCTGTCTACCCTTTCTCCACCACTATCTGACATTAGCGGCTATCCACCCATTATGGTCTCTGGGTCACACAGCCCACCCCACAGAGAAACATATTCCCTCTTCCTGACAAACTGATCAGTTAAGATGGAAACCTTACATTATAGAGGTCTCTGTCAGACCGCTCTGAAAATATGTTAGGACAGGGCACTAGTTTATATCAGCATTTTCACAGCTTCAAAGTATGATCCAGAGACCCCTGGTGGGAAGTCCTTGAGACCCTTTCAGGGCATCTAATAGTGTCAGAACTATTTTTAGTAATACAAAGATGTTACCTCCTTTTGGGCTCTCGTTCTGTCATGTGTGTAGGACAGCAAATCCAGAGGACACACAGTGTGTGGTAATAATATATCACTCTGACAGCTGATGAAACATATGCTTGCGTATTCTGTTTTTTTAAGAATTTTCTAAGGTAGCAAGTTTAAGGTATAAACATGCATGTTTTCAGAAATTAACTCAGTATTTTCTCAGCACTTCTATGTCCCTAGAAGCAACAATCTTTAGTTATATCTGATATAATCTCCATAACCTCATTATCACCCAGTGTATTCACAGAGAATTTAAAGAAATTGAAGGCTTTAAACACTGACATGTTGAGCTCTTTAAATGCAAAAGATTATTTCAAATTAGAAATGAAAAAGCCACTGAAGCACAAACAGGATGAATTACCAGGTTGCACTGGCCGGAGCAGTGCACATGATCGCTGAGAAACGCGTTAACGCTTTGCATAGATGGCGTTGCTGAATGTCTGCTGGGTGGGAAGTCAGTAAAAGAAGTCATGGCACTGACAATTACTAGGGGTGCAGTGTCTCTTCAAACTGAAGATGCTGATGCAAACATGAACCACAGGTTGGTCTCTTGCCTTAAGGATTGTACTTTTTTGCTTTGTAAGTGGACAAAATCCACTGACATATGTGGACTTATTGTTTTATTATTCCAGTATCCACACCAACTAATCACCAAAGAAGGTCCTCTTTTGTGTGTGACTGCTTGGCAACAGATAGAAAGGCTGCTGAATTACTCAAAATATTAAATAACATTTGTGAATCTCATGAATTAAATCTGATTTATGTTGATACCTGTTCTGATGGTACAAAAGCAATGGTGGGCAGAACCGCTGATGCTGAAGCAAGGCCTGGGGCACAAAACTGCACTAGTAATAATTACATTCTTCATCTTCACTGTCTGTCAATCATTTTTTAAAAGCCTGTTTCACTTAACAATGTCCTTGATAAAACAATAAAATCTATTAATTTTACTAAATCTCACTCTTGAGAATGTGGTCTTTTTAACATTCTGTGCAGTGAAATGGAGGTACACCAAAATCACATACCTAATAAAATGGCTATCTTAAGGAAAAGAATTCATTGCAACTGTTTGAGTGTGAGCTGAACTATACATTTTTCCTAGAATAACTTAAAATAATGACTGGCAGACAATTTATATTCAGACTTATGTATTTGGCAGACATTTTCTCTAAAATAAATCATGAGCTTGACACGTCAAAGAAAAAACTGACACTATCTGTTGCCAATGATAAAATCTGAGCTTTTGAGAAGAATTTAAATTTTGGAAAACTTGAACCCGGACACCAAAATCTTGCCCACTTCCCAAATGTTAAAGATGTTTTTGATGAGCTTAAGGGTCTGTGGTCACACATTAATGAATGTGATTTGTTAAATATTACATAATCAAATGTGTCAATATTTGAAAGACCTGCATAATTCAGTAAACCATTATTTTTCAATGGCAAAGTAGGGTATTAAAAAAAAATCACATACAAAGGTCAAAGATCCATTCAAAGTGCAAAATGGACCAAAAGATTTTTAATGTTACAGAGTACAAAAATCCACTGAGGTGGTTGCAGATCCAACCTGTAAGAATCTACTATTTGTTTAGTTTTGATGTAACAAAGAATATTCACAATTACCTGAAAAGACACTAAATAGTCCACTCTTTCTCAACTATGTATTTGTGTACAGCGGGTCTTCTTCACACACTTCAAATAAAGGAGCAATCACAACAGACTTAATATAAAATAAGCTATGAAAATCCAGCTGTCTTCTATTAAGCAACACATTAAAAAGACTGGCAAAATGTAAGAAGATGTCACACAGCTCACTGTATTTTTTGTTTTGGAATACTTTTTTCATAGAAGTTTGTTATTTGTGTTAACCTGTAGTGAGTTTATTTTTAAATGACTATATTAAACATTTCTCGATTTTAATTTCTAATATACTAAATACTGATAGAGTGCACATAAACAGAAGACCTTTGGGATCCCTCAGTAATGTTTAAGAATGCAAAGGTGTCCTGACAACAAAATGTTTAAAACCTTCTGGTTTCCAACACCACAAGGAAGAGCCCTTTTAAGTGTATGTATATATGAGAATGAGCACTTGAAAATGAATCAGAAGATCTCCTCTCCAGTTCTAGCACTGCTCCTTACTGGCTTTGGGATTTGTTTAAATTACTTAGTTTAAAGTCTTAGTTTCCTCATCGGTAAAATGAGTAACTCATGTCTTGTTCTGAGGATAAAGGACAAAATATGTCCACGCAATTATAAACCACAGGTATAATATTACAAGGTCTCAAAGTTAATAAGAGTTTTAAACACTTCTTGTGCCCAACTTCTACAAAATTCTATTTTTAAAAATGTGTTATTAAAAGAACTTATAGAAACAAAATGGAGATTTTGATTAGCCAATTAGCTCACATGTGCAACCATGTAATTTTACTTTATTAAATTCCCCTCCAGTTATAATAATTGGTAATGTATATTTTAACTATTATAGATATTTCCAAATATCCAAATACACAAAAGTACAGAAAATAGTAACAAACCCCAATGTACCTATCACCCAACTTCAAAAATTATCAGAAATTTGCCTATACTATTTTATTTATTTTGCATTTGTGTGTGTTTATGCCTAACCTGAAGTTTTTGAAAACAAATTAGGCACTCTTTCATTCTGCCTATAAATACCTCCATATGTATCTTAGCAGATGAGAATTTTTTAACATAACCACAATGCCATTAGTATAGTTAAAAACTTTATGGTTATAATTCTTAAATACCATCTAATACACACTCCATATTCTAATTTCCTGACTGTCTCAAAAAAAAAGACTTTGCTAGTTTTCAGTTAGTTTGTATCAATAAAATATCATTTTACCAGTTCATTTTCAAGTGAACACAACATTTTTGGCTAAAGCTAGAAAGGAGGAGGAAATAATACCAGCTTTATATGCCACATACAGTTTATAAAATAAAGCAAAGAGCTGTTTTTCTGAGGAATGTGCTTTTCGCCCCAACCTAACAAAAATAACAAAAACCCACTACAAAGTAGGCCAGACCAGAGACACTTCAGTATTTGGAGAAGTGACCAGAAGAGGACACAGCTCAGCTGCTCACAAAGAAGAGCTGATAGGAGACAACCACCTGCCATTTCGAAAAAAATGAGGTCAGGTCAGCCGCAGGGTCAGGCAAACGAGGTGAGGTTCTGGAGTGGGCATACTGGGCAAAAAAGATGGGTGCTTAAGGCTATATGTAAGGCAACCGACTGCAGGTGTCAGCTCAAAAACAGTGCTCTAAGCTAAAGATATAATGTAGCCACAATCAAAAGCAGCAGTTCTGAGAATTATTAATTTATTCAGCAAACATTTATCAAAAGCCGACTCTACCAGGTACTATCCTAGGATGTGAGTCGTATTTTTTTTAATTTACACAATGCAAACAAGGAAGCAGCATATACTTCTCTATGCAGGTCTTTCCCCATTAATTTTAAGGGGAAGAATGTAGATTATTTACTATTAATTACCTTGCCATATACAATTACAATTTATAGTGCATCTTTTTTCTGTAAACTACAGTTTGCACCACCCCTCACCCAGACACTAAAACAATTCTGAATTCCACTGTCCTTCCCAAATATTTTTGAAGAGTGCATGTCACATTAGCTTTTATCACACATACCCCCTAGCATCTATGTCTATAATTCTTCTCTAAATGGAGTACAGCTGACCCTTGAACAACATGGGTTTGAACTGTACAGGCCCAACAGGCCCACTTACCTATAGATGTTTTTCAATAAATATATTGGAAAAATTTTTGAAGGTTTGCAACAATTTGAAGAAAACACTTTCTTTTCTCTAGCTTATTTTATTGTAATAATACAGTACATATAACACACAAAAATATGTGCCAATCAACTGTTCACGTGGTAAGGTTTCCAGTCAACAGGCCATTTGTACTTAACGTTTGGGAAGCCAAAAATTGTACATGATTTGGCACAGCTAACCCCTGCGTTGTTCAAGGTTCATCTGTATTTAGTTTAGAAAGAAATTGAGAGAATGTTAAAGATGTCCCTACCTCCTCTGAAAACTGTTTCTATAGGCTTAACCAAAGTGCATCAGAATGCATCATAGATGAGAATTAGGTGCATACAGAAAAGTGATCGAGAGATTTGGTTCTGAAAACATGCTCACTTACTATAAATCCTTTTTAGAATCCTTTACCGTAATTTCACCTATACTTTTTTTTTTTAAGTTTAAAACTGCAGAAAGAGTGGAGAAGGGGTGGGAACATATTTAAAGAATGCTGGTGAAGTACTTCATAATTGTGTCAATATCATGAATAGTCACTAAGAAAATTTTATTGAACATTATAAAGTACTGTAACTATAAAGTACCACAACACTGTAAAGGACATCTTCCCAATCACACACAACATTCAGATCATTACAGGAAGAATCCAGACTTCTCCATTTCAGAGTTGACACTTCTGCTTCAGATTTCTATGTTTGTAGAAAAAGAGCTGAAATCCTAAGTGTAAGATATATTTCCAGTGAGAACATTAACTCCCCTACAAATGTTTAAGGAGATACAATTAAGCACACAGAGCAAATGCAGTCCAAATTTACCATTTGATTCCTGTACCATGTTGACAAGACCTTAAGAGGTGTCATCCCTGACCCTACCCATCTGGTAGTGAAGCTGAATGGCTTGCTTACACTGTCTGTACATCTTTTGTGTGCTCTCATACAAGGTACCATCAAAACAAACTGTCATTGAAATTTAGCTTCACCTTACTGCGCTATTGTGACTATCATTCCTAATGGAGAAACAGGCCTGAAGTTAAAGACCAATGAATCACAATCCTAGGTAAACCAGAAACGATGATGTTAACCGCACTGTAAAAACATGAGATTCTTAGCAAATGGCAGCAAAATAATTGAAGATAAATTAATGAGTTACAAACCCAAAGTTTGCGTGTTTCAATCTAAAAAACATTATTATGTAGGTTTCTTGAAAATTTTGTTAAAGATGAAGTCAGTGTATAGGCTTCTAGTCAAATTGGTTTGGACTGCAAATAAATATTAAAAAGTTACTCTATGAATATTATTCATCAGGATATCATAGGCAAATAGATTACACCCAGAATAAGTGAGACTCTAGCACTCTATAGTTTCTTGTCGCTGATCATTATCTTCACAAGGCATCAGTATTTGACATCAGATTTCCATGTAGTGTTTACTTGTTTAATGTCCCATCTTCTCCCACTAGAATGTAAGTTCCATAAGAGCAAAACCTTATTTTCTACTGTATGCCCTATTCCTAGGACAGTGTCTAGCACATAACAGAGGATCCAAATAAATTTGCTGAATGAAGACATAGATGGTCTGTTCCCACCTGCCCCACCTGCCTCACTTCCTTTCCTCCACCCACAAGTTAAACAGCCTTTAAATACGGGGTCAAATTCTATTATCTCTATGAATGCTACCTCCTGGAACGCTCCAATCTCTTTCTCCTTTATACCATGAATTTGTCACTTGTTTATCTTTGCATATGTACATACCTCCCTTAGAATTCTTATAATCTTTCTCTGTTAATTAAGGGCATGGACCCATGTATATCCACTACATGTAAATAGTACACCGTTAATAAATATTTTGCTTGATTTATATCTGCAGTTAATCCAGAAATCAATTTATCTAATAGTTACAATTTTTTATCATCTAGTTACAACTCTTTATCATCTGTCCCTGCCATGCCAACAACTCAGTTGAGATTGCAGTGGGTTCCCCTCTATTTTAAATTTATCTTTGGCATTTTCAAGTTTTACATTCTCATATAACTTATGCTCATAATTTATCCATCCCACTCCCTCAAATCAAATTTTTATGTAATAAAAAAATCTTGTGATTTTTTTGGTGGTACCTATAAATGAGGTATCTAATCCCTGTCAAGAAGGTGAAATTTCATTACCTTCTTGCTGAGGTAGTGGAGGGTATGTTTTCCCTTTATGCCTTGTTCCTTTCCTGCCAAGATGTATCCCATTTCCTGTACTAATCATACCCCTGGCAAGCTTTCATCATTTCTTTGTACCTGTCCTTGGTAATCTGCCTTAGATTCTTCTTTTTAAACCACTCCTGTTTTCTCCAGTCATTGATTTTATTAAATTTGGAGCCCCCTTTCTCAGTCAGTGTATGAGAATGGCCTCTTCGTAAAGCCTGAGTCAGGCTCTTTAAATCCAGCCAACCTTCAGGAACCTCACGCCTTCACATAGCCAATCCTTGATCATCTGGGCTAATGAAGTGTACAAAAATATCAGATGATCCATGACACAAGAAAATTAAAAAAAAAAAGACATTTAGCTTTGGAATAAATATATGTGGCTTTGGGCAAAATTTACTTTCTTAATTATGTTTCTGCTTAAGCCAACATTAGTAATATTTTCTTTTATGATGGTGGATATCTCTCAGCTTTACATTTTGATATAGTTAATTTTTTAAAAAGCTAATCAAGCATCAACTGTGGTTTTTCCTAAGAAGCCTTTTTAACTAGTTTTTTTTAATCTGTTGAAATCCGTCATAAAATCTGGTTTCTGTTTCCCCCGATTTATTTCCTCCCTTTCCTAGGGATTCTGATCCAAATCAGCTTACCCAAAATTAATTTACTTCTTCAGTTTAAAATACCATTTGCTTGAGGACACAAAGCATCTAAAAAACATTAAACATCCAGTGAAAATTTTAGTCCAAATAACACAGGATAGAAAAACTCCACTTTTTAAAAAGATACTCCAGGAAAAGTTGGGTTTCTAGTATAAATTACACTGGCAAGCCTAGCAAATTATATTTAGTAGAATATTGTGACTGGTGTCAAAATAAAAAAACATTAATATTTGGCCAGCTATATAAATCAGCTTCATTAATATATAATCCCATAGACCAAAAACACTATGAGATTACATTCCCAATACAGGCACTTATAGAAAATAGCATCAAAACAAACTCAAACAACAAACCCTGGCTCTCTCCTGACCCCAGCCTAAACTCTGCACCCATCTCAGACCTGAGCTCAGCCTCACCTCCACAAAGGAGTTTTAAATGTATGAAGAAAAGAAACAGAACTGGGTTAACAGAATCTCCCTCTTGTGCCCCATTTCCAGTTACTGGCAATAATCTTTTGACCACAGAGACCTCTAATCTTCAATTTTACGTGACTATTTTACTTTATAGATACTCAATTATTTAACATCTGAATGTAGGTTTAGAGCGCGTGAACAGAATTTTTTTCCATACGCTGTTCACCATATATTACCATTAGAATTAAGAATACTCATTTTTAATTTTTACCCATTTGGAACTTATTGATAAGTACAAATCATTATACCTACAAACCAACTTTTAGGCTGGTGTTATTTAGCCCAAATTTTTACATGGTAAATGTTAACCAAAAAAAGAAAAACCTTTTTTTTAACAGCAACCTTCCAGTTATCAAACTCAGTAAACACACACACACACACACACACACACACACACACACAAAAGGTCACAGTGCCCAGTCACATTTCGACTAAAATACCTGTGCAAAACCAAAAATTCTTAATTTTCAATTTACTTTTCCAGGTTGCTGCCTTCACCAAACACAGAACTCCCCAAGTCTCAATTATGGCCTCCAAGCTGTGTATCCACCCAAACACGTGATTCGCAAGGAAAAATAAATACTTAAAAGGTAACTAACTCCATGGGTAAGATTATTTTTTTCTTTTAAAAATTTCCCTTAATTAAAAAAAATCTCTTTTCTTGATGAAGTTCAAAAGAGTATAAATCCTTCGTGGAAACCAGCCCCACAAAATGAGTGGCATAAAGAGGCAATTTTCTAATTCCCCAAATTGTAGTCATCAGGTCTTTCTTGATGGTAGATTTCACACACACACACACACACACACACACACACACACACACACACACACACACCCCATCAGGTCTTTCTTGATGGTACACACACACACACACACACACACACACACACACACACACCCCATCAGGTCTTTCTTGATGGTACACACACACACACACACACACACACACACACACACACACACACACACACACACACACACACACACACACACACACACACACACACACACACACACACACACACACACACACACACACCCATCAGGTCTTTCTTGATGGTAGATTTCACACACACACACACACCATCAGGTCTTTCTTGATGGTAGATTTCACACACACACACACACACACACACACACACACACACACCATCAGGTCTTTCTTGATGGTAGATTTCACACACACACACACACACACACACCATCAGGTCTTTCTTGATGGTAGATTTCACACACACACACACACACACACACACACACACACACACACCATCAGGTCTTTCTTGATGGTAGATTTCACACACACACACACACACACACACACACACACACACACACACGAAACATACCTGGTCATTTTCTAAACAGGTTTGTTAGGTTTGGTTCACTTGTAAGAGCAGAATATTTACTTATGATCTTTTAAAGCAGAGGTGGCAGCCGGAGCACCGAGTAAATAAAAACTTCAGAGAGTTTTAAAAACCCTGCAACTTAACTCACTTCCCCATGATTCAAGGGGACGGCACAGCAAACCCCAGGGCAAATGAGATTATGCAACAGGTTCTTCCTCTGCACTTTATCACAAGCTGGTTAGAGGTGTGCTTTCTCCAAACAGACACCCAAGACTTGAAGACCTTTGCAGCTGACGTTCAATAAACTGCTTCAGAGTTCTACAGTGCCCATTCATTTTCAGACCTGCTTGTATTTTCTCAAGTTAATTATCGGGTTAGTTTTGTTTTTTTGTGTTTTTGCGGGGGTTTGGGAGTATAAACCCAGCATCTGAAAACCAGTTTTGCATAAATATTTTCCTCCCTGGTGTTTTATTACATGAAACTGCACCTGATAAACAGACCCTCGGTTGTCTCCGTGGGCTTATTTCTCATGTTTTACTCTCGTGTAAATAAAGAAGTCACTGGCGCACCGGACCCCGGTCCTCCCCCAACCCCCACCAACACCAAGACTCGGGCCCCGGAATGAAAATTGAGTTTCTGGCTGGCTGGTTGGTTTGGCTGAAGAAAGCACGACCGTCACCACCCAGGTGGCCTCGCGGCTTACACCGCAGGCGAATTTGGGATAATGGGAACCGTCAGGCCGGGGCCCCACTTGGCAGGAGTGTTGTGTAACAGTCGCGCCTGGAAGTGAGCAGCCTCGCCCGCGAAGGCACCGCGTCCGCCGCCGCCGGCTCCTCGCCGCGGACCCGGCCGCCCGGACCGAGACCCAGCGCCCGGCCGCCCGCCCCCTGCCCGCTCGGGCCGGCCCCCAGCAAGGCCTCCACCCCCGCTCCCGCCGCTGGTGCGGCCCCGGGCCGCGGCCGCCCCCACCCCGCCTTTCGAAAAGGCGGCCGGGGAGCCGGGAAGGCAGAGCCCGCGGGGCGAGCGCGCGGGGCGGCGTCCATGCGGCCGGCGCGGCGGGCGCCGCGAGCCCCGCACCCTCCCGCCCGCAGTCCGCGCGGCCGGCCGGAGGCCACTTACTTTGGAGGCCGTCGACCTCCCGACTCCCTCCGGGGGAAGCGAACGTTGTCAAGGCGCCTCCCTCGCGCCCCGCTCGCCGCGCGGACTTGCGAGGCGCCGCCGCGGGGCCGGGAGGGCGGCTGCGCTGCCGCTCGCGTCCGTCCCGTCGCGCTCTCCGCCGCTTCTTCTTTTCACTATATTATCTTCTCCTCGGAGGGGGGCTGAGGGCGGGAGGCTGAGGGGGAGAGGAGACGTTTGCAACTTTTCTTCGCTCTTTCTCTTCCACCCCCCCGCCCCAATCGGCCTTGAAAAAACAATGTTGAAAGGGGTGAAGAACTCGGGGAGGTGAAGGGGGGGGCGTGGGGAAAGCGGAGGGGGGGGGGAGAGGTAATAATAATCGCTTAGAAACTGGTTTAAGCCCCCCACACAGGGATGCACAGAAAGAGGGGGAAGAAGGGGGGTGGGGTGGGGGGTTGGGGGGAAAGAGAAAGAGTCGCTGGTCAGGAAACTTCAAGCGCGGATGAGGTCATTGGTTTAAAAATAAAGAGATGGCGTCACTTGAAACCAATCCCAGTGAATGAACTCAGCGGAGCCCCGGGGAAAGGAGGAGACAGGCGAGGGCAGGGCGGTGGGCGCCGGGCGGGGCCGCGCGCCCGCCCGCCCATCCCGCGGCCGCCCGAACCCGGAGCGCGGCCCCGCGCCCCGTTCGGCCGCTCGGGGAGGGGTCGGGTCACGCTCGGTTCCGGAGTTCGGAGACTCTGAGGTAGGTTCTGCGGGCGCCCGCTGGGAGGAGCCGAGGCTGCCCGCGGAGGAGACCCCGTGGCCTCCTCCTTCCGCGCCCGCCCGCCCGCGCGCCCGGCGCCCGGCGCCCCTCGGCCTCCCGGCCCCGGCCGCGCGCCCTCAGCGCTGCGCCCCAGCAGGTATTTAAGGGCCTCCCCCCCGCTGAATCGCAGAGCCTTTTTCTCCCTGTTGGGCTGCTTCCAGCTGCCTCACCAGCGTGAAGAAACGCAAACAATGATGTGAGAGAATTACCATCCCTCTTTAAAAAGTCTGACGAATTCAAAATGCAGGGCACAGCTATATCTCCTAAGAAAGAGAAGGTGCAGGTACTTTAAGAAAAGCCACACCGGTGTCGGACATGCTGCGATCTGTCGCTGGAAACCCTCACGTGAATGTTCCAAACATTATCTTACTTTGCTTCTATGTACTTATACTTATTTATACATACAAATGTAATGAGTATGAACACCCTGAAGTTCTCTTTAAAAATGTTTTCTGCATGGGGCTGCTACAATCGTCTTTAAATCTGACCCGACGTTCACTGCCTGGTGAGAGGTTCAAAACCCCGTTGATTGAACTCCGTAGAGTTAGTGCATTTTTTATTTGGATTAATGAAAATAGCTCCGTTTTGAGACTACATTACATGCTTTGGAAATCTAGAGACCTGAAGTGGTGACAAACCAGGACTTGGAATCCCTGAATAGGACAATCGGAGCTTTATTCTAGCGTTCTTTGAGTATTTGAGCATGAAGCTGCTTCTACTGAGAAGTACTCACGTGAATATCACATAACAAAGATGTGATTAATGACGGAAAAGCACCCTGCAAGTGGACTGCCCCATAAGCCAGAATTTATGTGGAGGAATAACCCAGCTCCTCAAATATTCCATTTGCAATGTACTAGATTTGGGACATTTCCCTAAAGGCATCTTTGTCGTGGAATGTCCTTTTGGACATTGCTGGAGGGACTTTTTTTTAATTGGCAAAAGACCTGAGAAAGTTTGCGGCAGGTTAGTAAAATAAAGTAATCTCCATACACCTTTTCTGTCTTTAAATCCTGCAACTAAATTCCATTCGTTATTATTGATAATCATTTAAGGTTGGCATTGGGGTAAACCTCTGGGAACTTCTGGTCCATCTTTTAGAGAAGGTAAGGGAGCCCAGATGGAGATGGGAGAGCGCCCGCTCTTCAGGTAGTCAATGAAGCTTGAAGGCCACTGATGCAGAACCCACATTCTGCCTCTGACCTCTTTAACACTTCTGCTGATGGGAAGTAATCTCTCCCGCGGCTCCCTGTCCTCTGGTGGCCAGGAGATGTTACTGCAGCTTAAATGGCAATACCTGTACTCTTCAAGTAAACGTCTCAAAATCTTTTCACAGGAGATCTGCTTTTTTGGGAACAGTTTCCAAGGGGTAGTTGGAAAGGATATGCAACTCAAAACTGCTTAGTTGCAGGAGTTGGTATTTGGGAGAAGAAAGGAAAAGAGAGAACCCTTGTCCTAGAGATGGATAGCAGGGATCTTGCCTGGATGAAAGACTGCATGAGAATATGAATACCCTTTACATTCTGCAGCTCCAGTAGCCTTACTTTAACTCTCCCCTTTCTTCACTTATACAATTACATTGGAGTGACTTCCATGTATGTGGTGCCATGATAGCTATTATGGGAGCCTCCCCAGTGTATATCATCTAATTGGTGAAATAGGACATAGATTACAACTAATTAAAAACTTATGTAATGATTGAGTGGCACACACTATTGGTTAAAAGAGTCCAGCAGAGGAAAGGAGCCATGTAGGCTGGGGTTGCCAGGGAAGGCATCTTCTGAAGAGCTTTGACCTCACCCTTAAAGGATAATTAAGATTTAATTTGGGCTCAGTGGAGGGACTATGCCAGAGGGGAAATGGCTTGAGCAAAGACCTGAAGGTAGAATGAATATGGTGTGTTCAGGTGAGGGACAAGTAGGCCCTTCTAATAGTAGTAGAGATTGGAATGTAGCAATTAAGAATTAGACTGAATTTAAGAGATCCATAAGTGCATTATGGAGGTACTTGAATGTTAGGATAAAAAGCTTGTTATTATTCCAGCAGGTTAACATTGAACAAGTTCACTTCACTAAAGAGTACATTGCTCCTTATTTACTAAAAGAGCATCTATATATGCTAACAGTAAACATGTGGGAACAAAAACACAATACCATTTACAGTTGCTCCAAAGAGTATGAAGTATTTAGGTATAAGTCTAAAACCATGTACAGGATCTGTGTGCTAAAATTTATGAAGTGCTGATGAAAGAAATTAAAGGAGACCTAAATAACTGGAGTGGCCTACTATATTCACAGATTGGAAGAACCAATATAGTAAACACATCAATTTTTCCCAAACTGAATAGAATTAACACAGTTCCTATCAAAATCCCAGCAAGGTGTTTTGTAAGCTTAACCTAAAACTGCTTCCAGCATGTTTAAAGGGGGGATGAGTGAGTGATTGATTCCCCAAAAGCAGACAGAGATCTCATATACTTAGGGCACCAGCAAAGCCAGGGCACCAAGGTATTATGATCAGATAACCTAGAAAATCTACTTTCAATAACCTAGAAAATCTGTTTTCATTTCAGTACATGTAGGTACACAGTTTGTATTGTTTTTACTTAGAGTTAAATATGGGGGTGGAGCACCAAATCTTTAGTGCTTAGACCCTCTTAAGGTTTTAATCCATCCCTGGCTGAAGTTTAATCATTCATTCAGCTATTGGTAATTGAGTGCCTACTACCAGTACGTGCCAGGCACTGTGTTTGGCTCTGGGAATACACTCACAAATAAGAGGCACGGCCCTGTTCCTCTTAGAACGAACCATTCTAGAAGGGAGAGAAGAAGGTAAGCAAACAAAAAAAACAATGGCCAGGATTGTGACAGGATCAACCAAACGAAAAAAACAAGGTGATGTGATGGCAAATGATTGAGGGTAGGGGATAAGGTAGTTAGGGAAGGCATTCATTAGGAGGGGACATTTGAACTGAGGCCTGCAGGATGGCACCCCAGGAAGTGGTCTGGGCAGAGTAAACATCACTCTGAAACTCTTCAGCAAAAACAGAGTGAATTGTAGAGAGCTGACCTGTTGCCAGAGCAAAAGGGAAGCCAGTGGGGCTCAAAAATATAAAATGAGAGCTGACAGGAGCCAGGCTATGTAGGGCTGTTTAATGCATGGTAAGAAGTTTGCATTGTATCCTAAAAGATTTAAGCAGATCAGTACATGATCTGATTTAGGTATAAGTAAGCATAATAGTTTAGTTTTGGAAAAAATTTTAATAATCTATAAATATCTATTTTAGCACCCCCCTTTTCCAATAGGAAGAAAAGCACTCTTGATAATTTAGTTAAGCTCCAGGGATCCCTTTAATGTCCCCAAATCAAGTGTTCTCAGCCTAGGATTCCTGGATTCCTATTGAGTAAATGGATGGGCTTAATTTGTGCGATAAGCTTATGTATATTTTTCTATGAATGAGTCCCTAGCTTTTAATAGATTTTCAAAGGATTTTATTACACATGCACAAACTGAGTAAGACCTACTTTACATTTAAGTCTTGGCTATGCTTTTTTTTGGACAGTAGTTACTGCTATAGTCCTAGGGCTCATGGTGCCACAGAAATGAATCACAGCTCTGGAAAAGACATGAATTCTGCCTGAAAGAGGTGACACTGTGTTGGATGAGAGCAGCATTTACAGCAAAGTAATAGGGAATGTGCCAAGAGTTTGATTCTGAAGAAGTTCATGGAAGAAAAATCTTGCCTGTGTAATGTGGCTAGAAGATACCTAAGATATTGTGTGGAACCATCCCACTCACCTTAAGGATGGAAGGATGTTTAAGGGGAAGGCAGTATCCGGGATGAGTCCTAGGCTGCTTACATAGTCATATAAGAAAGTGAAGGTCTAAATTAATGACTCTATAACATCCTATTACACTGATAGACAGTGACCACATTAGAGGGGGTGAGGACTTGACAGTATGGGTAAATGTTGAAACCACATTGTTGTTTATGTGAAACCATCATAAGACTGTATATCAATGATACTTTCATTTTAAAAAGTGAAGGTCTAGAGAGGTTAAGTGACTTACTCAAGGATGCACAGCTAGTTCAGGACTAAAGACTAAACTAGTACAAGAAACAGTTCTGCCGACTCTCAGTACAGCACTCTGTACACCTCACCTAACAGTTTACAAAGAAACGACCAAATATAGTGCCCAAAAGTCTGTTAGGAATTGTGTTCACTTTCATTAAATTAATTCATGATCATTCCTAAGGAAATGGAAGGAAAAAGAGAGATAAAGGGGTTCAAAAATGTATAAAATCCCAGCTCTGAAAGATGAAAAAAACTCACTGTCAGGTAAAGATATACAACCAAGAAATAATAAATAGCAATAATGCTCTGTACTATCAGTGTATATCTGGCCTTTCTCTAGCAGATATATATATCAACAAATTATAAAAACTAGAGATTTTTCACTTATCAGTTTGGCCAAGTTTTTAAAATGGGTAATTCGAGGATTAGGTCAGGAGTGTGGAGAAACAGGCCCTCTCCTTACCACTGGTGCAAGCATAAACTGGTGTGACGATTCTGCAGGTACTTTAGCAATGTTTTCGAAAGTCTTTAAAAATGCATACCCAGCAATTCCACTTTAAGAATTTGTCTTAAGGAAATGGTAGTACTTTTTCCAAAGACATACAAATAAGGACGTTAATCATAATTTAAAGTAACAGCTAATATTTATTGAAAATTACTTCATTTAATCCTTGCAACTATTATTGCTTCCATTTTACAGGTAACTTGCTCAAGATCATTCAGTAAATGGAAGAGCTGGGATCTGGATAACATGCCCTATCCACTAAACAGAATCAAGATCACAGGGGCCTCCTATGCTATGCCAAAGGGCTCAGACTTTATTCAAGGTGGGCAATGGGGGAACCCCGTAGAGCCTTTAAGCAGGAGAAGTGACAGTTTTAGATTTGCATTTTGCTATGTATAGAATGGTTTGGTAGGGAAGACATAAAGCAAGATAGGAGACACTTGTACAAGTTAGAGAATTAAATGTCAGTGGAGAAAAGAGAGATTCAAGAGATATTTAAGGATGGAATCAAACTGACCAGGGAGATCTGAGCTGTTTAAGGGGGAAGGCGGTATCCAGGATGAGTCCTGGACTGCTTACGTAGGCAGATAGGTGGGTGGTGGTGCTGCTTCTTAAACTATGAGGGGAAAGGTAAGAAGTTGAGTTTTAAGCATGTTGAGTTCAGGGTGCCTACAGAACTTCAAGAGAAACTAACTGTTGCATGTATGGGTCTGAAGCTCAGAGGCTGTGTCTGGGCAGGAGATAAAGATTTGGGATTCGTGGCCATGTTTTGTTGCAGTTATGGCCAGTGGATATGATCACACAGGGAGAGTAAGAGGAAAAAGGTATTCAAGGGAATACAGATATTTAAGGAAGAGGCTGTCCAAAAGAAGCTTATAGGAAGGCTGACAGAAAAATCAAAAAGCACTGGACATAGTTATTACAGAAAGCCTAGAAGAGAGTTTCAACCAGGCAGAGAGTGTTTCCAGGGGCTTAATGCTCTGAGAAGCTACATAAGGTAAGGACTGAAAAGTCTTTGATTTAGCAATACAGTGGCCATGGAGAGGGTGGTTTCACAGAAGACAACTTGGAGAGGCAAGATTACGGTGGGTTAAAAAGGGAATGAGATGAAAGAAAATGGAAACAGTGGAACAGAAACTACTCTTTCCAGAAGCTTGACTGTTAAGAGGAGAAAAAAAAGGGGGGTAATACCTAGCTTCAGACAAAGATCTTAATGACCTAATAACCAGACTGTGTGTTTTGCTTGATCAAATAATTCATAACAAACAGGTATTATAGAAGTACCTGAGAAATGAAATTTTCTCAGTTGCAATCAGGAAAGTTGCAGATAGACTTGCTCTCTACAGCCCAAACTTTATTTTCAGTATTATGTAAACATACATTTGGGGTTTTTGTCAAGATTATTTTGACAAGTGTTTGAATACAAGTGTGGCATAAAATATTATGAATAAAAGTATTATCATTTCTAATACCAGATATATTTATCTTTCAAAAGTCTGAAAAATTATTTTATAACCAGGAAAAAAATGATGGTGGTAGGAGGGGGCAAGTCATAAATATAAAGGACTCAAAAATATTTGTGAATTTTGCTTTTTTTCATTTTACCCTAAAGGAAAATAGCTGGAATGAATATCCTTTTCTCTCTGATGTAAAGAATATGGATTGGGGGGGAGTGTTGTTGAAGGCCAGTGATTTTTTTAAGATGCTTTTTTTATTTTCCAAGAAAATATGGCTCTCCGTGTGTTCAGTTCTAAAATTTGCAGTGACTTTCTAGACTAACAATAACAACATTCGATAACAACATCCACGTTTTTAAATGTAAATATTTATCTTTAGGAATGTCTTTAGCCAGTAACTGAACCTCTTACTCAATGCTGGTTAAGCAGCAAGTAAGCTTTTCTGATCAAGTAGCAAAATACAGTTTTTGATTAAAAAGTGCTTTATAACTTTGTGTAAATCCAGCTTTTTAATGTATTGAGAAAAACGTCTAGTCCTCTTTTAGGAATAGCTCAAATCACTACCATAAAGAAACTAGAAATTAAATGGAGTTTGAAAATAAACTAATATTACCATATTAAATAATGTAACAATCAGCTCTTTTGTACAAGGCATGTACTGGGTTTTTAACTCATAACAACCCTAAAAGTTAGGTATTTTAACTATCTTTTCTATTTTTCAGTGAAGGAAATTGAGGCTCAGAAAGGTTAAGAAATTAGTGCAAAGATAAATAGCTAGGAAATTGCAAGCGAGAAATCAAACCCAAGTTTGAGAGTGTTCTATTAAGAAAATGAACAATAATATAAAAAATAAGTAGTTTAATATTATAAGCAATGCCACTATCTAAGAATGCACTTCTGTGATTAGTCACACTTAGATATGTGCTACAAAACTTGGAAAACATGATAAGTCACCAAGCTGGGGAACAGCGTCAGTCAGCTACAAATTCCAGCTCTGCCACATACTGGCTGTGTGACTTGAGGGAAACTTAGTCTCCTTATCTGTAAATAAGATAGGCAATACCAACCATCCAGGGCTGCTATGAGGGTCCAATGAATACCAAAGGAAGCCCCAAATATAGTACAGAGCCCACATGGTAAACACTCACCACAGATGATTCCCTCCTTTTTAGGAAAGGCTGTATGTAGAACTGACTTAGATCTTGAACAATAGATTAAATTGGAATATTAAAAGAGAATGGGGAAGCCCATTCCAGGAAGAGAAAACACACAGTTGGAGACACAGCAGGGAAAAGGTATTTAAAATGGTTTAACTGAAGCAGAACATTTGTATTGAATAGTATATAATAAGCCTGGAAAGCAGTTTGGGGCCAGATTACATAGGGCCTCAGCCAAAGAATTTAGCTTTTACAGTGTAAGTAGCAGGGAATGATGGAAAATTTGGTTCCCTTTTTAAATGCTTTACTGCCCTTATTTTCTATTATAAAGTAGTGCCTATGCAATGCTAAAAGTCTGTAAATTACAGAAGAGTGTAAACTGAAAAGAAGAAAATGCAAATCATCTTACCTTGGGAAGGAGATAAAAAAATTTTAATATTATGTCCTTTGGTGGTATTTTGATTCACTTTTTCTTTTACCATGTACATTTGTTATTTTAATATGAATAATGGAGTTTATGAATACACAGAAAACAACAAGCACATTAATATAATTTTTTTAATGTAAAAGTTGGCCTCTAAAACATGAAATTTCATGTTTGGGATAGCCAGAAGATCAGTGAGAGAGCTCCCACTCTGGAATAAATGAAGTTGAAGCTCCATTTATAGGATACAATGTTTGCTTAACTTTATTATGTATCTTGTCCTATAATTTCAACCTTTAGTGATAACTCTTTTCCTTTTAATTTTAATATAATGAAGCTATTTAATTTCTCAAAAAAATATTGCTGTTTTCACACTAAGGATATCCACAAGGGACATTGGGTATATTTTCTCCAGCTTAAAGGGATGAACTTGCAAATGGTTGGGAAAAAAATGGGATTTGAGGTGGCTTAGTCTGACCAAAGGAAGATTTAAGGAAGGAGATCATAGAACAAGAGAGACCACAATGGGCACTGGCAACAATTCATGCGTAAGTCAAAAAGGGCCACAACTGGTCCAGTGGCAGTGGATGTGGCAAGAAAGCAACCAGTGCAGCAAACAGTACAATGGGAGAATTGAGAGGACTTGGTGATTCATGAGCCGTGGAGGGTAAGGGAGATGAGTAATGAAAGATGATGCTAAGGTGTCACCATTGGCAATTTACGTAGGCTTCAATTTCCTCATCTATACACTGGGCTAATAATTGTATCTGTCTCAAAGTGCTCTTGGGTGGATTAAAGTGGATGATGTCTACAACGCTTAGCATGATAACTGGAATGTATTTTCAGTAAGTGTTAGCTGTTATTATTTTTATAGCTGTTGAATCTAGATGACTGGATTAATAAGGAAATTCTTAAAAGCAGTAGTTAAGGTGGAGGTCTGATGAGGTGGGGGAAGTAGAGGTTGAGCTACATTTTAGACATGTCAGATTTAGGCTTTGGGTGAATAGTAAACTTAAAATGTTCATCAAGAAGCCACCACTAGCCAGTGACATTTTTGACAATAAGGATGTTCTAGGAAGATTCCATATTCATGAGAAACAGATACATAGAGAGTAGATACCCACTGCAAAGTATTACCTGCACCTCTCCCTAAAACTTCCACTTCTTAGTAGAAATTACCCTAAGGAACAATCTCTACAAGTGTTGACTTCCAAGGTGAATGACCTTCCAGGCAGGACAAATGTCAAAGCAGTGACAACCTAGGCTATGGAACCAGATCTGTTTGATTCTCCATTCTCCCACTTAACTATTGTCTGATTTGTGGAAAATTAACTCTCTAAGCTTCTGTTTTCTTGCTTACAAAATGGAATAATAAAAATGTCCACCTCATAGGGTTGATGGGAGGATTAAATGAGACTATTTAAATAAAGCCCTTTATAAATGTAAGATGTGATATATATATACCAAGTGTGGCTACTAATACTGTCTCTCCTGGAGGTTATGAGTTACATTTATATTTCTTCTCTGTCCCTTACGATGCCAAACATGAGAAGCACTCTACCAACTGCTAATCACTTGCTCCCTTGACATTGACCTTCAGCCTCTCCCTATGTCTCAGTCCCTTTGGGGATTTCATTGTGTGAAATCTCATCAGGCCAGGCAGCATCTCTGGGGCAAGATGGTCTGTCAGTCTTTGTTTAACAGACCTTCTGGATTGGTTTTCTTTTGCTGCTGTAAACAAATTGCCAGAAACTCAGTGGCTGAAAACAACATAAATTTATTATAGTTCTGGGATTCAGAATTGTGCTACAAAACTTGGAAAACATGAGAGGTCACCAAGGTATATCTACGTGGCAAAGGGGTGCCACAGCCCCTTCTCCCACCTTCAAAGCCAATGACAGTGGGTCGAGTCCTCACCTCACCAACCCTCTCTCTGGTTCTCCTCTGCGGCTTTCTTCCACTTTAAAGGACCCTTATGATTACATCAGGCACACCTGGATAATCCAGGGTAATCCTTCTTTGTTAAGGTCTGCTCATTAACAACTTTGATTCCTCTTGCAACTTTGACACCCCTTTGCCATGTAGCCTAATGTTCACACCTTCCACAAAGAAAACTTCAGGGAGGTTTGCCCCTGTGTTTTCTGTCTGCCTTTGTCCCAGGACCTAACATCCCAGTCACCAAGCGATGAACCACCAATCACAACTTGATAATTGGAATAATCACAGTTAGGAGGTATGTCATGCTAAGATTTTTCTTCTGGTCTAATCCTGATTCTGCTCCCTGCTTTAAGATTTCTTTGCACCCAAACGCAATGAATATTAACTAAAAATTTTCAAGGAAGTAATGAATCTTGTAAATCTTCTCCAGCATGGAAAGAAAGGTTTATCATGGAGCACCAATTCTTTTAAGTGATCTGAATGTCCATTTTATTTCTGAGACTGAATTCCCCCCCAACCAAATCCCCCATGATCATTACCAATTCATTACTTCTTTCTTTTAACAGAACCTCAATGGCAGTGTTTTCATTTTAGCCCCAACTAATGACTGATGGACAGCAGAATATGTCTTAAGAAAGACAGGTGAAAAATATCAGGTTGCAAGGCAAAGCATGTAAATATAACAGAGACTGGAACTTTTTTAAGGGGTAAAAGGCCATCAGTACTATTTTAGGAGTACCAGGAGTTCAAAGACTGTAGTTGGAAATGGTAAGACCTAAGTGCCTCTGAATTTCACTCTGAAATTCAGTATTCCTGTCTTTCAAATTCTTTTATCTCTGAGGCATATAAATACACTCAAAATAAATTGGTCCAAATTCCCAGTGAAAGTAATTTAAAAAGTCTTACATGGTTGGTCCTAATTTTCTAGTGGGTAGGAGGCCAGCTTTAATAAGTGATTGCAAGAATATTTAGCTTAGGAAAAATGAGAAAAGCTAGCATTAAATTGTCTTATGATTTGGGGCAGGACACAAGAGAAGGAAAGGAGAGCCAACAAATACTAAGCATCTCCTAATGCCAAGTGCTTTGTTTGCATGCATTATCTCATGTAATTCTCACAACAGTCACAGTAGGTGGACACTGTTAGACCCATTTAAAGATGGGGGACATTGAGGCTCCAAGATGTGGAGAGACACTCGCACAATCAGACGGCTAGAAATGGCAACACTGGGCTTCAGGTCCACCTTATCTGCCTCCAAAGCCCTTACACATCCTCTGTCCACCCTCAGCAGCTCTTCCCTGAGCTCCAGCTCCTCATCTACAAAATAAGGGTGTTGAGTCGGACAATCTCTGATGCCCCTCACAGCTCTCACTGCGTGGCCTTCATGGTTGGGAGGGGAAAGGGGAAACAAGAAGGGGTCTCAGGCACTGGGCAGAACCCCCTCCTCTCCTAAGTGGAAAAGCTCTGGGACCGTGTGACCTCCCTATACTGTCTCCACACCCTGTCCCATGAAAGGAGGCTGTCGCTGCTCACCCCACAAATGATAATGGGACTGCCAATGTCCACCTCTTTAAAAAAGAAGCAAGTCTGCTAATTCTCCTTTGTGGAGCCACTTATATGAATTTACGTTTCCAAAGTCAAACGTTTCATCAACATTCATTGTTGAGAATCTTATTGTGCCCAAAGCTGAGTAAATTTTATTGAGAGGCTCTACAGGGGACAGCAAAAAAGTATGAGATGGTCTGTATTCTCAAGAATTACAACTAGCTGGGGGAACACAACCCATAAAGCAAATTTTAGAAGACAGTGTGTAATGCAGGACTGAACTGAACTGTGAAGCCTCGACGGCACGGACTGCAGGAGTCCAGAGATGGAAGATAACACAGGCTGCAGTATGCAGAGAAGGCTCTGTGAGAACAGGACAAAGACAACATTCTTTACCCTGCATTCGGGACTAGTCTTTCTTGGCCCTCTCAGTAATTGCAAAATCCTGGTGTGAACCTTTCACATAGTTCCAACATTCTCAGCTTTGGAGGCTGCACTGGTGTCCTTCATATCACGTCATCTGAATGCCACTTCATCTTTATTGGCACATAGGGGAGGGACAAAACCCGAGAGGTATGCAAACACCGTCATGGATATTTGCTTCAAGCCATGGGAAGTTTCACACAAAACCAGTTTCTCAATAGAGCAGATGTTGTGTAAAGGTGTAAGATGCTTGAGAAACTAGTTAAAGGCAAAGAACAGAAAGTCTCAGCAAGAACCAGATTTGAACGGGGACACCTTCCTGTCTGTGTCAGCTATGGTCTGCCTCCAGTCCCTGGCCTGCGGAGACCCCCACGCTTCAGCGCTTCTCCAGTACGTTGGCCCAGAGGCCATAGGACCTTGTCCCTGTAGCAAGGACATTATCCTTATAACCCCTCAGCTGCCCACCCTCATGTGCCACTATTGACAAGAGACTGTAGGTCTGAAAAATTGTTTCAGAATTCTGGATCCTTCCTCACCATCAGACAACTAAGGATGTGTTCCTTCCTCCAAGTTCCACCCTAAGTATAATCTAAATGATTCCTAAAATGATCCCAAGAGATAGTCTGAGTTGGTAAGGCAGCCTAGTAGATTAAATATTCACTCTCTTACTATGAATTCTGAAACGATGCTAGACTGAGGAATATTTTCCAAATGAGTTGAAGACACAGAACAAGTACACAGGAAATAGTATTTAAGTGCATCGGATGCTAAATCCAGGTTAACTGGCTCACAAAAGTGAGCAACCGGAGAGGACAGAAGTAAGGAGGGGAAAAGTTTCCTGGAGGCAGGGTTTAAGCTAAACTTTAAAGAAAGCAAAGAATTTGATAGGCCGATTTGAGAAAATATTACATTCTAGAAAAGAGAACCACCATAACCAAAGGCAAGAAAAATGGAAGATGTATTCATGGAAAGCCAAGGCAGCCAGTCTGTTGGGAGGAAGGGTGGCACCAAAATGTACATAGCAACAATGAGTGTGCAGTGAGATCATGTGGGTAAGATGAATTCATTAACAAACGTAGCAAACATTTATTAAGTGCAGACTAGGTGTCAAGCACTGTAAAGGTCTCTTGCACATAATAATAATTTGCACCTATTAGAGCTTACAATGTGCCAGCCACCGTGTCAAGCACTTTTACATATATTATGCAATTTAATCATCACCACTGACCTGTGAAATACGCACTGCACCTCCATGTCAAAGATGAAAAAGATGAAGCCCGGAGAGGTTAAGGACTCCTTGCTCTGGGGCCACATAGTTACTGAGTGAAAGAGCCTGGATTTGAACCCAGGGAGTCAGCTCCAGTGTGGATTCTAAGCACAAACCTAACCTGCCCACACACATATTATCTCATTAAATCCTGGTAAAATCCCCTGTGACATAGGCATTATTATCCCCATTTTGCAGATGGGGATCCAAGGTTCCAGGAGTCAGTGAACTTCCCAAAGTAGTTCTGCTGAGTACAGAAGCAGTTCTACTAATTCCAAGCCCAAAAAATTTTCCATTGTAATATAGCTGCCTTGGAGAAGGATTGTCTAGAATGGGAGCAAGTTAGGGGAAACTTAACTGCCTGATAAGGGCAAGAAGCCATATGATAGGGGTCGGAAAGAACTTCAGGGTTGAGCAGACTTCATTGATTAACAAAGACCATTCTAGGTCTGGCATTGGCCTGGCACAGGAAATTGAATCCAGGAAAGATGATATTAAAGGTGGTAAGGACCTAGAAATGGGCATGAGGGGAGTGAAGGAAGGACAGAAACAATGATCAGTATTTGAAGGAAAATCTGGTTGATCGTAGGGACTGAATGGCTAAGGGCAATGAAAGGAGATGAAATCAAAGAGGACTTTGCTTCTTGTCTAAACAATTCTATGAACTTTTGACAGGGACTGACAGGTTATAAGAGCAGCTGGTTTGTAGTGGTTGTTTTTGGACAGGTTGCCATCTGCTTGGCAGGGTGTTAACTGAAACATGCCAGAGGAAGTGACCAGTAGGCAGGCAGAGATTTGGGATTGGAACTCAGGTAGAGAGCAGTAGCTGTCAATCATATCTGACAAATAAACTATGCGGGACCACTGAAGGGGCAGACAAGTTAGATGCCAAGGTAAATAAGTTTTCATAGTTAGAATGAGCCAGGAGTCAACAGAGAACAAAAATACAGCATAACAAAGCAGGCCCAAGGGCAAGCCACAGCTCTGGACAAGTTAATCAAGCCAAGGTAGAGATAAAATTAAAGGGACACAGCAGCAAATGGGACCTCACTTGCATAAAGGAGTACTGATCACTGAATATTTTCTGTACTGTTTCTGGTATTCTGGAATGTTCCCCTATTGAAGGAGTCAAACCAACTTAACAGATGGGGACCCTGCAATCTGACCCTGCAGAATAGTCAGGAATTTTGCTAGCAGGGAGTACAAGCTACGTAGGCATAGGGAGAGAACAGAAGTCATCAAAAAAGGCTTTTCCACTTAATTGTACACTTAAAAACGGTTACAATGGTAAAATTTATGTTACATATATTGTATCCCAGTAAAAAAAAAAAAGGAATGCCTCCTCTCCCAAGATATAAATAGTTATGGATCCCATAGAAATCTCCAAAAGCCCATCTCATTTGTTATCTCCTGGACTTACCCTTTTTGGTCTGAGATCTTGATTTCCTTGCCCAAGTTGGTGGCTGTGCTGCTGAGTTGATGAAGGTACGTATGAAGCCAGGGATGCCAGAGCTCCCAGACTCCGGTGTCCCTTCCAGTCTGGAAAGAGAATGGGACCGTCAGCTGTGGTCAATTTGCAGTGGGAACTCCTCTTCTGGCCCTTCTGCTATCCCTGGCCTTTTTCCAGAACATTGAGAACATGATCCATTGGCCATAGCCCCACCCTCTATGATCTCTTCTGCCTGACAGAATTAAGAAAGTGAGACAGCAGCTCAACCAATACCTGGGAGGGGTTTACCTGAGGCAGGAACCTGGGAGGCCCTTGATTTCAGTTCTGGCTTACTGCCCTTCAACACTTCCTTTCAAGGTTCTAAGGTACTTATTCTAACTGCCTTCACAGATATCACCTCCAAGCTTATATACAATTCCTCTCCTGCTTAGAATATAACCTGATCCTAGGTCAGGGGTTCTCCATAAAACAGGGCAGCCCACAGGGGCTCCTACATTCTTGGAAGTAGCAAGGTGGTGTTCCTCCTCAGGGGCCCAGGGTTGTTGAGTGACCTGCCCAAGGGCATACACCTGGTTAATTGCAGAACAGATGCAGGCCTTCTGATCCACTCTCTAAATCTCTTGTAGCTAGACAAAGAGATCCCAGATGAAATATTTGAAATTCTACTTCTATGAAAGCTTTGTTTTCCCCATGATTGGTCTCTTCTGCTGCCTTTTTCATAAAAGATGTTTTAAATGCCTGAAAATATCAAAGTAAGGGGTTCAGAAGAGAATGGTAGCAGCAGTGATAGAGCGGGGAAGCTCACTGGTTACCCACAAAACCATCGCAGACTGCCTATTACGCTGTGGCTGAAACTTGAATCCATGCCCTCCCCCAGCCCCCGTACAGTGGAGCCTACTAATGGGGGCTCTCTAGTCCTTTCTGTCATTGTCCCATGTTGACCTTGATCTCTGCCTCTGAAATCCTTGATAACCAATGTCACTAGGCAGCTGTCAGTGGCTTGGGAGGTGCCCTCCAAGGCTAAGGAAGATAGAATGATAGTACAGCTCATCATAAACCTATTTATCAGGCAAACTTCAGGAAAAACTGGTTGCTCAAGCTTGCCTCCTCAAGAAAAACAGTTTTGTGTAAAGCTTGACATGATGAGAAATAGATGTACATAAGGTTGTTCCATTGCCACACTTATTTTGGGAGGTCTCTGTGGGTCACGTCAGCATACAAAAGGACTCTTTTTTTCCTCCCCTGGAAATCATTCAAGCTATAAAGTAAACCAGAGAAATGGATTATCTGTTTTCATCAAGGCTACATATCTTTTCTATGTTCACTTCCTGAAAATGCAAGAATTCACGTCTGGAACCTTAAAGTAATAGTATCAAATACTCATAAAATAGTACAGCTGTATGGGACTTGGAAACCATCTAAGCCAGCCCCTAATCTTGCAGATGAGGAAACTGATATTTCCATTCTTAGGATATTTCACTTCTGTGCAGCCTAAGATTACACTCATTTGTTTACAAGCCAAAATGGCACTGTTGGCTCCATGGAGCTAGTGGTTAACCTAAAACCCTTGAAATTTTTCATGTAAACTAACTACTCAGCTAGACTTTTCCCCATCCCAGATTTATCCATAAATTTCTTAAAATTTTGTTCAGGAGTTTACATTTTCCTCTTCCATTCTACTTTGCTAGTATTGACTCTCTGTTCTAGTCTATGATTTGAATTTTGGCTCTGCCTTAAGCTTTGTGTGTTTGGGAAAGGGGAAGATCATTTGCTAATATGCACTTTGCAGAGGGCTTACTATCATTTATGTAATAGCTAAATAGATCTAAATAAAGCTCTATAAAAAATATTTCATTTGGAATTTCCCTATCTAGTCTTTCAGATCCTCAAGGAAGGTGGAGAAATTTTTCCCTTGTTATATGAAGGAGCTCTAGAATGGGTCTTTCCTCCACGGGGCAGAAGAATGTTCTCAGCGCTTATCTCCTACTGGGAATTTATTTGGGGAAATGTGGTGAAAGGCCACCCTCTAAACTCAAGTCAAGGAGTCTTTTTATGTCCATTTTGATGTATCATTTAATAGTTCATCTTCTGTTAGCCATGAAAGCTAGAAGAGTCAAGCAATTTAGGAGTGGGGAAGAGAGAAAGGAAGAATTTCCTAATCTCTTTTGTACTCAAAAGTGTCTGTCATATGCCAAAGGCAAATTAATGAGTGAAATACTTGTGCTCACTTTATATATTCTAAATAGCCTAAAACCTCAGAATTACCCCTGACTTCTTCCTCTTCTTCAATTCCCCATATCTAATAAGAATAGCTAACACTTACCAGGTACTTACTATGTGTCAGATACTTTGCTAAGTACTTTATAAGCCTGACTAATTTAGTCCTCACAACAATTATGATTTTACAGATGAGAAGACTGGCATTTTTAAGAGATTAAGTTATTTGCTTGAATTCACGTATCTAGGAATGGTGGGGACGGATTCACACCCAGAGCCCAAAAGCTGACCCATCAAAAGTTTAGTCCAGGTTCTCTGGGAGAGCCATCAGCCCAAGATGTACATCTGACCCTTATGAATGATGGAAGGGAGGGAGGGCGGGAGGAAGGAAGGAAGGAAAGAAAGAAGGGAGGAAGGAAGGAGAGAGGAGGGAGGAAGGGGAGGGGGGAGGGGAGGGAGAAAGTTTGGTTGAATGGGAGACTCTTAGATTGCAGTGCAGTTCTAAGAAAGTAGAGCAAAGCTGATGGGACATCTGGAGCTGAAGTTAGTTGCCCATCAGAGAACTCCCATATTTCCCAGGAATGGGCCTGCCTCAGTATCCCTCCACACTTGGTCATAAAGCAGCCTGCAGGCAGCATGACCTCAGCAAAAAACAGTGATGGATTTCACAACACAGAATCTGGGGTTATCTGTCAACTGTGATTATTTCTGAGAGGTGTATTCATTGCTGCCACATTCTCACACTATCTCTTCAAGCAAATAAGATTTTGTCTTCAACAGATGTCTATCTACCACCCTAGTTCAAACCTCTGTCATTGTCCACTTAGTTCCAATAATGCCTTAAATTATTTCCTACAACACTACCAGGATGATCTTTCCATTACATAAATCCAACTACGTCATAACATTTAAGCAGCTAGGTGGAGGCTTCTTTTTGTTAGTCTTGATCCTCTGGTGACAAACGTATCACCAGCTTTCATTAATTAGGCTAATTTCAAAATTGCTTTGTATTCTTTTTGGTAAGTCCATCATTATGATATTTATATATGAGGCCATCTCCGTTACCATTATGTCATTCACCTACTTAAAAACCTTTCAAACATTTTTAAGATAAGCTTTTAATCATGGTGTACCAGGACCCCAAAGCCCCGGCCACTGGCTACTTCTTGAACATCATCCCTGCCACTCTTTACCTGGCATTAAATGCCAAAAATATAGTACTGAATTACTTGCAGCTCCTGCTCTGCTGCATCACATCACATCTCCATGCCTTTGTAGTCTTCCCTCTGTCTGGAATGCTATTTTCTCTTATTCCTCTCTCCTTTTTGAACCTCTTTGAGTCCCTTCCTAGATTTGGCTCAGCTGCCACGTCCTTGAGGAAGCTTGTCATGACTCAAATACACCGCAGTTCAAGGATCATTTAGTCCAATCTCTAGCCCAGTTCAGGAAGTCTATCTAAGCCATCCAGGCAGAAGATCATCCAAGGAAAAGCTCATAGCTGCACAAGGCAACTGGCCTTGGACTGTGTCCATGGTCACCTAAACCAATCAGAGCCACATTGTATTGTTTCCTGGAGGAGTGGATCATTTCCTGTGTCCCCAGCTTTTGTGTGTGTGGTGGTGGGGGTTAAAATAGTGCCCACCTGAAGCTTTAAGAGGAGAATTAGAAGTTCAGAGTCTAACTGAGAAGTTCTCTTGGCAGGTCCTATAGAGGTGATGTCTGATTTTGAATGGTCAGATCTTGTGGGGGAAGCAGGAAATGGAGCTGCGGGCAGGGCAAGAGGTGGAAATGAGGAAGGGCAGAGCTTGCCAACAAATCCTTGGTCTTTTCCTTCTAGTTGTATTTCTGGCTTTTCATGTCTGAACCCCCTACCCATGACCCACAAATGTTTCAAGAGGCCTTCAGAATGCCTGTGGACTCCAAAAAGGGGAAGGCATGGGTGGAGGGAAGGTGGAGGCTATGGTAAACCACTAGGTAAAAATCTAGGGTTAGAATTCACAGTGACTGCAATTACTAAGATTCCAAATGTTACCTTAGTGCTTTTGGGTAAATCTCTGTTTCTCCAAGACTGAAAAGTTGCATCTCTACCTAAATACATAGATGGAAAATACCTGGTGGGGAAGAAAAGAGAGTAAATTAAGGCTGACGTAGAGACACTACACTTACTGAGATTGTAGGATGGGACACATGATAAACACAAGCTTACTTTATCCACATTCTAGGATAGGCCTATTATTTCCAATTTTCAAGAGGCACTGCCTGTTTCTGTATATCTTAGAGGGTTCAGTATGTTGAGTAAACACTGGGACATCATCAAGCAGTTTCAGCCAACAGTTTATTTTGGGGAAGCACAAGAAGGAATTATAGTACATATGAACAAATCACAAAAACAGATATAAATCAGTGTTGTTTACAGTGCAATATTGGAAATGAAAACACCAATAAAAATTATACTGGCTGTTAAGAATCATTAGATTATCTCACCAGACATTGTTACTCTATAAAACAGCATACAATTACGATTTTTATCTGGCACATGAAAATAGAGTGATGAAAGAAAATTCCACTAGATTAAAAAATTTTTTTAAAGACTTCATTTTTCTAAAGAGGTCTTAGGTTTACTGAGAGGGAGGTACAGATATTCCCCATATATCCCCATGCCTACCTATGCAGATCCTCCCCCATTATCAACATCGCTCAACAAATTGGTACACTTTTTTCCCAAAGATGAAACCTACATTGATACATCATAACCATCCAAAGTTCATACTTTACTTTAGGGTTCATTCGTGGTGCTGTAGCATCCTTGAGTTTAGACAAATGGATAATGACATATATCCATCACTGTAATATCATACAGAGTATTTTCACTGCCTTAGAGACATTAGATTTTTAAAATATATTTTAAAGCTACACTAATGAAAACAGTTGGTAAAGTATTAAAATAGACTGATCAATGGAAAAAAGCAGGCAGTCCAGAAATGGACCCAAGTGTAAACAAAATAAGTTTATGATAGAAGGAGTATTCCATATCAGTAGGAAAAATATTTAATAAATGGTGTTGGGGATCTATGGTTAGGCTATTAGAAAAAAATTAAAGTAGAGCCATATTTTTCTCTGCATATCAGAAATAAATCCCAGGTGGACAAAACACTTCAATAAAAAAATGAAATCATAAAAGTACTAGAATAAAACAAGGAATTCTATACAA
This sequence comes from Manis pentadactyla, assembly GCF_030020395.1. Lineage (NCBI taxonomy): Eukaryota > Metazoa > Chordata > Mammalia > Pholidota > Manidae > Manis > Manis pentadactyla. The sequence goes on from NC_080032.1 coordinate 70,221,727, forward strand.
TCTTGTCATGGAGAAGGCTTTTTCTAAGTTTGACATAAAATCCAGAAGTCAAAGAAAAGATAAATAAATATGATTACTTAGAAATGGAATCTTCTGAATAAAAAAAACACAGTCAATGGAGACAAACAACAATATGAGCAAAAAATGATTAACACATACGATATGGGTACTAATTCCTTTATTGCACGTGGAGCTTTTAGAAATCTATAAGAAAAAGAGAAACCACCCGTGGAAGGACCAAGAACATGACCTGTTAGTTCTGATGAAAAGGAACATAAATGCCCCTGTCTGCACAGGAAGAATACCCAACCTCAGTGCTAATTCGATAAGGGCAAATTAGTCAAGTTTAAAAAGCTTTAATAGTTTGATAACAAAACGTTGTCTGACAAGCAGGGGAAAAACACACTACTGGTGGAACTGTATATCTCACAACCCTTTTGGAGGAAAACTTGACAATACCTACCAAAATTCAAGTGTGTATATCCTTAATCTAGAGGTTTTTCTTTCAGGAATCTGTCCTACCGATAAATTCACACAAGAACAGAAAGATGTGCAAAGTTACTTATTTCTGTATTGTTTAACTAATACAAATAAAAAGTGATCAAGAAGTAAATTCTGAAAGAAAGGAAACAACACTGAAGGAAGGAGAGTGTTCCACAACAGTGATATGGAGTAACACCCTACATATTGTTAATTGAAAAAATGTACAACAGTGTGGGTAACATAATACCATTGGTATATAAGTGCAAGGGAGATGCCTGTACTCCCACAGGGCATAGAAAATTTCTGGAAGGATATACAGTCATTGACTCTGAAGAGTGGGTCAGAGAGATGGGTAGAGGTTTTACATTTTTACCTTTCAATATTCTTTATTGTTTGAGTTTTGCCTTGGGCACATATTGCTTTTGAAATAAAAATCTACTTTTCTCTACTTTTACAAATGAAAAAGAGAAATTCTATCTGGTTGAGAAAAGTTACTGTAGAGGACATTGAGCTTTCTTTTCTTTTAAAACCTTCCTTAAATAATTTATTTTCAAGTCCATTGAATAAATGGAGATTCTAAATTCAGTTTATCTATCATCCCCTCTATCTGCCCATCCATCAGTTCTTGGCAATGCTTGTTATAGGCAGGGCATGGGGAAATGAAGGGCACAGAGAATTTTAGTCTGTCCTCTACATATCCATTGTAGGTATCACTCACCTTGCAAAATGGACCATAGTTCAGCATAGTTGAAATAAGAGAGTGAATTCCATTTCTTACTGACATTGTAAAACTTAATGTCCTTTCCCAGAGATATTACAATACATTGAGTTAAAATTCTGGGTGGTGGAAGGGTTAAGATCATTTCTGCTCCATATTGGACAGTGTCATATCGCTGCAGTGCATACCTATAGAAACATCCCACCAGTTCCTTTGTCACTTGCTGCTTGTACGTGGCAGAAAGAACCTGGAAGGGAAGGAAATCAGGAGGCTTGGCCTGTGGTCCTGCTAGTACGATCACCATCTGACTGCAGGTGAGGGACTTAGTCAGAGTCTTCATTCTGATATTCAGATATTCCGTAAGAGCTTAATATATGGCAGGCCCTTATACTATAAATTTCCATATACCTTACCATCATACAATATGTATTACAGTATGACATAGCATAATAAAATATCAAAAATAACATAAAAGATACTGAGGAGCTGCCAACTGCCTCTGGAAGAGCCAATGTAATCGTCACTCAGGTGTAACTGTTACTGTCCTGCTTAAACTCTCAGTGGCTCCCATGTACCTTCAAATTAAGCCCCCACTAAGCTTGACATTCAACCTGCTTCATCATCTCTCTCCTGTCTATTTCTTTGGCCCTAGCTCTTGACACTACTCTTCAATTTCCTGAGATACCCAAACCAAATTATTTGCAGTTCCCCATTATTTCACACCAATTCGCCTTTGCAAATGTTTTTTTTTTCTCCTGTTTGAAAACTTGTACTTATCCTTTGAGGTCTGGCTCAGAATCAGCCCTTAGGGAAAGACGTCTCCTAGATTCGCTATTTTATGTATGCTTTCATTATCACGCTTAACACACTATCCTGCAGTTATTTGCTTATATACTTTGGGGAGTATGCAAATGATTCCCCATTAGTATGTGAACTCCTTGAGGACAGAGAAGCTGTCTCAGTAATCTCTGTGCCCAGTGTACAGCACAATGCCTGGTGGGAATGCTGGATTAAAGCAATCAATCAATTATACTCCAGTTGAAGGATTTTTTTTGTAGCATGACATGATTTAATATAATGACACCTCAGGTGAAACTTGCATCTCAGTTGGATTCCACCTTATCTCTACCTCGGTTCTGGTGCAGCAGGCACTACCCACAGCATTATAGAGAGGTTCTGGTAACAATTAGTGGAATGTCAGTTGTACTGTTGGCATGGTCTTGCATGGGGAAAGGTTAACTTAAAAACATACCAAGTCACCAAGTAGATACCATTTTAGTTTTGACAGTCTAATTCTAAGCAGATGGCTGAGTTTTTCTTCCTGCACATAGCTAGCATCTCTCCAAACAAGCTTAGATAGCAACCCGCTTTGTTTGGCAAATTGATTAATGGGGACATTACTCATTGCCTGGTTGTATGACATGTTCAATAACATTGTCATTTTGTTTATGGGGTGTTGGGTAAAAATATCCAGGAATTTACTACCAGTAGAGTGACCACCTGTTCTTGGGAAACACTAAAGAAGGAAGTCTGGGGAGGCCTCTCCTTTGAAGAATGCCGAAGGGGGTCTAATTCCATGACCAGCCTCCCCCGCCACAGACTGCCTCCCAAGCTTAGCAATAGCACCTGTGGAAAAAGAGACCAGCCATGCTGAGTACCCTAGCACTTGGGCTGGGCACCGGGCTGCCCTGCAGACACCTGGACACACTGCAACAGTAGCTCTTCCCAAGACTAATGGGTGGCTGACCCAGGGAGGTGTTAGGCGCTGCATTGGTGGCTACGAGAAAAGTAGATCTTGTTTAGGAGTAGAAACAGGGAGAAAAGAAGTGTGAATGAGAGAAGGGATAGGAAATGGGGAGGAAGCACAGCTGTAAGAGTAGGAAGGGGCAAGGGTAGCTAGTACTACTTCGGATCCATACCCCTCGGATCCTAGACAGCGGTGAGGAGGGGCAGGAGGATAGGAGTTACCATGAAAAGGAGGCACAATCTTCTCTTCTGGAGGCTATGACCGGGCAGGAAGGGAGCCCACATGTATTTGGACCTCACCTGCAGTGCTGCAACAGAGGCGATCAACTGAACAGAGGAGATCAACAAATTCCGTGCTGGGTGAGAAAGCAGGCTATCTAAGGGAAACACACCAGAAAGCCTGAAGCTTCCCAAGACAGAACAAACTGGAGGAAAGCCTACAGGATTAGAAAAAGGATAATCCTTCCAGAACCTGCTGTCTGAAAACACAAAGCGACCATAACAACAGAGCACCACTCAAGAACTGGGTGAAAACAGGGAAAGGGCGAGGCGCAGGGGAGAGGTAAGCGAGTCCAGGCTGGTGACCAAGGAGCCAAGCACTGCAGCAAAGGATCAACACTTATGCACAATCCCTAATGGCAGGTGCGTCAGCTGCACGGGACCATCTTGAACTGTCAACAGTACAACTCAAGCTTATTTGAGGAAGGCAGCAGGACTTAAGACAAAATGACTTTTCAATTCTCCTTTAGAAAAAGATTTAGAGCCCAGAGCTTAAATGTACATCTGTCTCTAAATTTGCAATGACATGTATACGCTCCTGCAAAAAGTGGAAGGAGGGTGTTGCTACTCTTGTGTTTCGAATCTCATAATCGTGAGGGCAGTAGGAGTGTCAGGAGAGGTTGCAGGGCCAAACTCTTAAGACTTTTACTTTCCTGCGCTGCATTAGAAAATGAGTCTTGTAATAGAATCACCAGTTAAAGAAACTCTCAGTTCTGATAATACTATATATTGCTGGAGAAACAAAGTGGCTATCTAAAGATCTAACCTAAAGGGGGAAAAAATGAAAGGAACACGGGAACTTGATATTTCTGGGGAAAATATGTATAGAACTGACAAGTTGTTACAGATCACTGTGGTTTGTGGTTTCATGCCCCGAAAGTTCTAGTAGAAGTCCCTGTAAAATGTTAGGCAGCACCATGTCCAGAACAGAAATGAAAATAGAATAGTTATTTCACCAAATTAAAACACAAATAAGCAGAACTATGCTTTGTCCACACATTTCTACACACCTGGGAGATGTTACTGAGGCAGTTCTGGTGATTGCACCTGGAAAGAGAGGTGATGGTGTCAGAAACTGCTCAAAAAAGGCCACTGCAAAACTTTCTAAACTTGCCTGTTTCATCTTGGATAATGCTGAGAAATAGCATTGTATGAATCTGTGAACACCATAAACGGTGAGCGCAGACAATATAGCCTCATTTACAAAATAAGGATCAAGGGGTGACCTTTGAAATTTAGAATACTTATTGTTAAAGGACTCTTTCACATAGCAAGCAGAAAAAAATCTTCAAATGATTTGGACTATTTATGAATGACAGAGACAGGAATGGCTATTCAGCAGAACTATGCTATCTAACTCTGAAGGTTAACATTAGCCAGAACAACCATGCCATTCTACCAAAGGACTGTTAGGGACAGAAATACTGTTAGCATGAGTGGTCAGATTCCATGTGGCAATAACTTTATTCCTACGAGAAAATATTCATATAAACATTTTTGGAAATTGTCAAGTGGTATTACTACAACTAGTATTATATACTACTAGTATATAATAGTATAATATTATGTATATTATATATATTGTGCCACTATACAGCACAAAATACTAGGAGCTATAATGTTCAGGTAACATTGTATTTACCAAAGATCAACATTAGCCACCTTCAGACTTTGATGCTTTTGGAAACAATTCTATGTATAAGCAAAAGGGTTTAAAGATATATTCTGGAATGGAAATATTCTTATGTAAATGAGGGAAGTCTGAAAGGCCAAAGGAATTGAAAATATGCTCAAAAAATTCTTAACCTAAATATGTAAATGAGTCAGAAAATAAATGAAGATGTGATACCAAAGAGAAGAATCCAAAGATCCATGATATTATAAAATAATGCCAGAAAGAAAGAATCGAAGGTATTTAGATCTAGCAACAGAAGACACCTAACTAGAGGCAGGAAATATTATTAACACTTAAATTCTCAAAAATATTGTTTGCGGCTTTTAAAAAATACCTTCAGGGTAAGTCATAGGTCTGATAGGGTCCCTATAGTAAATTTTAGGTTACATTTTTTTCTTAGAAATCAAGAAGACTGAAGTAAAATTTGGAGGCATTAAGAATATTCCTAAAATAAGAAATGGCTCCCCTGCTGCTCTCCTGAAGTCTTCAGAAAAAACCACTCCCTCCTGGATAACCCAGATTCTAGTTGTTCCTTAAAAACTCAAGATCCAGGAGAGGAGTCTTGGGAGAATTCCATTTAGCAAATGACCCTGAGTTTACCAAAACCTGACACTGGAAACAACAACCTTAAAAGTGAACTCTGATGGAAGGAAGCTGTTTTTTTTAAAAAAAAGGTTTCTGAGTTGTATATGCAGGCTGAGTTTTTTTACTTACTCCATAACATGTGCCACGGTACGTTTAAACTTCAGGTCTCAGTTAATAGAATATGATGTGCCTGTCTTGTGTGTGTATGTTGGGTAAACCCTCAGAAGAATTGTGAAAGAAGGTACCTGGTCACTTGTCTTCATCTCTCTCCTATCTCCGCTGCCCTAACCCTCACAGATATCCAGTGTCCACTTGCTGCTCTTTAAATACCCCAAAACCCACCACAGTGATCAGATATATCCAGATCTCTTCCCCTCTTACAACATCTATTCTTCAAAACCATGTATTCTTTTCTCACACACTTAATGCCCATATTAAACTAATCTTTAGATAGCAAATCAGAGGGAAAAAAGGACATTCATACTAAAGTGTAAAAGACTAACAGTGATGCTTAGCAAGCCATCTCTTACAAAGGGTAGTTCGGTTTTAAACAGTTGCTTACTAGCCAATTAAATACATTTCCTATTATTTCATCAAAAAAAGGGTACACTTTTTTCTTCCCTCCTGCGTGAGGTACATATAACGCTTAGGAATAGCAGCAGTATTTTAAGTAGAGATGGCAGTTAGGACAATATTAAGAAAAGCGGTGCTGATTTTGAGAAACTCTCAGTATTTTGGTGAAGAGGACAAGGGAAAGTTTGAACATGGAAGGTTTTGGTTCCTTGAGCTTCATTTTCTCTTCCTTATTTTTATACTGATTGGGTCTCTTTTCCCTTCTTTGTCAACAGACTGTTTCAGTCTTTCTTGGCATTATTTATTTATTTATTTGTTTTGCTCCTGCTGACAAGCTGGAGGCTGAATTATGTGCTCACTCCTTTAGGCTCTTGCCTCTGAACTTTCTAGCCAAGGCAGAGAGTAAAAGGTACTGTGCTATATGCAAATATAGGCATATTTGTCCGTGTGGGCCAAAGGAGGGGAGGCATTTTGCAAAATGCCTTTAGAACAGAAACAAAATTTTGAGATGGAATATTTTATAGCCTCATGAAAATAAGCTAGACTTTTTGGAAACAAAAGTACAGAGGAATACTTATCTATAAAATAAATTGGAAAAAAACCACACACAAAACAAAACATGACTAATACTTCAGCAGTGAGTTCACCTCAAGCATTTCATGAATTTCACATGACCCACCCACTTTTTCTCTGTACCTCTAAAGATTACCATATCAGCAGCAATAATACTCCGTTGTTTGAGTGCCAGATTTACATATCAACGTAGCCATGGCATTCCTGAATATAGAATATTGTACTGTTCCCCTTGTTTGTGGTCTCTATAAGAAGGTTAATTTTTGTTCCTTTACCCTTCTCACTTAATTTCATGCCACCCCCTACCTCTCTTCAATCAGTGGTTTGTTTTTTTCTTTGAATAGTTTTCTTCCTTTCTCAGTCTCTGTGCCATAATTTGAAATATCCACAAACTCACTGTACAATCACGCTGCATTTGACAATCTTTATGACTAAGCCACAGATGATCAATTCTTCAAAAAGATAAGCCAGGGACAGAAAAGTAATGACTGGTAACTTCTGTGATGACTCTGGACATTTTCTTCACCAAATGTATGGTGTGTGTTTTGTGGGTCAGCAGTTACCATGGTAGATTTCATGGCCACCTTTCTTTCTTTCTTGGGTAGGCTTCGTTTTTAATTATTGCTATTTCTAGACTGGAGATGGGTCTAGCAAAAATTTTCATGCCAGAATTGAATCAAACAATTTTCATTTCCAATGAAAGTTTGGAAAGGGCTGGATAATTTTTAAATTCTTAGACTCTTATGTGTCATACTTAGGGGAAAGCCAGCTGGAGCCTAACAAGCTATTTTAATGAGCTTCCTTTCTCTCTGATGTTCCCAAGGGATGTGTGCCAAGCAGACCCATGTGGCCCAGGGAGTAACATGATCATCTTGGCTCTGTTTAGACACCTGTGCTCCTTTAGCCTAGTGGTAAGGGGAATAGGAGAGAGGGAGATGAGGGCATGGGAGGCATGCAGACCTAGTGGGAGTGGGTGTGTGCCGTACTGCTTAGGAATTCCCTACAAGAAACTCCATACCAGCAGCAGAGGCTTGATGCATCACAGGCCAACAGTGTCTCTATGTGGGGTGTAGAGAGTATATGAAATGTGTTTGTGTGTGTGTTAGCAGGGGGCAGGATGGGGAAGGTAGGGAAGAGAAAATTATGTGTCTTTTTAAAAGGAATTGCATGCCTTGGAGTTTCCTTTTGAGAAGGTGATATAGTCAGAAAAGATTGAAAGCCACAGACATATCTTAAGTATGCTGAGGACCCTGAGAGCATATTCTTATAAAGTTCCTGCCCCTCCTCTAAAAAGAAAATATGTTTGTGTTTACTTTTCCTTTCTCAGCAATCAGTCTAATGCTTGGTTCTTCCTACCCATTCTGAGCAAGTTAGCACATAGATTAATAAATTTGATCTGTATTATTTTCTACCAGATGCCTTGCTTAGTAATTGTTCATAGTCTCCTGTATGTGAATGTCTCCTTCCTGGATTATGAAGTCCTTTAAGATTTATACTTAATAGAAGTCAACAGTCCCTCTTATTCTTCCTCACCTCCTTTTACTAAATCTGGGTACTTCTCAGCAAAAGCTTAATCTATGACCACATAATACTTCTTCATAAGATTTTCTCCCCTTTGCAAAGTCTTATTTTATGATGCAATTAGTGTTTATTTTTCTAAATTAAAATTTAAAAATAAAGTATTTCCATGCTTTCTAGCATAAGTGTGCTTATAGTTATTTAAATTCCAATTTTGTGTAATATTTTAAATGTACAGAAATACAAAGAAAATAATACACTCCATCACCAGATTTAACCTATTTGCTTCACCTCTTTAAAAGTTAAATATACACATGCCTCTCAACACTCAAAATGCAAACAACCAGATTAAAAAATTGGTGGAAGATATGAACAGATGATTCTCCAAAGAAGAAACTCAGATGGCCAACAGACACATGAAAAGATGCTCCACGTTGCTAATTATCAGGGAAATGAAAATTAAAACCACAAAGAGATATCACCTCACACCAGTTAGGATGGCCAACATCCAAAAGACAAGGAACAACAAATGCTGGCAAGGATGTGGAGAAAGGGGAACCCTCCTACACTGCTGGGAATGTAAATTAGTTCAACCATTATGGAAAGCAATATGGAGGTTCATCAAAAAACTGAAAATAGAAATACCATTTGACCCAGGAATTCCACTGCTAGGAATTTATCCAAAGAAAACAAGATCCCTGATTCAAAAAGACATATGCACCCCTGTTTATCGCATCATTATTTACAATAGCCAAGATGTGGAAGCAACCCAAGTGTCCATCAGTAGATGAATGGATAAAGAAGAGGTGGTACATATACACAATGGAATACTATTTAGCCATAAGAAATAAACAAATCCTACCATTTGCAACAACATGGATGGAGCTAGAGGGTATTATGCTCAGTGAAATAAGCCAGGTAGAGATAGACAAATACCAAATGATTCCCCTCATTTGTGGAGTATAACAACAAACCAAAACTGAAGGAACAAAACAGCAGCAGACTCACAGACTCCAAGAAGGAACTAGTGGTTACCAAAGGGAAGAGTTTGGGGAGGGTGGGTGGAGAGGGAGGGAGAAGGGGATTAAGGGACATTATGATTAGTGCACATAATATAGGTAGGTCATAGGGGAAGCAGTATAACACGAAGAAGACAAGTAATGACTCTACAGCATCTTATTACACTGATGGACAGTGACTCCAATGGGGTATGGGGGAACTTGATAATATGGGTGAATATTGTAACCACAATGTTGCTCATGTGAAACCTTCATAAGATTTTTATCAATGATACCTTTATAAAAAAAAGGTTAAATATACAGTTAACAGCCCAAGACCCTCCCCATCCCATTCCCATTCCTCCCTAGAGAAAATTACTTTCCTGAATCTGGTGTACATACCTACCTGAATGTTTTTAGATTTTCACTACATGTTTCAAAAGGTTCTGCTTCCTGAGAGGCTGGTGATTGGGCTGGTGATCAGCCAAGCACGGCCATCCGTGCAGACACGGCAGTAAGTGCCATTTCAGAGGGCAGGGTGCACTTTTGTCAGCTGGGATGCAGGAAAAGAGAGTGGCAGGAGACTAACACAGGGGTAAGGCAGATCCACCCCAAACAAGGTGGCTTACCAGAAGCAAGGGCAAGGCTAGAGATGCAGAATTGAGGCCATGTAGGCACAGGACTAGGAAGCTAAAAGCAGCTTGTGGAGGTGTTGAACAAAAGGGCTATTAGGCGAGGAAAAAGAAAAGACCCTGCAGAGCACAGACTTTGGCTTTCCTAATTGTCAGAGAGCATGTGGCTAGCTGTCGCCCAGACTACAAAGGATGCAGCTGGGGGCTATGCACTCCTAGCTGGGCCTAACTGCTGAAACCTTGGTATGCCAGACCTCTAAGCGACCCATGTGAATTCCACAGGGTTTATCTGAATGGAAGACATAGGCTGAGGACACCAAAAAGAACAATAGTAACAAAATCTGTCCAGTTTGTTTTAGAGCCAATAGGAATTTAGGAAGCTGTGAAAAGTTGCAACTGTGCCTGGAACCAGGTTAAACTGTGCTTGGAGACCTGCCAAGAAAATTCCAGAAGACCTCAAGTCTCCTTTCCTCATTACCATACTAAAATCTCTTCCTCTGGGTAGAGTTTACCTGACACTTTTAGAACATACAATGTATGCAGTAGCATGATAGCATGTTCCCTGTGCATGCTACTCAGGAGAAAAGTCCTGGCCCAACTCTGTTAATTTCCTGTTAATTTCACCAACCCCTGCTAAATATGCATAAATCCTTCTGAATATGTATAAACTTTCTGCATATATTCTGCACTGCCTCTGAGTTCACGGAGACAGATTTGAGTCCTGCCTCCTGTTTCCTTGCTGGTCACCCTCACAATAAAGCCTTCTCCTTTTGCAAAAGGTGGTGTCCAGTGCTTGGCTTATGGAGCATCAGGCAGTGGACCCTTGTCTGGTAACACTGGGTAGGCAGCATTTACTTGGAAGAACTGACCTGCTTTAGTTACATAGGCTAGAGAGAGATGACTCCACTTACCTATTATTACAATGCCTCAATATGGAGTTGTCAGATAAAATAGAAGACACCAGTTAAATTTGATCTTCAGATAAACAACAAATACCTGTTTTAGTCACAGTGTCTCTTAAATATGTTTGGAACATACACACACTAAAAAGGTACTTACCTGACATTAAAATTTGAGTGTCCTGTATATGTATTGCTAAATCTGGGAACTATACCTCAACAGAATTTTGGAAGGGCTTAGCAAAGGGTTTTAGGAGCCTTTCAAGAGGAGTAAGTCAAAGGGCACTCCGGGATAACATTAATGAACACACAATCTTTGTCAAGCTTTCAATGACCTAACACAAGCAAAAACAAGCTCACTGACTATTAAATCAGGAGGGCAGAAAGACACTCATATTTTAATGGCTTTCTGAGATATAATTCACATGCCATAAAATTCATTCATATGAAAGGTAGGCTTCCTGATTTTTAGTATATTCAGAGAGTTGTACAGCCATCACCAAATCAATTTTAGAACATTTTCAACAGCTCAAAAAGAAACCCAGTACTCATTAACAATCACTCTCCATTCCCAGCCTCCTCTCTCTCCCTGCTATTCCTCAACCCTAGTCCCTTTTTATTTCTTTAAAGGTACTTATTGTGGACATTTCCTTATAAATGGAATCTACGATATGTGCCCTTTTGTGTCTGGCTTCTTTCACTTAGCATATATTCAAGGCTCATCCACGTTGTAGCTTGTATCAGTACTTCACTACCCCCCCTTTTTTGGTATCATTAATTTCCAATTACATGAGCAACATTGTGGTTACTAGATTCCCCCCGTTATCAAGACCCACCACATACCCCATTACAGTCACCGTCCATCAGCATAGTAAGATGCTAGAGAGTCACTACTTGTCTTCTCTGTGCTATACTGCCTGCCCCGTGCCCCACACATTATTTGTGTTAATCATATGCCCCTTATTCCCCTTCTCCCTCCCTCCCTTCCCACCCACCCCCATGCCAGTCACTTTCCCTTTGGCAACTGTTAGTCCATTCTTGGGTTCTGTGAGTCTGCTGCTATTTTGTTCCTTCAGTTTTTGCTTTGTTTTTATGCTCCACAGATGAGTGAAATTATTCAACACCTGTCCCCGCGGCGGCCCAGCCCACCTCACTGAGCACAACACCCTCCAGCTCCAACCATGCCGCTGCAAATGGTAGGATTTGTTTTCTTCTTATGGCTGAATAATATCCATTGTGTATATGTACCACATCTTCTTTATCCATTCATCTACTGATGGACACTTAGGTTGCTTCCATTTCTTGGCTATTGTAAATAGTGAGGCGATAAACATAGGGGTGCATATGTCTTTTTTGAGACTGTGAAACTGCATTCTTAGGGTAAATTCCTAGGAGTGGAATTCCTGGGTCAAGTGGTATTTTATTTCTATTTTGAGTTTTTTGAGGAACCTCCATACTGCTTTCCACAATGGTTGAACTAGTTCACATTACCACCACCAGTGTAGGAGGGTTCCCCTTTCTCTGCATCCTCACCAGCATTTGTTGTCCCTATTCTTTTCTATGTTGGCCATCCTAACTGGCATGAGGTGATATATCATTATGGTTTTAATTTGCATTTCCCCAAGTATTTCACTCCTTTTTATGGTTGAATAATATTCATATATATATATATATATATATATATATATCACGACTGGCCTATCCATTCATTCATTGATGGACATTTGGGTTTTTCCCGCTTTTCAACTATATGAATAATTCCTCCAGGACAGAACATTCTCACATAAATTTTCCTGCGGGCCTACGTTTCCATTTCTGGTGGAATTGTTAGCCATATGGTTAACTATGCCTGATATTGTTACTGCACCATTTCACACTCTAATTTACTAAACTGAACACCTTGAAGGTTTCCTCTGTGTCTCTCAGGATTGCCTCGCCAGGCCCCAGATCTCTCTTGACCGGCCCAGGCCCCGAAACCCAGGGGCCACACCTGCCAACGCAGCGCATTGTGGGAAAGGCGGTGTGGCCTCCCGCCTGGCCCCACCTCCGCAGAGCTTACCGGCCTGAGGGGAAACAGACGCCCCACCGAGGCTATGTGGACATTGTAGTCTTCTCTCTAGTCAGCCGCGCAGAGACTGTGGTAAGGAAAACTACAATTCCCAGAATATCGCAGTGCTACGGCGGCCGGAGGGGCCATTCCACGCGCAGGACTCCCCCCGCCTCCGGTCGGGCCTCTCTCCTGGGCGTGGGTAAACACACCCAGAGCCTGTCATGGAGCGGGAGGCAGCGGCGGCGGCGGCGAAGGGCGGCATTCTTGGCCGCCTCCAGGGTCCGCTCTGCCATTCCTGAACTGGTCCCTGGCCCCCGGCCCCCGTGACTGTGGCATCAGGGAAGCCAACTGTTAGGCAAGAGGAGGCAGCAGTCAGAACCATATCCCCTTCTTCCCCCGGGGCGGGGGCCTGGCCGGGTCAGGCCGGCTGAGCCGGGGCAGGGCAGCGGGCGGGAGCGCCCGGCCCGCCGGCCTGTCTGCGAGATGGATGACAGTAAGGTAAGTCCTGTGGTTCGCACGCGCAGTTGCCGCCGCCGCCGCCGCCGCTGCCTGCTTACCGCTGAGTCCCGCCGCTGAGCCTCCGCTCTGTAGTCCCTGCCAACACCCAAGAAACACCTGCCTTAGACATCCCTGCGCGTCCAGTTCTTACCCTATGGTACCAGCCAGCAGTTCAGGGAGCTGCGGGGCTGCGTTTTCCAGAAAGGGCCTTCTCCTCTGGAAAGTTTTCAGTCCCAGGGCAAGCCTGTCTGTCAGCTTTTCCAGGTGGTGCAGACCCCACTCCTTGACTTGCCTCCCGAGATAAGTGAAGAAACCACTATGCTTTTTCTTTTTGCTTCCCCTTGCCACCTCCCAGCCTTCCATCAGGTTTGAGACCTTAACTAGGGCATCCTGAGCCAGCCGTATTCCCCTTGACTGTTCCCCTTTCTTCCCTCAGGTTCTCTTACTCAATGCCCCATTCATATAATCAGTTCACTCCCCCTCTGAGCTATTTTCCTGTGGTTGGTTGGAACACTGCTAAGCTCCTGTTGCTATTCATCCAGAGCCTGGAATCTAACCTCCTCTAGGAAGCCTTCTCTAAGAAAAGTAGTGAATTCCTTCTTGTTAATCTATGTTAATATTCCATCACCATCCCGCGTTCCCAATCCAAAGCACTTATCCCTTTGTAAGAAAACAACGTTCATTATAGTTTTTTCATGTAGTTTATCTATGTATAACGTTTCTGTTTTTATAGCTGTCCAAATTAGTGTTATCTAGTTTTATTTCATGAGGATAGGGACAGTCAGCTTATTGATCATCAGTTTATTATGTTTTAAAAATAAGGAAATTATGTTTCCTTAGGAAATTAAGTTTTTTTTTTTTAAGGGATCAGACTTCTAGAATTTGCCAGTTTTTGAAGAAGACATCTCTCCTTCCCTATGCTTTCCAGAAGTCTTACCTTTCACAGCCTCTGGCATTCTGCACATGGTAGCTGTTTAGTTGCCCGTTTACCCTCCACCTAACCAGTAACACTTTGGCTGCTGTCAAGTTTTTGTTTTAGCCTTCCTTAGATTGAAAAAATTTACAGCTGCTCCAAGCTGCCTGTGTTACTCTTCATGATCCTTCAATACCCCCCCCCCCCATTCCTGTTGCTGCAGAGTGGCCTGAGCAAAGTGATAGAAGGAAAAGTCCACCTCAGTACTCTGGAATTGGGACTCACCCCAGAGGAACAGTTTGCCTGTGATAACAGCAAATGCCTCCTAATAGGAAGTCGCATTTCCAAGAAGAAAGGGGGCGCTTCTGAAACTTTTTCAGAAAATCATTCTCTGTAAAGGTCTTTGCTAGCTTGATCTTTCAGTGTTAATTTTGAAATTCGGTATCCATTATCTTTTCCAGAAAACATTGCTTTGGCCGTTTAAAGATGCTAAAATACTGTTCTTTAATGTAACTAATTTGAAGTTCTCACAATATATTGTACATCATTTTCAGTTGTTTTCTCTCACATGTTTGAAATACTCAGTAATTTTCTCGGTTTTCAATAATGAGTCCAAGAAAAATGCATAGGATTTTGAGTTACTTACCTATAAAATTACATAAAAGTTATTTATAAAACTGATAAACTGTAGTGGGGATGTAAAAACTTAGTGTTTTTGCCTAAATGAGTGACATTACATTTGGGGTGGGGAGAATCCATAACTTAATTTCCTGTAGGATTCACAGGTCAGCAAATTTAATTCAGTTCTCCTTTATGTATTCATTTTTTATATGAGTATTTGGAAGCCAGCAGTTTCTTAAATTTTTAATGATTATGGAAAAGAAAACCCAATTCAGATGTCTCTGGTTGGACAGTGCCTCTGTGAATACATTACTTTCCTTCTGAATACATGTCACAGTTGTGGATGAGCAATCTTTAAACGCCACCTACAGCAAGACTGAACTGCTCTTTCAGCAGTCAGGCAGTGTGAAAAGTCAGTCCTGCCTTTCTCTGTGCTCTTGTCTGTCAGTTCTGCAAAATTGTCCTTCTACTATATACATACATCCTCACATAAAATACAGTTTTCCCTTACTGTGGTGTGGGTATAGGTTCTATTTTCCCTGTAATAGGGAAGGTGAGGGTTGAGGTTTGGAAGTATGGCAGCTGTGAGAGCATAAAGGATGACAAACTGGCAGACAGCAAGACCAGCGCAACAGGGAGAGCATGACATGGGCAGGAGCAACAGTTCCAGAGAGGCAGTATTTGAGTTAGCAGGTTAGGAAACGTGGTGGTGAGGACTCCCTTTATAAAGATTCCATATTCTGAGTTGTTTTTGTCAGTGGTGATGAATGAGTTTGCCAAGAGTCTCCACATTCTGCCATCTAGCTTCCTAGAGTAGGAGCAGGACAGCTTTTAATAGAGGTGCTGCTTTGCTTTCCAAGCATCAGGCGATGTGCCTGATACAGCATAGAGTACCAGGTAATAGTGATTGAACTGAACTAGAGCAGAGTGGTGGGCTTTATTAATCTGTGTGCTCCACTAAGCCAACAGCCAGAGTATGCAGACCATAACAAATGGGAAAAATAAAGCATGATATAGATTGAGCATCTAAAAGTGGGGGCATGCAAAAGTGCTCAGTAGCAGAGCTCAAATACCAACTGAGTAGATCTCTGTTAGGCTAGTTGAGAAGGAAAAAAATCCTAGCTAAGTTATTTCACCTTTCTGAGCTTCCATTTTATTTATTAAATGGTCAATACCTTCTTCACAGGCTTTTTTGAGGATTGAGGTAATGCATTATTATAAAGCATCACGTTCAGAATCTAACACATAGCGGGCACTCAAAAAAAGCTTGTCATTATTATATTACCCAGCAGTGATTTCTTTGGCCCTTAGCACAGTGCAGGAAGCACCTGGGATGTTCATTTAGTAGTTGGTGGGTGTGCACTGTTGTGTAACATTAGCAGCCCTGTTGACACCTATACTACCCTTTGCTGCTAACTATGCCTCAAATGGGAAGGGGCTAGTGGGATGGGACATGAACCTAAGCTGTCAGACTGTGTGAAAAAGATATTTGCCCCAGCCCACCTGGAGAGAATAAAGTAAAATAAAGTGCTTGTTTGATGAAAGCCTCTTCTCTTTGACCTGCTGCATTCAGTTACAAAGAGAATTGAAATGTGTTTCTTTAGAGGCTTTGATCATAGACAGAAGGTTCTTATTTAAATTTGACATTTAGGTTTATTGAGTGAATGAATGAGTAAATTGAAATATCCTAGACCAGATGTGTTCCTGCCACAGACTGTAAGCTGGTAAAAGACTGCAATACTGTATTGCCCAGTCTGACAGTTTAGGGTATTACGTTACAGTTGAGGTTCTGATGAGAAAATGGGCTAGTCACTGGCCACAATATGCTCATATGCCATTGTCCTGTACACTTCCTTTCCACCTGTACTATCCATGATTTTCTGAAATCCTTACTGCTTACATATAAAGACAAGGTCTTCTGTTCCATTCAGTTCTTCTGAGTAGTGCTGGTTCTTGCAAAACTTTCTACATAGCAAAAAAAATCTCTTTGATATTCCCAGACCTGTCCTTCCACCCCTGAAGTCCCTCCTGTTGGCCCCTTTCCCATCCTTTGCTACAGTTGGAGCTACCCTCCTTGGGCAGTGACACAAAGTTCAGACATTTTCTGCTTTTTCTTCATCCTACTCCATCAGTGCTTTCCACGAGAACAAAACAAGAGCCAGCTCATCTACTAAACAAATCTCTGACAGTTGATATTAATGTTTCAATGTGCTTTCCTTTCCTGTCTAGCTTATATGCACATTTTAACAGGGTACCTGTAAAGGTAGTTTAAGGAGTAATTTCAATACTATAGAAACCAGTTGAACTAAGTTTAAATAACCTTTTCAAAATGTTTTGCTCTTTAAGGTTTTCAGAAAAGTTTGTTTACTTATTCATTAATTCATCAAACATTCATTGGGTACTTAATGTGTACCAGACATTGTGCTAGATAGTAGAGATACAGAAATGAATAAGATTTTATAATATTCTTGGAAGCTTACATTTCAATGGACTAGGGAGACATACAGAAAAATAATGACAATATAGTGAGGGAGAAAAGAGGGCAATAGAGGCAAGGTCTATTGGGGCACTGCAAATGGATGGATGCCTCACTGGATATGTCAGACATGGGTTCACACAGTAGAAATCTATCTGTAAGAAGGAATAGGAGTGGCCCAGAAAATGGAAGTGGGGCCTATCCTGTACTAAAGCATATTGCACTGGAAAATAAGTATTTGGTACAAGCTAGAGTAGGAATTGGCAATTTTTCTGTAAAGGACCAGATAGTAAATATTTGCAGGCTATGTGACCTCTGTTGCAGTTACTCAACCATGCCATTGCAGCACCAGTGCAACCAGAGGCAGAATGTAACAAATAAGTGTGGCTGTTTTCCAATAAAACTTCATTTACCAAATCAGGTAACTGACTAGCTTTGGCTTGCTAGCAGGGCTGTAGTTTGCTGACTGCTGAGCTAGAGCATAAGGCACAAGTAAAGGTGTGGGCAGAAATACCAATAGAGAAGAGGGGGCCAGATCATGATATGCCTAGCAAGTTAAATTAAGAAGCTTGGGTCAGTAATTTTCAAAATGTGGAATAAAGGAGACACCTGCTGAATCAGAATCTTTGGGAATGGGGACCAGGAATTTGAATTTTAATAGGCTCCCCAGTTGAGTGGCTCATATGCTTACTGAAGTTTGAAAACCAGGGCCGTAGACACTGGGGAGCCATTGAAGGATTGTAAAGCAACAGTGACACAAATATTTGTGTTTTTGAAGAAAAAAATGCTAATTGCTATATGGAGAATGGATTAGGGTAAAGATGTAGGAACTTGGACAAGACTAGAGGCAAATGGTCAAGAAGACATGGATTTTGGCATATAACTAGAGTTCAAATCTCATTTCCACCACTTTCAAGTGATTATGGTTTTGGACAGAATATTTATGGTCTTTAGAACTGAATTTCTTCACTTATAAATTGGGTGTATTGATAAAATCTTATTGAATTATTGTGAGAATTAAATGTCATATATATAAGCCTATATCAAAAGAACTTAGTACATAATGGGTACTCAGTAAATGCTGATTCTTTCTGGCTCTTCACCAGCTTTGTTAGGTTGCTCAGGAGAAAGGCCTGAATTGCAGACCACATTAGAGAATATATGACGCTCTAGGTTGTGGTTGATGGAGCATGCATATGATTCTTCAAAGATGAAGAACATGGGCAAGAGAGAGCAAAAGAGACAGCACCTTGGAAAACTAAAATGATCAGAAGAAGCTGAGGTGTAAGACTCAGCAAAATAAACTGAAAGGAGAGACTAGTGATAAGGGAGAACCAGAAAAAAGGACACTTAAATCTAAGGTAAGAGAGAACTTTAGAGAGGAGACTTAGTTTGCAATATGAGATGCTACAAAAATGTCAACTAAAGTAAGTAATGAAGAACTATCAGTTGGATTTGGGAAATAAAGAGATTGTTTGTAAATGTAGAAAGAGAAATATCCATAGGGCACAAGCCAAAATGTTTCTATTGAAGAAGAGGTGGTGGAAAAGAAGGAAAGTGTTAAGTATAGACCACTCAGTATACAGGAGTCAGTTTTGTAAGTTTCAGATATTGCTAAAATATATGTAGCATTACCTTTAGCTTCAAGCAGTAATAGCTGGGCAAGGTCAGGAGGCATAGGGATTGGGAGAGGGGAGGCTGGAGTTACCTCTTATTTCAGAGATGCCTACTCCTTCCTGCTTTGACTAGAAAAATTGACAGATTATCAGCAGGAAGATGTGTTTAGACTTTCTCTCTTTCTGAAAATCTGGTAATAAAAGAAGAACAAAAGCCTAACCCACAGCTGTGAAGGAAGTTATGGGAGCCTTAACACCAAATGAAAATGCAGCCGCTTGTGTTTTCTTTAAAGTGGTAAAGAACAGTGGCTAGGCACATTCTTATCTATCTTGTTTTTCTTTAATCAGTTGTAGATAACTTTTCATTTTATGTTTTTAAAAGTAAAGTGAAACAAGCCCTCTGGTTATTTTCCTTTTTAGCTGGGGCTGATGCCAACACTTCATGTAAATGCAGTAATTTTCTTAGACTTAACAACTTGAAACTTTGATGAGTTGCCTTAAGACTTAAAGCATTAGAAGGTAAATAAGTACAAAAAAGGTGGTAAAATAATAAAAGTTCTTAATTGGTTTTTCAGATTTTATATCCCTTATGAAGGAACACTTTTTAAACACAGTTTATAAGTTGGTGGTGGTAGTGACATCATTTTAAATCAATTTCAGAATATTGCTACTTTTTTTGCTTTTATTCATTCAGTTGTCAGCCTATTAATAATTGCCTCTTAAATGCCTGGCTCTGGGCTGGATACGATGGAGGATGCAGAAGAAGTAGAAAACACAGCTTCTAAGGAGCTCACACGACTTGGAAGAGATAGAACTTAAATCTGTGAGGCCACTAAAAAAACATTATGACATAGATTCAGTGTGATATCAACTGCAGAGATTTGGAAAAGAAAAATGTATGAGCAGAGGGTGATTGTCAGGAAGAGCTTCAGAGAAAGAGGGCTAGAGCTGATGCAAAGAACACATAGTATTTGTCATTTTGGTTGGTGGGGGGATGGAAACAGAACGTTCAGAGAAATGATGAGTATAGGTAGGAATGCTGGGGATGCGGGGAGGTCCCTAAGGGGACTGGCATGATATGATACAGAGGGTGTTTTTAGGGAATGATGAAAGAGAAGATTGACTTGGTGAGCAGGAGACTGGATGTATTGAGTTGAATGGTGGCCTTTAAAAACACATATCCAAGTCCTAATCCCTGGATCCTGTGAATATTACCTTATATGGCAAAAAAAATGTGGTTAAGATAAGGATTTTCAGAGGAAGAGTTTATCCTGGATTATCCAGGTGGGTCCTAATCCAATAACAAGTGTCCTCATAAGAGTGAGGCAGAGGGAGATTTGACAGACAAATGTGGAGGCAGTGTGACCACAGAGGCAGAGATTTGGTGGACACAGCCAGGAATCAAGGAATGCTGACAGGTACCGGAAGCTGGAAGAGGCAAAGGATGGATCTTCCCTAGGACATCTAGAGAGAGTGCAGCCCTGCCAAACTTCTGGCCTCCAGCACAGAAGGAATGAATTTTGCCTGTTTTAAGCCACCAAGTTTGAGGTAATTGTTACAGCAGCCACAGGAAACTAATATACGGGATATGGTGACTGAGTAAACAGTTCTCAGCCAGATCTCTTGCGCTGGAGAATGACATGGCCAAAAGGCTGTTAATGTTTATTCTTTCTATAAAGATCAGGTATTACTTTTTTACTATGAAGAAAAATACACTAAAGTTATTTTAACAACCTGAAAAGAAAGGTTAGTTTGGCAGCTCTTTGCAGGATGAATTAACTAGGGAAGTGGGAGTAGAAAAGCACAGGTGATAGGGAGACCCACTGTGATCCAGTTGTAATTGTGAGTAGGGCCCTGACTAATGTATGTAGTAGGAATAGAGAGAAAAAGGTAAATCAGAGATTATATAAAGGAAAAAATTGGTATGACTTAAATGGGTAGACATGGAGAGTCGCAATAGTAGAATGAAATTGCAAGGAAGCATAAGGTGAAAAAGTTTGCTAACCTCACCAGCGCCCTCCATCAAGTGCCTAATGTCACAGTGAGTTGGATTAAATGAATAACTATATAGCATTAATATAGCAGTACATATAAAGTACCCGCCAGTTTTAGAGCCTTTTCAGGGAATTACAGTTGATCTTGCACAACTCAGGGGTTGAGGCTGCCCCCCTGCACAAAAATTATGCGTATAACTTTTGGCTCCCCCCAAAACTTGACTACTAATAGCCTACTGTTGCCTGGAAAACTTACGGATAATATACAGTTGATTAACGTAGATTTTATGTGTTAAATGGATTATATACCATATTCATGTAAATGGAGTCATATAGTATGTGGCCTGCTGTGTTTAGAGTAATGTTTTCAATGTTCATCCATATCAGTACTTCATTCCTTTTTGTACCCCTCAGTAATGTCCCTTGTTACACATACAGCACACTTGTTAACCATTCACCAGTTGATGGACATTTGGGTTATTTTCCCTTTTCAGCTATCATGAATAATAGTGTTATGGACGTTTGTGTACAAGTTCTTATGTGGACACATGTTTTCATTTCTTTTTAAGATATACTTAGGAGTAGAATTGCTGGGTCATATGGTAATTGTACGTTTAGTATTTTGGGGGAACTGCCAGACTGCTTTCCAAAGCAGCCACTATTTTATATTCCTACTATGTGTGAGGGTTCCATATCTCCACATCTGTACCAACATTTGTTACTAGCTTTCTTTTTTATTATATAGTCATCCTAGTGGATATAGAGTGATATCTCATGGTTTTGAGCCACATTTTGCTAATGATGCTGAGCACTTTTTCATATGCATATTGGCTATTTATCTTCCTTAGAGAAATGTCTATTCAAATACTCGTCTTCATTTTAATTAGATTTATTTGCCTTTTTATCATTAAATTGTAAGAGTTGTTTATATGTTCTGGATATAAGTCCCTTATGTGTATGGTTTGTCAATATTTTCTCCCTATTCTGTGGGTTGTCCTTCACTTTGATAGTGTCCTTTGAAGCACAAAATTCTTTTGTGAAATCCAATTTATTTTTTCTTTTGTTGCTTATGTTTCTGGTGTCATACCTAAAATACCATTGCCTAATCCAAGGTCACAAAGATTTATTCCTGTTTCCCTCTAATAGTTTTATAGTTGTAGCTCTTAGATTTAGGCCTTTGTTCTATTCTGAGTTAATTTTTGTATATGGTATGTTGTAGGAGTCCAGCTTAATTCTTTTGCTGTGGGTAGCCAGTTGTCCCAGCACCATTTATTGAAAAGGCAACTCTTTCCTCATTTCTGTATTGTTTTGGCACCTTGTTGAAAATGAATTGACCATAACTGTAAGGGTTTATTTCTGGTTTCTCAATTCTTTTCATTGATCTGTATGTCTGTCCTTGTGCCAGTACCACACTATACCACACTATATTGATTACTATTGCTTTCTAATAAGTTTTGAAATCAGAAAGTGTGATCCCTCCACCTTTGTTCTTTTTCAAGATTGTTTTGGCTATTCTGGGTCCCTTGTATTCCCATAGGAATTTGGGATTATCTTCTCAGTTTCTGCAAAAAGGCATCTGGGATTTTGATGGAATTGCATTGAATCTGTAGATCAATTTGGGGAGTATTGTCATCTTGAAAATATTAATTCTTCCAATCCATAACATGGAATGTCTATCTTTTCATTAGATCTTCTTTAATTTCTTACAATGATGTATTGTGGTTTTCAATGTATAAATCTTGCACTTTTGTTAAATTTATTCCTAAGTATTTTATTCTTTTTGATGCTATTCTAAATGGAATGTTTTCATAATTTCATTTGCAGAGAGCTTATTATATATAGAAACACAACTGATTTTTGTATATTGATCTTGTGTCTTGCAACCTTCTCAACTCATTTATAAGCTCTAATTTTTTGTGTGTGTGGATTCCTTAGGATTTTCTGTCTATAAGATAGTATCATCCTCAAATAGAATAGTTTTACTTTTTCCTTCCCACTCTAAATGCCTTCTCATTCTTTTTCCTGCTAATTGCTGTGGCTAGAACCTCCAGTACAATGTTGAATAGAAGTGATGAGAGAAGACAAGATCCTTGTTTTTTTGTTGTATTTCCTGATCTTCCATTTTTCATCTTTAAGTATGATATTAACTGTAGGTTTTTCATAGATGCCCTTTATCAGGTTGAGGATGTTCCCTTCTATTCCTAGTTTGTCAAATAGTTTTTTTGTCATGTAAGGGTGTTGGATTTTGTCAGGTGCTTTTGCCAAATGTTTTGAGGATGAACATGTCATTTTTTGTCCTTTTTTCCTATTGATGTGGTATATTATAATAATTGATTCTCAGTTGTTAAACCAACCTTTATTCCTGGGACAAACTGCATGTAGTCATGGTGTGTAATTCTCTTTTATGTTGTTAGGTTCTGTCTGCTGGTATTTTATTGAGGATTTTTGCATCTATATTCACAAGACATATTGGTCTATAGTCTTATGATATCTTTGTTTGGTTTTGGTATCAGGCTAATATTGCCTCATAGAAGAATTGGGAAAAGTTCTTTACTCTTCTGTTTTTTGCAAGAGTTTGTAGAAAATCAGTGTTAAGTCTTTAACTATTTGGGAGAACTCACTGGTGAAGTCACCTGGACCTGGCTTTTCTTTGTGGGAAAATATTTAATTGCTAATTCAATCTCTTTGTTATAGGCTGTTCAGATTTTCTATTTCTTCTCCAGTCAGTTTTGCTATTTTGTGTCTTTCTAGGAGTTTGTCCATTTCATCTAGATTTTGGCATACAATTTTTTCATAGTATTCCTGTGCAACAACTTTTATTTCTGTAAATTTCATAGGGATATCCTGAACTAAAATTAAAATTCCGTCTTGATTTTGGTATTTTGAATGCTTTTTCTTGGCCAGTCTAGCTAGTGGTTTGTGAATTTTGTTGAACTTTTTAAAGAACCAACTTTAGGTTTCATTGATTTTTCTCTGTTGTTTTTCTCCATTTTATTTATCTCTGCTCTGATATTATTTGCTTCCATCTGCTTGCTGTGGGTTTCATTGTTCTTTTTCTGATTTCTTAAGGAGAAAATTAGGTTATTATTTTAAAAGCCTTTTTCTTGTTTAGTGTAGGTGTTTACAGCTCCCTCTGAGCACCACTTTAGTGGCATCTCATAAAGTTTGGGTGTGTTTTCCTTTTAATTGATTTCAATGTATTTTTCTAATTTTCTTTGTGATCTCTTCTTTGACCTATTGGTTACTTAGGAATGTCTTTTGTTTTTTATCTGTCATATTTATTAGGTACTTACTACTGTGTACTAAGATAGGATTATGTGATGAAGTCCCTGCTGCTTACTTTCTAAAAATCATGACATCTAATTTTAGCTGCTCTCAAAGAAGAAAGTGTTAAAAACAAGTAGTTAACAGAAAAGAAGGACCTTCATTCTTCTAAGTAGACTTTAACATTTAATAACATATAATAAAGATAGACCTGGTATTGCAGAGGCCCTACTGAAATCCAATCTAATATCCTACTTTTGTGAAATAAGCTCTCTGTGGAAAGTAAGAAAAAATCCAGTGGCTAGCAGGTTTCTTTTCTTAGTGCTGGTGGGTAGGAAGACAGGCCTTCCGAGTGTTTCCCTTACAGCCTTCTATCCTCAGCTCACAAATGTGTTTTGGGCAGGAAATAGGGGTAAAATGGATAATGGATAAAGAGGTACACTGTTGTAAAAGAGAGCTAGTTAAGTTTTCATGTGGGTCTATGTCAGTGGAAATAAAATTAGAACAGAA
Organism: Manis pentadactyla; assembly: GCF_030020395.1. Classification (NCBI taxonomy): domain Eukaryota; kingdom Metazoa; phylum Chordata; class Mammalia; order Pholidota; family Manidae; genus Manis; species Manis pentadactyla. The sequence goes on from NC_080032.1 coordinate 70,246,348, forward strand.
AAAAAGGTAAATATTTGGGTTATTTTCATAGTTTTTTTTGGAATTTGTGTTGGTCGTAGAAATCAGTACTTTTATTTAGCCACATTAATGTGCTTCCTCACAGAAGAAATAGAAGAGAGCAATGACAACATAATTATCATTCAGTTTGTGAAAACATAATGAAACATTGGTAAGAATGATTTTTGGCCCAGAGATATTTAAGGAATTTGCGCGGTTGATGTCAGTTTTAGTTTCTGGTTCCTTATTTCTAATTAACTTCCCCTATCTGTCCACTGATCTTTATGGCTTATGAAACATGTGAAGCTCAGTTGTTAAGGCAAGTAATATACTAACCTACATTTGTATAAATACCTCTTTCATTACAAAGTGCTCTTATACATCATTATCCTTAAGATTTACAGTAATCCTATGATGTACTTGACTCATTTGAAAACTGATACACTAGTCAGATTTTAGCTGGCATGAAAAGCCAAAATTTCACTCTACCACTGAGGAAAAATTAAGCTAAAGAAGTGGTGGTTATGTGGTTTTAAATGTAATTTCACAAGAGATAACCTAAAATACAGGAACCCTGGATTTGTTTACTATGCCTTTCTAGTAAAAAAAAAAGAATAGTTCCAATTTATATTGCTACCATGAAAACTAAACAAAGGTTTGTAACTTCTCTTTGATTTGTATGACTGTGCTAGATTTGTTTCAAAAGTCAGTGAAGTCTGTGAAGTACATTGTGTCCTCTTGCTGGCTTCTCAAAGGCAGCCACTCCTGAATTAATTAAAAACAAGAATATATGAGGTATTAGATTATAGTGTTGTGTGATTGATGACTCATTTTACTAAAGAATAGATGGGATTACCATTTCACTTATAGGTGTGAATTTATGCTATAAATATATTGCTTTTTAAGAAGTATAGTAATAACAAATGTACTTTGTTTTAATGTAGGGTGATTTCAAAATATTTTATTAAAATTGTATAATTGATGTGATAACAAGCATAATTTAAAATTTGACCCATAGTAATATTTGGTTCAACTAGTTACCCTCCAATTGCTATTAAAATATTTGACTCTGAAGAAAAGTTTCCTGAGGTGTATATTATATAAAAAGATGATGAAAAGCTTTAAAAGACCAGTCTTGGGTAAGTTGTAATTAATTTGGGAGTAGTACTGAAGCAGCGAGCTTTTAAGATGGTGATGGAAAGGAAAGGTTTTTTTCTCTCCTAGAGCCTTGGAGTATTCAGTCTCATTTCAGAGGCACCCTGTAAAATGTTAGATGCAATGGTTAGCCATCATGTTATGACAAAAGGTCTGGTAAATGTGGCTGATTTCACAGTTAAAGTTTGGTTTTGCTGACTTAACCATTATACTTAGTAATCATCTTATCTTATAGGCTCCTGGACATTGTTGGTATGTGATTAATAGTGATCTCAAACAAACTGAGTTTTTATATCCAAGTGAATATTGATCCTTTGAGTTTTGTTACCTGGAAAGACTACTATATTTATTCCAGTGATCTGTGAGTGTTTGAGTCTTGCATCCTCTCTTTTAGAATTGCTTTTAAAGTCTCAGAAATAATATTCTTTCAGAATGCTAAAGTCACAACATTTTTATTCTCTGAGTGTAGTTTTCAGAAAGAATTAGACAATTTTCAGAACCTCATTCAGATAATCAAATTAGGAATTTAAATAATAACGTATAAAGTAATGAGGCATACTGTGTTGTGGCTTGTAACAAACTAGCTCCAAAAGCCAAAATAAGTTTGTTCATTGGAATAAATGTACCCCCCTGCAAGGTGACTGCCTTAAAGAAAATGTATTTGATGTATAAGTTGAGGTTCATATATTTAAGGGTGTGTCATCTTTACCTCATAGTTATATCTGGTGTAAGAACTTGGGTTGGTTCCAAAGCTAAACAATGAAGAAGATTGAATTACTTTGATAGTCACCAAAAAATTGTGCCCATGCAGGTAAAGGAATAACAGGGATATTCAGAGGATGTCTTATGACACCAGAAGCAAGGAAATCTCCTGAGACCTTCTAGGGTTATAATTACAGGCTTCTAAAAGCAGGAGAGAATCATCCTGAAGATTTCAGGGACTTCCTGTGTGTTCCTTGGGCTCAAATATTTGAAGAGAGAATTATTAGCCAATTGCTTAGGATACGTATTTATGTATAGACACACACTGAATTCCGCCCCCCCTTTTTTTTTAGAGTATTCTTGATATACACTCTTATGAAGTTTTCACATGAAAAAACAATGTAGTTACTACATTCACCCATATTATTGTGTCCAACCCCATATCCCGTTGCAGCCACTGCCCATCAGTGTAGTAAGATGCCGCAGATTCGCTATTTGCCTTCTCTGTGCTACACTGTCTTCCCCATGATTCCCCGCACAATGTATGCCAATCATAATACCTCTCAATACCCTTCTCCCTCCCTCTTCACCTGCCCTCTCCCACCCCTCCCTTTTGGTAACTGCTAGTCCCTTCTTGGAGTCTGTGAGTCTGCTGCTGTTTTGTTCCTTCAGTTTTGCTTTGTTGTGATACTCCACCAGTGAGGGAAATCATTTGGTACTGGTCTTTCTCTGCTGGGCTTATTTCACTGAGCAAAATATCTTCCAGCTCCATCCATGTCGTTGCAAATGGTAGAATTTGTTTTTTTCTTATGACTGAATAGTATTCCATTGTGTATATGTACCACATCTACTTTATCCATTCATCTACTGATGGACACTTAGGTTGCTTCCTTATCTTGGCTATTGTAAATAGTGCTGCAATAAACATAGGGGTGCATATGTCTTTTTGAAACTTGGATCCTGCATTCTTAGGGTAAATTCCTAGGAGTCGAATTCCTGGGTCAAATGGTATTTCTATTTTTAGTTTTTTGAGGAACCTCCATATTGCTTTCCATAATGGTTGAACTAGCTTACACTCCCACCAGCAGTGTAGGAGGGTTCCCCTTTCTCCACATCCTCACCAGCATTTGTTGTTCTTAGTCTTTTCAATACTGGCCATCCTAACTGGTGTGAGATGATACCTCATTGTGGTTTTTATTTGCATTTCCCTGCTAATTAGTGACATGGAGCATCTTTTCATGTGCCTGTTGGCCATCTGAATTTCTTCTTTGGAGAATTGTCTGTTCATATCCTCTGCCCATTTTTTAACAGGGTTATTTGCTTTTTGGTTGCTGAAGCATGTGAGTTCTTTATATATTTTGGATGTTAACCCCTTGTTGAATATGTCATTTACAAATATATTCTCCCATACTGTAGGATGCCTTTTTGTTCTATTGATGGTGTTCTTTGCCATACAGAAACTTTTTAGTTTGATGTATTCCCATGTGTTCATTTTTGCTTTTGTTTCCGTTGCTTGGGGAGATGCATTCAGGAAAAAGTTGCTCATTTTTATATTCAGGAGATTTTTGCCTATGTTGTCTTATAAGAGTTTTATGGTTTCATGACTTACATTCACATCTTTGATCCATTTTGAGTTTACTTCTGTGTATGGGGATAGACAATAATCCAATTTCATTCTCTTGCATGTAGCTGTCCAGTTTTGCCAACACCAGTTGTTGAAGAGGCTGTCATTTCCCCATTGTATGTCCATGGCTCCTTTATCGTATATTAATTGACCATATATGCTTGGGTTTATGTCTGGACTCTCTATTCTTTTCCATTGGTCTATGGGTGTGTTTTTGTGCCAGTACCAAATTGTCTTGATTACTCACACGCAGAATTTTATATACATATTTTGTGTTTTTTCTAATTGTAAACATTTTAAAATATTTCATTTTTAAATTAAATAAAGGCGAAAAAGTTCAGATAAGGAAAAAAACCGTTTATGTCACACCTATCAGAGAAATCCTCATTGACCTTTTGCTAACATTCTTTCCTCTCTGTGTTAATAATGTTGAGATCATACTGAACTTGCAATTCTGAATTTTTTTTTTTTTTACTTATTCTCAAGTAAATAAAAATTCTTTGTGAAAACAATATTTAGTGTCAGTCCTTTAGTTTTTTATTATCTATCCACATATGGGACATAAAGTTTACTGTTAAGCTAAAGTTTATTATTGAAGAAATAATAAAAGCTTAATATTATTTCATCTCTCACATTCATGGTATCAAAAGTATCAGAAGAAAAATTTATGAAGCAAAGATTCATAAAGCATTTGATGGGCTTATGCTTTCTTAGTCCCCTAGGCTTCATTTATTTATTATTTGTAAGTGTTTTCCTTGCTAGTATGTAGCCAGAGTCACTTTCCTGGACACAGAACTAAGAGAAAAAAAACATATTTCTTCTCTCTCCTGCTGAAGGTGGTTGGAGGCAAAGTAAAGAAGCCTGGCAAACGTGGTCGGAAGCCTGCGAAAATTGACTTGAAGGCAAAACTTGAGAGGAGCCGGCAGAGTGCAAGGGAATGCCGGGCCAGAAAAAAACTGAGATACCAGTATTTGGAAGAGTTGGTATCCAGTCGGGAAAGAGCCATATGTGCCCTCAGAGAGGAACTGGAAATGGTAAGAAAGTCTGTTGCATGACACAATCCACCTAAGCTTAGTAGTCAAGTATACATTCAAACACAAAGATACCTATTTTCACCTATTTTCATACACTGATGGTAGGAACAGAATGTACATGACTATTTCATTGAGGGATTGTTTGTGATAGAAAAAAATGGAAAATAACCCAAATGTACAACAGAGGATTGGTTAAATTATATATTGGTTTATATATATATAAAAAACATACACAGTGTGTATTTACTGATGTAGAAAGATGTTTACAGTATTATTGCTAAGTGGAAAAAGTAATATAATAGTATGTAACAACATACACAGCATGATACCATGTGTGTTTAAACATATTTATTTGGCATGTTTTATTCATTCAGACCCCCTTTGGGTAGTGCCTATAGAAATGTAACAAAACAGGTGAAAGTATGGAAACCTCACTACTGTAGCTTAGGGGAAGAGGTGGCAGGTTGGAGAAAAGGGAGAGAGTGCTACCATGGACATTACAAAACTGAGACAACCTACCTCAGTTTTTTTAGAAGCTAAAAAGTAAGGTTGGAGCACAGAGTCCAGACATACACTACTCAGTAGATTTTTTTTTTGTATAATTAATATACAATCACCAGAGCAACATTGTGGTTACTAGATTCCCCCCATTATCAAGTCCCCATCACATACCCCGTTATAGTCACTGTCCATCAGCATAGTAAGATGCTATAGAGTCACTACTTGTCTTCTCTGTGCTATACTGCCTGCCCCGTGCCCCCCTACATTATATGTGCTAATCATAATGCCCCTTAATCCCCTTATCCCTCCCTTCCCACCCATCCTCCTCAGTCCTTTTCCCTTTGGCAACTGTTAGTCCATTCTTGGGTTCTGTGAGTCTGCTGCTGCTTTGTTCCTTCATTTTTTGCTTTGTTCTTATGCTCCACAGATGAGTGAAATCATTTGGTACTTGTCTTTCTCTGTCTGAGCATAATACCCTCTAGCTCCATCCATGTTGCTGCAAATGGTAGAATTTGTTTTCTTCTTATGGCTGTGTAATATTCCATTGTATATATGTACCACATCTTCTTTATTCATTCATCTACTGATGGACAGACACTTAGGTTGCTTCCATTTCTTGGCTATTGTAAATAGTGCTGTGATAAACATACAGGGTGCATATGTCTTTTTGAAACTTGGATCCTGCATTCTTAGGGTAAATTCCTAGGAGATGAATTCCTGGGTCAAATGGTATTTCTATTTTTAGTTTTTTGAGGAACTTCCGTAGTGCTTTCCACAATGGTTAAACTAGCTTACATTCCCACCAGCAGTGTAGGAGGATTCCCCTTTCTCCATATCCTAGCCAGCACTTGTTGTTCCTTGTCTTTTGGATGTTGGCCATACTAACAGGTGTGAGGTGATATCTCATTGTGGTTTTAATTTCATTTCCCTGATAATTAGCGATGTGGAGCATATTTTCATGTGCCTGTTGGCCATCTGAATTTCTTGTTTGGAGAAATATCTGTTCATATCCTCTGCCCATTTTTTAATAGGGTTATTTGCTTTTTGGGTGTTAAGGCTTGTAAGTTCTTTATATATTTTGGATGTTAACCCCTTGTTGAATATGTCATTTACAAATTTATTCTCCCATACTGTAAAATGCCTTTTTGTTCTGCTGATAGTGTCCTTTGCTGTACAGAAGCTTTTTAACATGATGTAGTCCCATTTGTTTATTTTTTATTTTGTTTCCCTTGCTCGAGGAGATGCATTCAGGAAAAAGTTGCTCATGTTTATATATTCAAGAGATTTTTGCCTATGTTTTCTTCTAAGAGTTTTATGATCTCATGACTTACATTCATGTCTTTGATCTATTCTGAGTTTACTTTTGTGTATGGGGTTAGACAATAATCCAGTTTCATTCTCTTCCATGTAGCTGTCCAGTTTTGCCAACACCAGTTGTTGCAGAGGCTGTCATTTCCCCACTGTATATCCATGGCTCCTTTATTGTATATTAATTGACCATATATGCTTGGGTTTATATGTGGGCTCTCTATTCTGTGCTATTGGTTTATGGGTCTGTTCTTGTGCCATTACCAAATTGTCTTGATTACTGTGGCTTTGTAGTAGAGCTTGAAGTCAGGGAGCATAATGCCCCCTGCTTTATTCTTCCTTCTCTGGATTGCTTTGGCTATTCAGGGTCTTTTGTGGCTCCATATGAATTTTAGAACTATTTGCTCTTGTTCATTGAAGAATGCTGTTGATATTTTGATAGGGATTGCATTGAATCTGTAGATTGCTTTAGGCAAGATGACCATTTTGACAATATTAATTCTTCCTATCCATGAGCATGGGATCTGTTTCCATTTACTGGTATCTTTTTAAATTTCTCTCATGGTGTCTTGTAGTTTTCAGAAATAGGTCTTTCACTTCCTTGGTTAGGTTTATTCCTAGGTATTTTATTCTTTTTGAAGCAACTGTGAATGGAATTGTTTTCCTGATTTCTCTTTCTGCTAGTTCATGGTTAGTGTATAGGAATGCAACAGATTTCTGTGTATTAATTTTGTATCCTGCAACTTTGCTGAATTCAGATATTAGATCTAGTAGTTTTGGAGTGATTCTTTAGGGTTTTTTATGTACAATATCATGTCATCTGCAAACAGGGATAGTTTAACTTCTTCCTTGCCAATCTGGATGCCTTTTATTTCTTTGTGTTGTCTGATTGCCATGGCTAGGACCTCCAGTACTATGTTGAATAAAAGTGGGGAGATTGGGCATCCTTGTCTTGTTCCCAATCTTAAAGGAAAAGCTTTCAGCTTCTCACTGTTAAGTATGATGTTGGCTGTGGGTTTGTCATATATGGCCTATATTATGTTGAGGTATGTGCCCTCTATACCCATTTTGTTGAGAGTTTTTGTCATGAATGGGTGTTGAATTTTGTTAAATGCTTTTTTGGCATCTATGTAGATGATCATGTGGTTTTTGTCCTTCTTATTACTGATGTGGTGGATGATGTTGATGGATTTTCAAATGTTGTACCATCCTTGCACCCCTGGAATAAATCCTACTTGATCATGGTGTATGATCTTTTTGATGTATTTTTGAATTCAGTTTGCTAATATTTTGTTGAGTATTTTTGCATGTATGTTCATCAGTGTTATTGGTCTGTAATTTCCTTTTTTTGTGGTGTCTTTGTCTGGTTTTGATATTAGAATGATGCTGGCCTCATAGAATGAGTTTTGGAGTATTCCCTCCTCTTCTACTTCTTGAAAGACTTTAATGAGGATGCATATTAGATCTTCACTAAACTAAAATTAAAAAATTTTAATTCAGCAGTGAAACCATCTGGTCCAGGGATTTTGGTCTTAGGTAGTTTTTTGATTACCAGTTCAATTTCATTGCTGGTAATTGGTCTGTTCAGATTTTCTGTTTCTTACTGGGTCAGCCTTGGAAGGTTGTATTTTTCTATAAAGTTGTCCATTTCTTATAGGTTATCCAGTTTGTTATCATATAATTTTTCATAGTGTTCTCTCATAATTCTTTGTATTTCTGTGGTGTCCATAATGATTTTTCCATTCTCATTTCTGATTCTATTTATGTGTGTAGACTGTCTTTTTTTCTTGATAAGTCTGGCTAGGGGTTTATCTATTTTGTTTATTTTCTTGAAGAACCAGCTCCTGCTTTCATTGATTCCTTCTATTGTTTTATTCTTCTTGATATTATTTATTTCTGCTCTAATCTTAATTATATCCCTCCTTCTACTGACTTTGGGCCTCATTTGTTCTTCTTTTTCTAGTTTTGTTAATTGTGAGTTTAGACTGTTCATTTGGGATTGTTCTTCTTTCCTGAGGTATGCCTGTATTGTGGTATACTTTTCTCTTAGCATGGCCTTTGCTGTGTCCCACAGATTTTGCAGTGTTGAATTATTGTTGTCATTTGTCTTCATATATTGCTTGATCTCTTTTTATTTGGTCATTGATCCATTGATTATTTAGGAGCATGTTATTAGGCCTCCATGTGTTTGTGGGATTTTTTGTTTGTGTAATTTATTTCTAGTTTCTTACTTTGTGATCTGAGAACCTGGTTGGTACAATTTCAGTCTTTCCAAATTTACTGAGGCTCTTTTCGTAGCCTAGTATATGATCTATTCTTGAAAATGTTTCATTTGCACTTGAGAAGAATGTTGCTTTTGGATGGAGTGTTCTGAAAATGTCTGGTAGGTCCATCTGTTCTAATACATTGTTCAGTGGCTCTGTCTCCTTACTTATTTTCTGTCTGGTTGATCTGTCCTTTGGAGTGAGTGGTGTGTTGAAGTTTCCTGAAATGAATGCATTGCATTGTTTCCCCCTTTAATTCTGGTAGTATTTGTTTCACATATGTAGGTGATCCTGTGTTGGATGCATAGGTAATTATAATAGTTATATCCTCTTGTTGGACTGAACCTTTCATCATTATGTAATGTCCTTCTTTGTCTCTTGTTACTTTCTTTGTTTTGAAGTCTGTTTTGTCTGATACCAGTACTGCAACTCCTGCTTTTTTTCTCCCTATTAGTTGCATGGAATATCTTTTTTCAAGGATATCCAGGGACTGGATTCTTTCAGTCTGTGTATATCTTTGGGTTTGAAGTGAATCTCTTGTAGGCAGCAGATAGAGAGATCTTGTTTTTTTATCCATTCAGTGACTATATATCTTTTGATTGGTGCATTCAGACTATTTACATTTAGGGTGATTATCGATAGGTATGTGCTTATTGCCATTGCAGGCTTTAGATTCATGGTTACCAAAGGTTCAAGGTTAATTCACTTACTATCTAACAGTCTAATTTAACTCACTTAGTATGCTATTACAAACACAACCTGAAGGTTCTTTTTTTTCCCTCTTTTTTCTTCCTCCTCCATTCTTTATAAACTAGATATCATATTCTGTACTCCTTGTCCCTTGATTGACTTTGGGGGTAGTTGATTTGATTTTACATCTGCTTAGTAATTAATTGTTTTACTTTGCTATGGTTTTATTTCCCTTGGTGACAGCTATTTAGCCTTAGGAATACTTTCATCTATAGCAGCCCCTTGAAAATGCTCTGTAGAGGTGGTTTGTGGAAGGGATATTCCCTCAGTTTTTGCTTATCTGAAAATTGTTTAATCTCACCTTCAAATTTAAATGATAATCCTGCCAGGTAGAGTATTCTTGGTTCGAGGCCCTTCTGTTTTATTGCATTGGATATATTATGCCATTCCCTTCTGGCCTGTAAGATTTCTGTTGAGAAGTCTGATGATAGCCTCATGGGTTTCCTTTGTATGTGATCTTTCTTCTCTCTTCAGCTGCTTTTAAAAGTATGTCCTTATCCTTGATCTTTGCCATTTTAATTATTATTTGTCTCAGTGTTGTCTTCCTTGGATTCCTTGTGCTTGGAGATATGTGGACTTCCATGGCCTGAGAGACTATTTTCTTCCCCAGATTGGGGAAGTTTTCAGCAATCATTTCTTTAAAGACACTTTCTATCCCTTTTTCTCTCGCTTCTTCTGGTACCCCTGTAATACGAATATTGTTCTGTTTGGATTGGTCACACAGTTCTCTCAATATTATTTCATTCTTAGAGATCCTTTTTTCTCTGTGTGCCTCAGCTTCTTTGTATTCCTCTTCTCCAATTTCTATTCCATTTACCATCTCTTCTACTACATCGAATCTGCTTTTAAATCCCTCCATTGTTATGTTTCATTTCAGATAGGGAATTTCTTAATGATTGAATCTCCGTCCTAAATTCATCCCTGAGTTCTTGAATATTTTTCTGTATCTCTATGAGCATGTTCTTGATTTTTATTTCGAACTCTCTATCAGGAATATTGGTTATTTCAGTTACATTTGGCTCTTTTCCTGGTGTTTGCGAGATTTTTGTTTGAACCAGGTTCCTTTGATGTTTCATATTTGTATGTGGCGCCCTCTAGTGACCAGAAGCTCTAGTCTCTGGAGCTGCTCAGCCCCTGGAGTGATGTCAGGGGTTGCAGGAGAGCAGCACTGGTACCTTGGTGGGGGAGGAAAGAGCTATTTCCTGCTTCCTGGCTGCAGTGCCTGTCTCCACTGTCAGAACCAGTGGGCCAGCACACAGGTGTAAGCCTCTGTGCTTTGTGTCTGTAGCTACCATAGGTGGGGCCTCCCTCTCGCTGACCTGATGCCAGGGCAGGGACTGCTGGTTTGCAAGCTGGTGCTGGCAGGCCAGGTAAAAGGCGCAACAGGCTGCATATCACAGTGGGGGTCCTCGGAGCTGAGTAGCCAGCCAGGGTAATGGAGCGCCTGAAGCTCCTGAAAGTTCCCAACCTGCTGGGCAGAGCGCACCCAGACAACCTTGTCCACCTATCCCTTCTCCCATGTAGCAAGCTCCACGCAAACCCCACCCCTTAAGCAGCCCTCTCTTTGCTAGGAAGCCACTCAGACTGCCCACCTTTCCTTTGTCCCAGAGCAGCTAGATGTGGATCCCTGTCCTCCGCACATGGCTGGAATCTCAAGTGTCTTCAAATATTCTGCCTGGCTTAGCTTTCCAACCCCCTAATCTCCAGAGCATCATGCAATGTAGGTTTGTGCTCCCAAAGCAGATCTCCGGGGCTGGATGTTCAGAAGTCCTAGGCTTTCACCCACTCCCTTCTCCATTTCTCTTCCTCCTGCCAGTGAGCTGGGGTGAGGAAAGGGCTTGGGTCCCACTGGATGAAGCCTTTGGTACATTACCCTGTCTCATGAGGTCTGCTCTGTTCTCCAGGTGTATGCAGCCTTCTTTCCTGTTACTCTTTTAGGATTAGTTCTATTAACTATATTTTCGTAACATATGTCATTTTGGGAGGAGTTCTCTCTCTCACCTCTCACTCTGCCATCTTGAATCTCTACTCAGTAGATTTTTAAGATGTGTACTGAATTTGACTTATGCTATAAATTTTTTCTTACTTTCTGCATTGTAAGCCACTTGAGGTCATAATCTTCAGACTGATCAATTTTTGTGTGCCCCAAAGTCCATAGTACACACTCTGGTAGAAAGAAGATGTTTCATGAATGTTTATGAAAGAAAGGAAATTACAAAATTCTTTATTTTAGGAGTAGAAATAATGTGACAAGTAGCAAAAAACATATGAATTCTAACTACTGGCATATTGTGAGATGTTCTTTTAACCAGAGGGACCTTTTCAATCTGAGCAGTACTCCAGGATTTCACAAGAAGATTGAGCAGAAGTTTTTTGCCCTCTTCCAAAAGATGGCAGGCCTTATACATGTCTTAGGTTATAAAGAGCAGATACAATGGAGAGTGGGATTCCCAGCAGTCAATGCAGTACATCTGGGTATGGGAGTTCTTGTGTATAGGATTTCTACTAGTGGTTCCTGAACTCTGACTAGTAGAATTTCACTTCAATATATTTTACATATTTCAGTACAAGCAGTGGTGTATGGCGATGGACCAAGGAAAAATCCCTTCTGAAATCAAGGCCCTACTCACTGGAGAAGAGCAGAGCAAATTTCAGCAGAACTCAAGCAGGCACATGAAAGCTGGGAAGACAGACGCTAATAGCAATTCCTGTGCGTACAATACATGGGAGAGTTTGTAGTACTTTCCTCACTGTGTCTTTGAATAAAATGTTGCTGTTATTTGTAGTTTACTAAGCAAGTGAAATGGTGTTAGATTCTAAATGTTGAAATGTGTTTTACGTGGGGTCTGTAAAGAGCAACCAGTACATTTTTAATGAAATTCTTGTATTAAGTTGCTTAGTTCATAAATGGAAGTATACCATCCTAGTTATTGTTAATAATATCTTTTGTATTTTGATTTATAGCTTAGAAAGTACTTTCATATATTTGTCTTACGTATTTCCTGTAATAATTGTATTAAGGAATTACCCTTGTTGTTTTATAGGTGAAGGAATAGAGGGCTGGGTAGGGTGCTCAGGATTACACAGCTATAATCATAGAACCTCTCCTTACCCAGTCCAGGCTCTGTCTAGTATAGTAGCCTGTCACTGAAAGGATTTTTTTTATAAAGATAAAATTCACATAACATAAAATCAACCACTTTAATGTAATAATTCAGATTCATTTACACATTCACAATATTGGTCAACCACCACCCTGGTCTACTTGCAAAATATTTCAGCATCCCAAAGAAAACCCCGGACTCAGTTAGCAGTTACTTGTTATTACCCTCTCCCTCCAGCCCCTGGCAGCCATGAATCTGCTATCTGTCTGTGGATTTACCTATTCTGGGTATTTAATATAAATGGAATCATACAGTATATGACTTTTTGTGTCTGCCTGTCTCACCTAACAATGTTTTCAAGGTTTGTCCATGTTGTAGCATGTACCAATACTTCATTTTATGGCTGCACAATTTTCCATTATATATGTATACCACAACTTGTTTATCCATTGTCCATTCATGGACATTTGTTTCTACCTTTTGGCTATTGTGAACAGTGCTGCAATGAAAATGTATGGACAAGTATGTGTTTTAGTACCTGTTTTCAGTTATTTTAGGTATATGCCTAGAAGTGGAATTGCTGGGTCATTATGGTAATTCTTTATTTTAGAGGAAACACAAACTCTTTTCCACCGTGGCTGAAATAATTTACATTCCCACCAGCAATAAATGAAGATTCCCATTTCTCTACATCTTGCCAACACTTTTTATTTCCTCTTTTTAAAAAATGTAGTCTTCCTATGGGTATGTAATGGTATCTGACTGTGATTTTGATTTTCATTTCCCCTAATGACTAATGATGTTGAACATCTTTTCTTGTCCTTGTTGGCCATTTGTATATCTTCTTTGAAGGAATATCTAAGCTCATCACCCCTGTTTATTTTTTAATGTTTTTGAGTTTTTTAATTGAAGCATAGTTGACATACAATACTATATTAGTTTCAGGTGTACAACATAGTGATTCAGCAATTTTATACATTATGAAATGCTCACCATGATAAGTGTAGTTACCATCTTACAAGCTTACTACAGTATTCTTGACTATATTCCCTATGCTGTACATTTCATCCCCATGACTTAACTTTATAATTGGAAGTTTGTACCTTTTATCCCCTTCACCTGTTTCACGCATTCCCCCTTTTGCCTGCCCATGTTTTAATTGAGTTGTTTTCATTTTGTTGTTGAGTTATAAGAGCCCTTTATATATTCTGGATTCTAGACCTTTATCAGATAATGTGTTTTACAGATATCCCATTCTGTAGGTTGTCTTTTCAGTTTCTTGATAGTGTTCATTGGTACACAAAAGATTTTAATTTTTATGAAGTCCAGTTTATCTATTTTTTCTTTTGTTTATCATATTTTGGGTGTCATGTCTAACAATCCACTCTCAAATCCAAGGTCATGAAGATTTACCCTTATGTTTTCTTCTAAGAATTTTATTGTTTTAACTCATATATTTAGGTCATTGATCCATTTGTGTTAATTTTTCTATGTTGAGTGAGGTAAGGATCCAGCTTAATTCCTTTAGATCTAAATATCCAATTGTCTGAGCACCATTTGTTGAAGAGACTATAAAGATTTTACAATGAAAATGTCATGTGTTAATTTATTCATCATTGTGATTGCTTTGGGAACACTTGAAATAGTTATAGGGAAATGGTTTAAATTTCTTGTTTTAGAAAACTTTTTAAATAAAATTGAAGGATTGGCTTTTGGATAACTTACTAGATAAGGTAATATTTGCTTTAATCTAGATTAATGAAAATAACCCAAATCAGCTCAGTTCTTTTTTTTTCAGTCTGTTTAAAAACAGCCTTCTTATAGATAAACAAATTCATGCATTATAAAACAGATTAACCAAACTTCATTGACTTTAAAAACATTTTTACATTGGTAACTTTGATTTATTTTTCAGGGTGAAGAGCATATAAATGATGAGTCAGTGACTGAAGCCAATTCTCTTATTCCTATGGAGGATGAATGGGCAAGATTATACTTCTTGGCTCCATTAACTACCTACTGCTCAGTAGTCATCTCTGTAAATCTGTAGTTTGTACTGAAGTGTGTGATGATAGATCTCAAAGGATTTTGCTTTAACTTTCAACACTTAGAAAATTTACAAAATTCAGACCTGTTCTGGTTAGTATTGCCACCCATTGAATTTAACTGTTACAATGCTTAAGAACACAGAAATAGAAATGGGTGAAGAATGTATTTTTGCACCTTAACTCCACATTGCTTTATTGTTTAATTTATATTCTCTCCATGTAATTCATGTAAATGTATGTATATGTATGTATAGGTATCACCTCCTTTCATGTGCTTGATTGTCCTACAAAAAGAAACCAAATGGGCTGATTACTAAGTTCTCAGTCTTTATGGACCTAACCTTATTTCATTATATTTACTTGAGTAACGTATATTTTCTGCATGAACCATGATTTCTCCTGTGAGCCATTCCAGCATAAGCTGTGAATATGTATTAACAAATATATATATATACATTTCTATTTTTATAATCCATGGTGGTATGCCTGTTTTAAATAATGTACATGTTAACAAAATCTGTCAGGAAAGCCCACAAGACAGCCTCTATTTGAAACTTCTGTGGCTGTCTTTTCAAACAGTATTTACAGAACTTTGCTAGGGCCTAATCCATATTTGGAGAATAATTAGTCATATTTTATTAAGCGAGAGGTAACCTTTTAGGCATTTCAGCAGAATACATCATTTGGCAACCTAGAGTATATGTGTATGTGTTTCTCTTGTATGTCTATATATGTATGTGGGGACGGTAGGAGTGAATGTTCACACACATTTCCTTGTGTCGTTAACTAACTTGGAGAATTTTTCTAAAGAAAATAGGATGAAATTACCTGCTGAGGTCGAGTTCCTGCCTCAAGAGATCTGGAACAAAATGAGGGATGAACTGCTAGTACATCTAATTTCTGTAGCCATAACCAGAACACTTAGTTTCTTCCCTGATGTGAGTTTCCTTATGAGTATTCTAAGCCAAAAACAAACACACCAGGGGTGTGCGTCTGGTTCAGCCCCGGCTGTGCCTCTGCTCTGGGGTGAAGCCCTGGAGCCGAGAGTTGTGCACAGCACCACAACACAGCTCGTGGGCTTGGTAGGAGGTGCAGGAAGCCAGGTGGTTCTCTCCGGTTCCCATCACAGCCACATTTACTTTCTTCCTGCCTACCAGGTGGAGTGATGGTTGGGGAATTAAGCACATAATATGATACACTCAAATAGACCTAGGAATCTTTCAATTTCCCCAGAGAGACACTTCATCACTCTCTCTCCTCTTTCCCATAGTTAAATCAGGAGTCGTGCTCTCTGTTGCTGCTAAATTATAATTGCTCTTTGGTCTTATGAAACAAATATTTGGCTTTCAATTAAAACATGTTATGAAAACAGCAGTTTAAGAGGAAGCATTATAGTCTAGGTTGTCTGTGAGGTGGAACATGAGATGGACCACATAGTTTCAGAATACAGGGTACTGTCCCCCCTTCTCTTAGGCATGTGTTTGAATAAAGTGCCTCCCCTTAGCCTGAGTTCCTAAAGGTCTCTTGTGCTTAGGTTGCAAACTCAGATCTCTAGTCTAGTCCTGTGTGACTACTGATAAACCACTAGCCCAGCCTGTTGGGTCTCTGTTTTGGAGGACTGGGGGTTTAAGAGTATGTAATGTCTTTTTAGGATCACAAATATAAATAGACTAAGGATTGTTAATATTCCAGTCTTCAGAATTTAAGTGTTTTAAATATAGTGTTCTGATTCTAATGGGTGTGTTTTTGTCATCTGGTCTACTCAAATGTATATTTCTATTCCACAAAATAACCCAAGACTTCTTGGTTCGGTACCCTTTGAATTGCCCAAAAGAGTTGTCTTCAAAACAAACATTCCAGAATGAATGTGGCTCTTCAATGGAATTGCCTGCATTGTGCTTGAAGTATTTCTTCTCTGGTTGTACCTCTAATTTACAGTCATTTGAGCTACCCCCTCCCCCACGAGATCTTTACAAGAGCAGTGACTTCATCCCCAGGTAGAGGATGTGTAATTCGGGGTGAAAGTAAATTGCAATTTATTTGAGTTTATTCCTAAACCTGTTTGCTATTTTGGCGTAGATCAAAGCAGGAGAAAGTTCCTTGTTCTTAAAAAGGAATGTTTTGATTACTCTGGGTTGTGCCAGCTGCGCACTTTGGCCACTTGAAGCATGTTAATAAATGTCACTGACTGAAACAGCTGGAACATTCTTTCCCCAGTCCAGTCACGGAGCAGCCTACCGAATCCTAGTGTCTCTCACTACCTGTAATGACAACACACAGGCCGAGAGAACACGGAGGAGGGTGAGAGCCCGGTGAGCTCCGTCCCCTGGACCAGTGCTGTTCTCCTTGCTTCCTGAGTACACAGTAATGTTTCCTTTTTCCTTTTTTCCCCACCAAAGAAAGGAAGATGAAGGGAAAAATAAATTTGTGTATTTAAACCAGTGATATTCTGTCATTAATTTAGCTTAGATTTGCCATATATTAAAGCAATGGAATATAATATGGAGTAAGTTTGACCAGGTCAAGTTTTAGGATATAGTTGAAGTTCTTAAATTTTTTTTTCTATTTTACCTAAAGTCTTTCTGTTACATCAAAATTAGAATCTTACTGCAGCAAATTCATATCACTGTTTACCAGCTAATTGACAGTATTTATCAGCATTCCTGTTTAGCATTTTATCATTGAACTAAGATAAACTTGATTTGGCTCATTAAAGAAGTATAGGTTTAAACTGAACTTACCTTTAGTTAAAATAAAGGCAAAGAAAATTTTAAAATGTAAATGCTATATTTCACAAGAAATCTGTTGCATATTATTAATTACATATGTAGTTTTTAAAGAGAAGATTATTATTAAGCCACATGGTATTTTGGGCATTGAAGGAATTTTTCTTTCTCTGAAGAGCATTGTACAATAATATTTTTATGAAAAATAAAATGCCTTCACTAGAAATATCTCAAGTTGTCTGATTCACAGTGCTGAATATGTCTGTGTAAGCAAAGTGTAGTAAAAAGAGTGTGAGATTCAGGCAGAAGAACAGGTCTTGGATCCATTTTCTGAGTTACCTTGAATTCTTGATAATCTCTCAGCCTGTTGCTCATCTCTAAACAAGGGAGAGGATAATGTTCACAGGGAAATTCTGAGAAACTGCTTCTTAAGTAGTAAAGAAAAGTACTACATTAAATTTAAAATGTTTGCCTGTTCCTGGGTCTGACTATTATTAGGATTTTAATCACTAAGGATAATTATATTTCATGAGCTAGAATCTAAACACGTAGCATTGTAGGTATCACATTTCTGATGTCTTTTTAGCTATATCGTTCTGTCTGTCCATGGAATGGTATAGTTGGAAGCTCTTTTTGGCAATAATAACCTTCTATTAATTAGACTAATTTGAAGAATAATGTTCCCACTGGCAGTAATCCTGTAATCTGCATAAAGCAGGATTTCAGGCTGATAGGTAACTTAGTTTTCTTTTCTCTTTTTTCAGCCATCTTACTTAACTACAGAGTAGTCATGAGTCATAGCTAGGACTGCTTCATAAGGCTGTGCTGATTGTGCACTGCACAAAGGCACCCAGTTGAGAACATGCATGGGCCTGAATAATCAAACCCATATTCCCCTCAACAAGCCATATGCGAAAAAAGGGCACATACAACACTGGCTGCCCAAAGAGATGCCTTATTCTAATTTACCCAAAAGGGCTGTGTTTACTAATTCCTCCACCCAGAGAGTCCATTTTTTTTAATGTGCAAAACAATCTCTTCCTAACAAGTGACATCAGGTTGGCAGCTTTTTATCAGTAACAATTGAAGTATTTACATCATAGAAATCAGTAAGTGCTACAAATCAGGGTCCCATTCCCCCCCAAACCACTGCCCAGAGTTGGTTTCCAACACACCATGAGGAAGACCTAGTAGAGGCCAGAATGGTTCTGACCAGAGCAGGCACATTTGAGGCCCAAAAATACATAATTGGAGGACACATGGAGCTGGAAGGACTCTGGGTCAGTAGGCAGCTTGGAGATGTCCATATCGAATTCAGATGACTTCACAAGACAGATGATAGTTGTGGCTCAGAAACTCTTATGGGGTGCAGAGAAACACCCAGCCCAACTCTAGAGATGACTAGGAGGTAAAAAAGTTAATTCTTAAAGCAAGCCCTGGGGTCAGAGTGGATACAACCAAATTCACGCATTGTGCTGTGATCCAGTACCCCAAATGCCTGGTCTGGGGGTTGGGCTGAAGTTGGAGAGTGGCCTGGTTCACAAACCATTTTGACTCTGCAGTAAGAGAAACATCTGAGCAGGAAAAATTGGCTGTGATCCAACAGAACCCAATCCAATCCTGCTAGGTCCCAGCGCTCCCTTCCTGAGAAGGAAACCAACAGTCGACAGCATTTTACAGCCTCAGAACAACGTGGAAGCAAGTCTGCACACTGGAGATGACAACTCCTTCGCCCACACTAGGGAAATTTGGGTAGTCCAGAACCAAACAGGCCTGAAGGCCACCCCAAGCCCATACTGAGTTTTGGATCCTACCATTTCAATGGAATGAAGAGCATGCCAGCCCAGCACCACGCGAGAAGAACGTAGAGGATTTATGGCAAAAAAATAAATAAATGATGCCCCTCAAACCTCAGGCCAGCACAAATGCCGCATAAGAGAAGAAAAAGAGCATTGAAAAAATAAGGAAGAAAGCCAAAAATGGTGGCCAACCCTTCACCCAGAAGGAGGAATTCACGTGGAGTCAAACACGAAATGAAAGCTGGCAGGGCCTCCTCCTCTGAGGGAGCAGACCCATCTTTCTACCGCTCCAGACAAAGAAAGAAATACCCATGTTCCCATGAGCCTTTTCAGTGAGGTGAGGAACTCCACCTAGCAACAGCCAGTGAAATGTCTTCAAAGCAGAACTAGTCACACCACTCCTTCCTGGGATGGGGAGAAGGGAGACTTGAGTGCGGATCGGAAGCTCACCAACTAGGGTAACACAACACATTTGGGCTCAGGAGATGGTGACTCATTTAGTTGATAAAGGGAACCCAAACAGACATATGAGAAGTATGAAATAGGAGGTTTAAATGCACTTCAAATGCAAAGGATTCATTATGGAGTTCCTTTGAATTACCACTCCAGTAAAATGTAATGTTTTATAGGTCATTATCCACATCATTATGTCCCTGGGGGGTAACAGAAAAACACTGAGCTGACATGTGCTTACTCATTTCTTACCAAATAAAATGAAAATAGAATATCTCTACAAGTATAATATGTACCCAGGGCATTTGGAGTTAAGCATGGCTTTTCAGGAATATTTTTGAGAAATATTGAGAAAAGGAAGTAGCCACTTGTGTGCTGGAAGGTGTTTAGCAGCTGACTCTTGGTTGGGGGAGGTCTGGTGTATAGTATTTGCCGATTTCTGGGGTGGAAATATTCCCACCATGGTTGATTTCATGCTACTGAGTTGTCAGCAACCAAAACGTTTGACAATTTAAAAATTGGTTCTTGCAACATGTATGAGGCAACTTCAAGCCACTGGATACCCTACATAGTATGAGAATAGGATCAATTAGGAGGCTTTCAAAGGAAGTCAGCAAACAACGGCTACTGCAACAAATAGGTGTGGTTTCCATCCATGTAATACACCAAGAGATGATCAGTGAACAAATGACTGAGCTTTGGGAGAACTCCCCAAATTACAATCAAGGTGACTTTGATAAAATCCCAAGAAAGCAAACATGAATGTTATATAATTTATTAAGTACAAACCAATTCTGCCCTCTTTTGGACATAGGACTAGACAGAGGATGATCCGAGCAGACACAACGGCAGTCCAAAGAATCAGAAGGTGGCAGTTACGCAGCATTCTTTAGGAGAAAGAGAATTTGAATACGGTGGGCAAAAATCCAGCCAGAGAAGTTTACGCAAACATGGAGCAGGATGGTTTGCTAGGTCCTCCCAACGCCTGCATGAGATTATATTTCAAAATACTTCAGTACTAGAGAGGCTGATTCTAAAGGTTATATGGAAACATCGACTTGTAAGAAGAGCCAGAAAAATTCTATAAAAGAAAAATGAGGAATGAAGACCCTACCAAGTATTAAAACACTCTACACCTACAGTAAGTAAAAGGAGTTAAGTATTAATACATGAATAGATGGATCAATTAAACAAAAGAGAGTCCACAAATTGGTGTAAATGCACTCAGAAATTTAATGTATGATTAAGGTTGCATTATAAACTAGTGTAGGAAAAAATGTATTTTTTTTAAAAACTGCCATTGAGACAACTGGCTAGCCTTATGGAAAAGATTAACTCTCCCATTTTTAATAAAATACTTCTTTCAGACTTTGACAAAATTCTAGATGACCAAAGATTGAAACATTCTGCAAAGAAACTGTAAAATACCAGAAGAAAATATGGGAAGTAAAAAAATAAAATAAGAATAGGGGTGGGGGTGAGCAAGACTCACAAGACTAATAGCTGACTTCACAAAATAACAATGTCTGAAAAAAATACCATAACAAAGCTTTAAAAGGCAAATGATAAAATGGAAAATATCTGCTCACAACCACAAATTATTTCCTTAAATAATAAGAACACACTGTGTTTTACAAGAAAGAGTAGTTGGCTTAGGGAGGGGAACATGACCCTCGTCAAACCAATCAGAATCAAGGAGACTCAGTTCTGCAGCTTTTGTGAGCGATCTGGGAAGCAAATATGCCCTTTCCTGCTGGACTTGAAATATAAAAAGCTGGAAGAGCTAGTGCTGCTCCTCCCATATTCTTCCACTAAAGGTAAGCTGGGCAGAGCACCACAGAGTGAACTCTCATTACACTGAGTCTGAATCCACCATTCCTGGTTACAGGAGCCAGTTCGTTTGAGTCTGTCCCTTAAGATCAAACATGATCAAACTGATACACGACTCACCACTAAAACAGGTAAAGGACACGAAGTAAGAATTGCTTTTATACATAAGAAAAGTTATTCAACCTCATTCATAAGTAATGTATATCAAAGTGATGGGATACCTTTTATCTATCTGGCAAAGATCAAGTTAATAAAGGTTGAATTGTTTTTAGGGGGAAACAGCTATGCTCATATGTTATTGGGTAGGGGTTTGAATCCAGCTGCCCTGCTGGAGTGCAACATTTTGGAAGTTAATTTGAATAACATCTATCAAAATACAAATGCACAGACATTTTGACCCCTAACTGCACTTTTATAAAGTTAGCCATCAGATATATTATGTGCCAAGATATATTTGTAGGATGGTTATGGCAATATTATCTGTAAAAGCAAAAGACTGGAAACAACATAATGGCCACTAATAAGGGACTGATTAAATAAGTAATGGTATATCCTTATAATGGAATACCATGCACTTACTGAAAAGAATAGTCTGATATGGAATGATTTGTATGATACATGAAGTGAACAAAGCACCAAATAGTTTGTGTAATATGTCTGTCCTTGTATTTTTAAAGGGTGTGTTATACAGATTCATATATTGCTAGATTATTTTTGGATTTAAAAGGATTTATTTAAAAAAATAAAATACCCCTTACCTCTGGAGAAAGGCACTAGGAGACAAGAGATTTAATGTGAGAGAGAGATCTACTTTTTTTTTAATGTCATATTGTGGTGGAAGGCAACTTCTAAAATGGACCCCAATGATCCCTGTCTGGAGTAATCCTCAGTGCTTGACCATGGTATTCACATCCTCGTGTGATCCTTTCCCCTTGAGTGAGGGCAGGATTTGTAACTTCCTTCTGACCAGTAAAAGTGATGGTATGTCACACCCATAATTAGGTTACTTAAGATAAGAGACTCCTGACTTGCTAGGAGCCTCTCATCCTCGATGGCTTTATGAGGCAAGCTGCCATACTGGAGAGGCCATTTGGCAAGGCACTGAAGCCGGCCTCCAGCCAACAGCCAGCAAGGAACTGGAACCCTCAGTACAAAAGCCCTTGGTGAACTGAATTCTGACAACCACCATAAAAGCCTGGGAACAGATCAAACTTCAGCTGAACCTTCAGATGAGTCCCCAGCCCCGGCTGGCGTCTTGATGGCAGCCTTGTGAATTTGAGGACCCAGTGAAGCTGTGTCCAGATTCCTGTCCCACAGAAATTATGAGATTAAAAATGTGTGCTGAGTGCTGCCAAATTTTTAGGTAACTTGTTATGCAGTAATAACTAATATAAGTTGTTTCATTTTTTTCCTTAAGTATAAATTTCATATTCAGTTTATAAAAATAACTAGTTTAAAAGAACTTCCAAGATAACAATACCAAAAGCAATACTGAACTCACATTCCTTTTTTTTAGATTTCATGTTCACAAAACAACTTCCAGATTATACATCCAGGTTCCCAGTTATTCTAAAACTAGTAAGAATGGGCCCTGAATAAGTCAGTTAAGCATTCTGGTCATTGGAAAGAAATATTCCCCATGTAAGTCAATACGCATGCGGCTGTCTGGTTAATTTACTTCAATCACTAGGGAAAGGAAAGTTGGTCTATGGGATCAGCTCTGGGACAGGTGAGGCCAGTTTGGGACAATCCCACTGAGATCAGCAGCAGCTCCCTGGGGCCGGGTGATGAAGGTGCGCTGACTTACCCAGCAAACCTCAGCCACCGCGGGGCTGGGTCCCACTCTCACCTTCCACAAACCATAACAGCTTATGTGAGCCTAAAAACAGAAACAGGTGCTATTACAGATCTTTACCTGGTCTAATAAAATACATTGAGTTTAACTGTGTGGTCTTTTCTAGCTGAGGGTTTCTTTAAACCATAAAAATGATAATCTTCTTAAATATAAGCAGTGGTTTCAAACCCCCTTGTCCTCCAAACAGTATACTCAATATGCCTTCTCTTACAAAAAGCCATACACCATTCTGCTAGTTTAAATTTTTCTTTAGAATAAACTTAAAGGTTCTGCACAATATTTGTGTTCATAACTGAGTCTTTGACTTTTCATTGTATTTCTTTCCCCTTCCTCTCCAATTACCAAATAAATTTTTAAAAACACCCTGACTTCAATTTCCCTTGATTTCACTTAGATTTGCTTCTAGTTATAGTATAATTCACTTATGGTTTAACTGAAAATACACAGTTGTTACAGTAGTTGTTTTTAGCTACATGGTTGCCTACAATTAACTGTAGCAACTTAGTTGCTAGCAACCAGGAGCAACTTAGTCCCATTTCATTGGTTCTAAGCTCTCTCTATTGTGTAAATGGAAATCTCAAGAAGATTAATGATAAAGTCTACATCCTCAAATGTTTTGTCAATCTGTAGATAAAGTGAAGGTTTCCATGGCCAGGATTCTCACTGGCCCTGATCGGCTTGCTCACCACACACATGTAGGCAATATGTTGCTATGGACTCTGTATAAAGAGCTCCACCCAGTGCTCTGGGCGACACAGGGCATGGCCGCAGGGCTGCTGCACAGCTGCAGGAGAGCAGAGACTGGAGTGGTGGCGGCACCGAGGACAGAGAAAGAGAGACGGCTGCAGGGGCAGAGAGGCCATAGGCAGAGACCAGCTTGCTGCATGCAGACTCGCTCTGCGTGGACGGGATTCAAGTGAGTGACCTGCCACCGTGGAAATAAAGGATATAAACTCTTTCACCCCAAGAAGAAGGGGTGGAGGCCCTGCCGGTGCCGGGGGCATGAGCCCCTCCTTGGTTGAAACCCCACCTGGTCGAAAGCTGGTGGAGAGCCCGAAAGAAAGACTCGGCAACCGCGGGTCCCTCCGGGAGGGGTGCACCCCCACCCCCCAGGCCGTAGAGCACTGCATGCTCTGCTCCTATCCTCAGGCTCACACAATGAAGGTACAAAAGAAAATACGGTCTGCTACTCAAGGGAAGAATTTAAAGGGCCCTGTGAAGGTACGAGGACCCAGATGTGGGTTGGTTTGATAAAGGCAGGAGCACACAGAAAAACTGATGGCAAGTCAAATAGACTCTTACTGGAGCTGTGGCAACATTTGAAACCAGAGCAGCGGTTCAGGCCGCTGAGGACGAAGCAGAAGCCAGAGACAAAGCAGATCGGCCTGTGTGTCTGCAAGACTTTCCTCTGGAGAGGCTGGAGAAGGTGGGTGTTGTGAGGCCCACCCATGGTCCTTTGGTCAACTCATTTGGGTGGAACCGGTTTGAATACAGCCAGGATGACCACTTGGTGGCAATGGATCCCCTCAAACTTGAGAGTTATTATAATTTGTTGTAATTTTTGTTATTTGTATATTGTCATAGCCTCTGTTGTTAATTATGTTATTACGGAATTTGGTTACAATGTTTCAGCTTTCTTCCACAGGGGCCATTGCAGAAGACTGAGGGCACATAGATTGAGAGGCGAGAATCCTGGAGGGGTGGAGTGTGGATAAAGTGAAGGTTCCTGTGGCCAGGATTCTCACCTGGCCCTGGTCGGCCAGCTCACTACACATGTGTGGGCAATACGGTGTTGTTGACTCTATAAAGAGCCCTGCCCAGTGCTCTGGGCAACACAGTGGCAGGGCTGCAAGGCTGCAGGAGAGCAGAGACGAGCCTGGAGTGGTGGCAGCACCGAGAACAGAGAATGAGACGGCTGGGGGTGCAGAGAGGCCCAGAGGCTGAGACAGGCCTGCTGCACGCAGACTCGCTCTGAGTGGACGGGATTCCACTGATCGACCTGCCACCATGGGAATAAAGTTGGGTATAAATCCTTTCACCCCAAGAATGTTCCATTGTCATTTTTCAGTCTCATTAAATCCACAGTGAACTTGTCTGGGGCTGAAACCCATTGGCAAGACAGTATCCTGATTCTAGACCGTTCCTTCTCAAGAAGTATGTCAAGGGGGAAAAACTCCCTCTGGGGTGAGTGGTAAGAAGCAGCTCTACCACTTCTCTCCCTTCCAGTCAGATTCCCGCGCCCAGTTTGTCCTTCCTTCCACCTGGAGTTTGCAAAATCTCAGCAGAACTAAAAACAAAAAACAAAAAACTCGCAAGACTAAAGAAGGAAAACAATGCCACAATTTGAAAGCCATATTAAAAACCTGTTTCTAGAGTTAGCCCATGGCAATAGGTGCTAAGTAACTTGAAAGATGGAAAAATTCATGGGGTTAACAATGACTAACATACAACAATAAGTAACCTTATTGAGGGCTTTTTGTGTATTTGGTAATGCACTGAATGATTTACATGGATTTGGGGTCATTTTATTGCTACAACAATCCTTAAGGCAGTTTGATGGTTAGTCTACATGTCAGCTTAGCTAGGCTGTAGTATCCAGTGACCTAAACACTAATCCAGGTGTTGCCGTGAAGGTATTTTCTACATGGTTAGCATCTATCATCAACTGACTTTAAGTAAAGGAGATTATCCTTGATGATATGGGTGGGCCTTATTCAATTGGTTAAGAGGCTTAAAGAGCAGAAATGAGGCTTCCTGGAGAAGAAATCCTGCCACAAGATTGCAGCATCCATTCCTACCTTCTGGAATGTCCTATAGATTTCAAACTCAATCTGGAGTTTGAACATCACTACCGTGAGTTGCCAACCTCCTGGCCTGCCCAGCAGATTTCAAGCTTGCCAGTCCCCTCAATCTCATGAGCCAATTCCTTAACATATTTTCATTTGTCCACCTGTCATCTATGTCCTATTGGTTTTGTTTTTCTGGAGAATCCTAACACAGGTGGGCTCTGTTACTTTCCCATTTTAAAAATGGAGAAGCTTGGAGTTTGAGGATAATTGGCTGGGCTAAATAGGTGGTGAGGAGAGCCTTCACTGCAACAAGGAAGTGGTCTCCAGAGCCACTGAATGCAGCCATCATATTCTTTTGTGACAAAGGGAAATTACTGGCTGGATAGATCACTGGAGTTTTGTGCCAAATTTTTACTGATTTTTAAAGCGTCGTTCAAGTACAGTGCTTCTGCCTGCAGACAGCCCAGAAGTCCAAAGGACCCTACACTGATGAACAGAGTATATATCCACTTTTCTCAGCTACTGTGCCACCATTTATCTCTACCACACAACTCTTCCCATCTCCTTTTTTGCAGTCCAGGTATATGTGCCATGGTCCCGTGTTTCTAGCACATTCAGGGGCCTACGAGTAGAACACTGTCTTCTTAATGAGATGGTTCTTTGGAAGTTATAACAGGGAAGCAGATTAGAGAGGATTCATTCAAAATTCCCTTAAAGGAGTTTGAATCTCCTGTATGTAACTGTTGTGGGCAAACAGCCAGACTTTACTGACTGCCCACTGAAAGCCAGGTTATGTTCTCGAGCTTCCAGACCTACATCATAATCCTGAAGCCAGACACACATGCACCTATGGGTGCAGAGCCAGCACTGGTTGAGGATGGTCTTCCTGCAGTATAAAAATTGCACATTCTTCACATTATAGGTGAATCCTATTTGTATAATTCTAATCATGTAACTCAGTTAGGGTTGATGGAGAGTTTTGAAAGCAGTGCTTTTAAAGAGGTTTCTGTTGAGAAACAATACAGAGCTTTTGAATAGAAGCGTTCAGTTGAGCAAAAAGTTCAGAATGGCCCAAATTGTAGGGGCTCAAACATTTAAAGAGAGTCTGAGGGAAGTGTGACAAGCCTAAAAATAAATTTATATTTGTATTTATTTACCAAGAGCACAGGACCTTTTGCTTTTAGAGGGAATCTAAATCACATTGCTATGAAAAAGTCTGGGAATTCTCAAATGATAAAAGGAGCAGAAAAGAGAGAAAGTAGGTGTGGGTGGCCCTGCTGCCAGTTCTGTGGTCTGTTGGGGTTTTTTGGAAAATGATGCCACTTGTCAAACGGGTTTAAAGTAATATTTTGACTAGTGATGTCAGGTCTGTAAAGGGTATTATTTTGAAATTTCCTCCCGTGTTTAGATGCTTTGTGTTTTGAACACACTGATTGATGAGTTAATCTACAGCGGCTTCTGGATGCTCAGCAATTTTCCCTGTCTCGTTGCTATGAGACCCAGACCGCTCTGAAGTCCCCCCAAGGGACAGGCGCCAGGAAGGGGCGGCTCTGCCGGCTAGCCACAGTGCCATCAAGCGGCCATTCTGCAAAACAGGTTTGTTTCCACTGGTCGCTACTGACGGCGCTCAGGCGCTCCTTCTTCCAGATGAACTAGCAGGCTCGGGAACAGTGGGGAATTGTTTCTGCTCTTCATAGCCTTCTGCACACAGTGAGGATTTTCCCCTCCAATAAGTGAATCAAGCGGGATGGCAAAATTAAAAGAATGTTGGAATGGTTGGCCGAAGACCTTTTAATTCACCCCCGATTTGACCTCTTTTGGTCTTAGTTTCCTCTTCTAAACAATGAAGAGCTTGGGCAAGCTCTCACAACGTCCCTTCTACTCTCAGAATCTCTAATTCTCTCCTGCTTTTATAGGTGGTTCTCACGGAGGAGCGTAACCTCAGAGCCGATCCTGGTCAAGTGGCTCCCCTAGATCTTGCCTGGGCCTCACGGGGAGTCCGAGCAGGCGGCAGCGAGGCGGGGGTAGGGGTGGGGAGAACGGGACGGGCTGTGCCCACCACGAGAATCAAAATCGCTGGCCGTACCGGCGAAGGACCCTGCTCCCCCATCGCTGGTGGATGTCCCCTGGGTAAAACTGTCCTCCCCAGGGAGAACTCTGGCCCAGGGAGCCAGTTCCAGGTGTCCCCGGGCACGCCTGTGCCGGGAAGGCCACAGGGAAGCGCATCTGGGCAGCAAGTGCTTCTTGACTTTTCCACAGCAGGCCTTTTGGGCTAATGTTTTCACTGAAGATTAGAAAAAAGGGAGAAATTCGAATTCCACCTAAAGGAAGCATCTCTGGCCCTTCCTCTATGTCTGTGAGAACTTGGGGCCAGGTAGGTGAATTGTCTCTACTCTGAACATCCCCGTTGCCATCTTTCTTGAACTCCTGTTTGGAGGTTACATGAACCCAGATTCATGGTGCCCCTCACCATGGGCCTGGTGAGGAGTGACTCTCCCCGACAGCCCGCCCAGGACTTAACTCTCCTTGCCAGGTCAGTGTGAGTTACAGTGAATATTTTTGTATTGTTGGGATTGTGCAAATCTGCACCCATCTGTGCATTATATCCAGTTTTCTCCAATTTCAGGATCAAGTGAGACAACCGGAGTCCTGAATATTAAACTGTAAAACAGTGAATTATCAGCATGCTGAAAGAATACAGCTGAATTACCACTGGTTGTGAAACTTGGGGGCTCTGTCGATTATGATTTAACCCTCTTAGTTTGCCTTTACTTGGGGACTTATTTTAAAAACTACTTTCTCTAAAAAGAGTCTGTATGAGACTGTCTCACTGAAATGTCCACCTACTGGGGTAAACGCACAGAACATGAGAGAACGGAGCATGGCAAGCATCTAGTTGCTTTTAGTTTAAACTGAGACGTAAAATATACATAAAAATAAAATTGCAATGAATTAAATTTAACTTTTTACAGTCTAGTTTTAAAAAATAATATTCCATTTAAAAAGGTAAAAATCAAAGCTACTGCAGGGGTCTTTTCAGTTTTTGAAAAAGTCTGAACCATAAAATTCAAGGGCCAAGTGAGATAAACATCTGGCTCATTTTGTCATTTTGGAGTGCCATTTGCTGCCAGGATAAGTAAGAGCATGAGAAGGAGAAAGAAAGGGGAGAAAACATGAGATACTCTTTTCATCTTTTGAAATTTTTGAAGGAAGCACCTCTACTTAAACACATCAGCTTTGCAGATGTTTTGTAGAAGAAATGTTTTACTGTTGATGCTCCATGCCCCAAATATTGAACCCAATCTTGTTCCCCTGTGTTTTTGAGGTGGGAATGTCCAGGCTTCTTTCTACACCTCATTCAGCACCACAAGTCCAAGAACCTATCCATAGCCAAGGAAAAGCTGAGGACCAGCTCATTGAATTTCATCTAGAGTCTCCTTTTAAGAATGACCAGATTCTCTTAGACTAGACTTCCACCAAGCCAGCAGCCAGGACGGCCACTGAGGCCTGGATGGGTTTGGCCACTCTTGTGTTCTCTGGAAGAAACATCTGTAGGGCCCAGGAACGAGCATCAGACCTGCAGTTAGAGGACCTGAGTGTAGACACCAGCTTCATCACACTCCAACTGGGGCACGTCACACAACTTTGAGCTCCAGTTTCTTCATTGATAAAATAGGGATGATAGTAGTACATCACAGAATTCTCAAAAGGTTAAAATGAGATAATGCAAGTAAAATCACTGAGCAACTAGAATCATTTGCAGCTCCTGTTAAGCAGGGTGTGAAAATGCACACCAGTCTTGTCTGTAAGCCCTTTATTGTTTAAATAAGGACATTTATTAAATGTGCTGGTCCTAGATTTGAAATAATGGAGACGTGCAACCAGAGAAGTAAATCTCACATTACCACAGGCAAAGAGGAACATGAGCTTGGTGAGGGTGTGATGATGTATTCTGGAGAGAGATGAGGAGAGGAGACACTGGCTGGAGAAACGGCCTCCTGGGAGTTCCTAGAAGGTGGTCCTTGTCCTTGCTTCCTTAGTGCACACGGGCAGGGCCAGGCACCCAAAGGTCTCTGCCTGAATTGCAGAGCACGGAGAAATACCACCTGTCATTTCTCCCTTTGGCATTTTCTGGGCTTGCCTTAGTAGGGGCACCTACTCATTTGCTTGAGTTTAACTCCAAGAATGGAACTGAACATCCTCGCCATGGCCTGGATGTGTCACAGATGTGGGAAAAAATCATGCTGACTTCGAATTTGCAAGGCATGATCAGCTGCTTAGGTTAATAAAAATGAGAGAAATAGAGGGCAAAAGAGGCATGTGGGTGGGGGAATTAAGCAACTCGACAGCTTTTCTTCCCCTTAAGAATTCTGATTAAAATTCCATCATAGAAGACTGCTCAGCATTTCTGGTATATTCCAATAGATGGAGTGCTTTCCATAGATCTGGACAGCGATTACTTGGAAGAAGGGAATGTAAAAACATCTACAATATTCACACATCCTAAATATTGCCTAGTTGAGAAATACAAGCCTCTGAAAAGTGTGACATAGGTTTCATCTGGAACAGAAGCCCAGAGTTATAAAATTTCAGTAAGGAGGGAAAAAAGAAACAGAATAAAACTAGGTTAAATCATTAATCAAAGACTGCTATATATAGTTTATGCTTTTTGGATCTAATAGTAAGTAAAAAGTAGGAGAGCATTCTCTTTTTTAATGCATGTAACTAATACAGTAAAAGGACTTGACTACAGTTCAAGGTGAATGTGTCCCCAAAACAAAAAGCAGCTAAAGTAAAAACAGCAAAAAGTAGAAACAGTAAGTGGATGCGTTTGACCAAAATAACACATTTCCCTCATCAAGTTGATTGAAAAAATATATAAATAGCTTCTGTTTTGATAGTTAAAGCTTTTTAATCTCGGGTGCATAACAGCAATTAAAAGAATTCTGAGAAATTAGACAAAAGTATTTGGTGCATTTGAATTAATGGGCCAAGCAAGCTTTTTTTCCTTGGCTTCTCTGTCAAACGAATCATAGATTGAGTCGTTGGTGATAGTTTTGGCCGTGGGAGGGATTTCTGAAATGCCAACATAGTTTTTTTTGGCCATTCTGGAACTAGTGGTGATAGCATAGGCATTGCTTCGGTAACATTTCATTGAGGACATGCAAAACGTCTCCTTCATTCCTCGCCTGAAATTAGCATTATAAATTGAATACAGAGTAGGTTTAGAGGCTGAAGAGCTAAAGGCTATCCATGTGATGGCTGTGAAAACAAGGGAACTTTTCTTATCGTCTCTTTCATGGGGGTGCCACAGCTGAGCTACATGGAAAGGCAGCCAGGAGAGCAGAAACACTAGATTTAAAATGAGGAACATTTTGATAGTTTTCACTTTTGTCCTTGGGACAATGTTCATCGTCCTCCTCACTGTTCGGCCGTCAGTACCTATTCTCCAAATGTACTTTATGACCTTCTGGTAAAACAAGATTATGAGGACGGATGGGATCACGAAGCTCACCAAGAAATGGAGGACTGTATAGGCAGTCCCTTCCCAAGAGGGAGGGAGGAAATGGTTACAACGATTATCCCAGGTGGAGCCATAGAAAAAGAACACGGGGGTCACAAAGGCCGCCTCCAAGCCCCATGCGGCTGCAATCATCTTCTTAGCCTTTTCCCGGGACACCTTGAAGCTCAGAGGATAGACAATGGTGTAGAACCGGTCCATGCAGATGGAGAGCAGGACATAGATCTGGACGCCTGGGGTGAGATACTGGAAATACCGCACGACCTTGCACATGGCATTGCCAAGTGTCCACCTCCCGGTGGAGAACTGAAGCAGGACAAAAGGTATGCTGGCCACGCTGATGAGAAGATCAGCACACGCCATGGAGACCACAAAGTAGTTGGTGGTGGACTGAGTCCTCCTACTCCTGTGGATGACCAGACAAACCAGGGAATTGCCCAGGAGAGAAAACAACCACAGGGTCCCAAAGAAAATGCTGGCGGTGGCCACTTCCCCAGCCCTCGGTCCGTGCCGCAGGTCTGTGCTGTTGCTCCTCCAGCCGCGCTCCTCGGACAGACCCATCAGGTCATGGCTGGGCAGGAGGGTCGCTGTCCCAGCGCAGCTGTGGTTTTGAAGGGGCACCAGAAGTGTAGGGGTCACCAAGGGCGGCTTGCTGTTATCCATTCTGTGAGCAAAAACCATATTCAGTGTTTGTCTCTTAGTTCTGGGTGAGAAAAGAAGAGCGAGGCCTCCTGTTACAATAGCGTTACAGTCTGATCCCTAAGGCTGTCTTATTTGCTCCTTAGCTTGGTTGTCATCTGTTAATGAGTAGGACTTGAGCCTCGGCAGGGAAACTGGGCTCTATCCAGCAAAAGCTCTGGTCCCATTTTCCTTTCATTTTAGGAGCCGCTTTAGTTGATTGCAGCTTAGGCTCTCTCTGGCCTCCCCCTCTCTTGACCTTCAAAGTGTGGTAGGACTCATACCAAGCCCCACTCCTAAACATATCCATGTTCCCTTCCCTCCCGGGAGATCGCAGAGCGTTAGGGAGCTCACATCTGGCTCACGGTCAGGGCGCTACTCTGTGGGAGCTGTTGGAATTCTGGGCAAGTATGTGCGAAGTTCCTGACTGTCCTAACACCAGTGCACTGAGGCTGCAGGGGGGGATCCCTTGGGCAGAAGGAAACCCACAGATGTCAGCCATGGAAACAGCTATCGGGAATCTGTGAATACAAATGGGCTGGCTCCTGGGAAGGACCCTGTCCTTACGGCAGAATTTCCACATCAGAAGCCTCATGGCATCATATGGAACAACCATAACACTGTACATGAGCCAGAATTAGCAGCTAATTCAGTCACATCTGAAAATAGCTTGCTTTTTCCAAAAGATGATGTGATTTATGTAACAAGAGCTTGCTACCTATCAATGACACATTTTGACTTTATTCTGTTGTTATTGTTTCATACAGTAACACATTGCCTAAGGAACATACAGGATGTCCTCTCAAGAATGTAACGAGGTTACTAGAAACCTTCTGGTGTTTGTTCATGTACTTCAAAACAAC
This sequence comes from Manis pentadactyla, assembly GCF_030020395.1. Lineage (NCBI taxonomy): Eukaryota > Metazoa > Chordata > Mammalia > Pholidota > Manidae > Manis > Manis pentadactyla. Next base: position 70,279,349 of record NC_080032.1, read on the forward strand.
CAACTATAACTGTTTCTCAGCAACTTTTTAATAGCTTGTGATCCTCAGATATAAAAGAATATTGTGAAATTTAGCCTTTTTCAAAACTTTTTTGGTACTATTCAGTGAGGGGAAAAAAGTTACACTTCTTAAAAGGTAAAAAGATTGCATAATTGTGGGCCATTCAATTAAAATTGAGGGGACTTGGACTGCAGTCAGATTATAATAGTTTAATTTGGTCTAAATCTATTAAGCGGGAGAAAGCATAGCAATTGAATCCATAATAACCAGAGCAATTCCATCTGGTCTGTGGCACAAGGGGAGGGCATTCCAGTAACATATTCCAGCAGGGCCTCGAGTCCCTCTTGGTGGGCTCCTGGCAACACCTCACAAAGAAACATTTCTGACGTTTTGGAGGTGGCATTAAAGAACAGTTCTTACTGGAAGAACTGTTCTTATTGACCCATTTTTCCTTGAAGGATTTTTGCACTCATCTGTGCTAGGGAGAAGAGTGTTAACACGTATCGTTCTCATTAAGGAACCACATTCAACAGGTCTGCAGCTCAGGACAATGTACTAAATGTTGTTTTGTTAGAACTTGTTACCTTTAAGCTTCTTCGTCCATGAGGCAGCCCTACTCAATTTCTCAAAGAGAAATGTAAGACATTTTGACTCCTGAAAGACTGTTAAGCATGGCTGAAGGGCAATCATACTTCCCATATAAAAAAAAACAGAAATCACAGTCTGAAAACAGAACGTAAGTACTAAATTAGCACTGCCTTAGAAACTCTGTTTTGCATGACTGTGGGTAAAATTGTAATAGTTCCAGAATATCTCGCCTGGCTTTAGTGCATCTGCATATCAACAGGTGTTTCTCAGGGGTGGAGATAGTAGCTCCTCTCCATATCGATGGGTAATTACCTGGTTGACGGAGGGCTTATCTGAACCTGAGAGGTTAGAGGGAGGTCTTGCTCTCGCTTCTGCCAAAGCAGGAAAAAGATGGCCCTGGACAGCAGTTTGTAAGCAATAAACGGGTTTTAAACATTCCCTCTGACTGATTTCGGTTTTAGAGGTATTTTGCCCCAAGACTTCCTCTCCCTGGAGTTACAATGACCCTAGTACTTATAAAATTGCAGTTATCTTTTCACCTTCATATGAGTAAAAACCTACAAAAAGCCAAAACAACAATTTTTAAAAATATTTAAAGTTTAAAAATAAAACAGACAATTTTCCCAGGCAGAAAGAGCTGTTCTAAACTACTTGGAGATGCCTGTGGCCTAAATAAAATAGGAGTCTGTGGCACAGGCAGTTTTTCCATAGTCAGTACACATGCTTTATTAAGAAAAAAACATTTTTTTAAGTACATACAAGAAAATGCAGAAATCTTAGTGCACGGTTGGATGTATATTGACATATGTATACACTAATGTAACCATCACCTAGATCGACATACCAAACATTCTAACATTTTCTCCCTCCACCTATTTCACCAATTTAATTCAAACATAGTTGACACATAATATTATATTAATTTCAGGTGTACAACACAGTGATCCATGCATGTATATGAAATGCTCTCTACGACTACGTGTAGTTACCGTCTGTCGCTGTACAAAGTTAATACACAGACTTTAAACCTGTGAACTTCTTTGTTTCTCTCCTCCTCTCATAGAAAAACCCTGCAGATGAAATTCAGTCTCCCCACAGCCAAAGGGCTGCCAGGACTTCCTCCATCACTTCCTCCAGCTACTCTACATCAGTGGGTGTGGACACCAATTTCTGCAGCCCCACCCCTTGGAAGCACAGAATCTCAAAGCTCAGAAATGGGACAAAGGAGACAATGATATTGCGGAGTTCCTGAACCTCGGTCTCTCCTGAAGCTGGCATGCCTTTTCTGACTACCTAAAACTGCTGCAGCCCAGATTATTCATTCAATAAGCAAAGCAACATGCTAGGTACAAGGGCAGCAAAGGTAAGTAAGGCCCATAAAGAGGATCAAGGTATAAATAAGCTATCTGCTATACTATAACTAAATTCTAGGATAATTATGATTAACTGCTAAAAACAGACAGGGAGTAAGGGGCGAGAAAAATAGGGACCTGATTTTGCTTGGGATGGGGGGAGGAAAGTCTTCACGAGGGAGCTGAGGTTTGAGCTGCGGACGGGGAGAATGAACAGGCGGACTTCTTCAGGAAGACAAGGGAGTAAAAACAAATTCCCAAGGGGACAGAGCTGATGTGGGATGAATCTGGGGGGCCATCTTTCTGGGTTGATCTTTTCTGGGCCTTTGCCCTTCAGAGGCATAGTTTCCTACATACCCTGACTCCCAGAGTACACAGTTTCTAGCTGCTCTACAATCAAACAGACCTACATTTTTCACATGGTTACAATGAGAGGCTACATTTTCCGCATCCAGGGGAAGAGTATTAACATCCAGCGTGAGGTAGTGGCCTTGTTCCTACACCACTCTGTTAGTCCTTTACTGAAGAATTTTCCAAGTTTGTTCTGCTTTAGAGCAATGATTCCCTGGCTGAGCAACACATTGAATTCTCTCAGGGAGCTTTATAGGATACTGATGCCTGGGTCCTACCCCCAGGAATTCAATTTAATTGGTCTGGAGTGCAGGCTGGGCATTGGGATGTGTCGAAGTTCCCCAGGTGATCCTAATGTGCAGCCAAGATTAAAAATCGCTGCTTCACAACCCCAGTCAGAGACTCAGGGTCACCACCCCCGTGGCTGGCCGGAGCCCTCATCCACAGGCAGGCTACACAGTCGGGCCTGTCTCTGGGTGACCACCTCCCCTTCCTGAAGGACCCCTGAGAAGCATGTGGGCACACACAGCTTAGTCTGGGGACATGTGCCACTGAAACCCAGACCACCACTGGGCTGAGCAGCAGACAGCATGGCTGTGGTGTGCCTGGACTTGTGTTCCCAGGATTCCATAAACAGTGACTGGGAACATGTTCACGTGACACCCACAGTGACCAACATGACGAGGGAGATGCCAGGACCCTGGTGGACAGCAGTGGAAATCCCTGAGGCAGAAGAAAATGTACAATCAAGAGACAGGGCCTCAGCTGGAACGTGGCCCAGCACCTCTGCCCTGACTGGCCCTCACACACAGAAAGGGACCTGGCCTGGCCCTGTGCTGTCACCCAGGTTGGCTGCAGGGCCAGGTAGGGAGAGCAGTGCTCTAGGACCTGGCTGGCCTCCCCTTCCCCACCTAACTGACCTGCCCTATTATTAGGGCACCTGTTGCCCTTAGCGACGGAACTCTGCAGGGTTCTGAGCGGTCCCCTCTGCCCACAGACACTGGCACTCAGAGGCAGAGCTGTGGAGCCCCCGCAGCCATGGAGGGCCCGCTGCCTGCCGCCGGACTCATGTGTGAGCTGATCCTGGAGCGCCTGTGGGGGGCCCTCCAGGTGATCGCTGAGAGCTGGGGATACCTATCAGGACTTCTTGGAGTCCCCTGGGGCATCCTCGCAGGTTGTGTGCAGATGCTCTGTGGAGTCCCCTGGGGGAACCTGGCAGGTTTTGTGAAGATGCTTTTCATGGTAAGGAGGGGATGGAATTCACAAAGTACCGAGGCTCAGGACAGAAGCTGTCTGCCCACCAAGAAGTACCTGGAAACCGTGCTGACACTGTGGAATGAACGACTCCAGCCGATGACACCGGCAGGCCACCTGTGGGGGAGGCCAGTCCTCCCACCCTACAAAGCCTGAGCTTGGCAGTGGTGACCACACACCTGAGGCTGTCCCTTCAGGACACTCTGAGCCTTCTGGCAAAGGCATGGGGCAGCCAGCCTCCTACACTTCCCGAGGCCACTGATGAGAAACCTACTCTCTGGGCATCACAGAAGGATGGAGAACAATTTGGGAAGAAAATGCACTGCTTTTCCAGAAAGGGCAGAAGTCCTTGCCCAGGACATCACAGGATGCAGACAGAAGCTGAAGGAAAAGGAGGAGGGGAAGGAAGGACTGTTGGGGTCGAACGCACGTGCAGAGCAGGACCTGAAAGAGGGAGTCAGCCGCCTGCTGTCAGTGGCTGAGACCCTGCTCCACGCCATCTTGCACTTGCACCCCCGAGACATCTCCTGGGTGGTGGGAGCCTGGCAGTCAAGCAAAAGCGGGAAGCGGGAAACTGCAAACAGCTGATCCCCAGGTCAGAAGTGGCACTGAGGGCTGACGTGCACGCTGCTGACTCCCCTGTGTCCCCTCAGAGTCCTGAGAGAGCCAGATCATTGAGGGAAAGAAAGCAAGTGAATGAAAAGCTGAGAAAACAAACAGCCTCCCTTCAGGCAGAGGAATCATCTCTGAGGTGTGAAATCCTACAGCTGGTAAGTCAACTACTTCAGCTGAAGCTCCAGAGTCCGCTTGAACTACACCAAGAACGTGCCAGGCAACTTGAGAGCCAAATCACTAAGGAGGAAAAGAGGTGTGCAGAAATTGAGAAGAAACTGATCAACTGGTGCAGAAACCGGTACTCCAAGTTTCAGATTCTCCAGCTACGCAAGAAGATAGTTGAAGACATGGGCAAAGAACTGGAGAGAACCAGGTCCTTCTACCAAAGGGAGTTGCTCTTGCATGAGAAAAGGGCTCAGAAAAGCTGGGAGGCAGCCGTGCAGACTGAGAGAGACCTCCTGAAGCTAAGAGAAGGCGACCGCATCAGACAAATGCTGCCCAACACCCAGGCCCACCTGCAGCCTTTCCCAAGTGGCCCTTCTCCTGTTGCTCCACCTGCAGCCCACGGAGGCCACAAGCTGTCCTAGGATCCCCTGAATCCTCAGGCCCCCCCAGGAAGGAGGAAGGTGTCACTGTGAGGGCCCAGGGGGCAGGAGTGACCTGCAGGTGTGATCAGCTCACGGCAGCCGGGTCCTGACCACCCACAGCCATGGCAGAGCTCTGCAGGTGTTTCTATCTTTAAGCTAATTTTGATTTCTCTCTTTTAGGTTTAGCTACTGTTATTTAACTGATACGACAATTCCCTTATCCAAGTAAACATAGCATTATGATCTTAAGAGTATTTTTCAAATAAAGTTTCATTTAATATTATTAAAAAAAAAAAAAAAAGAATTGCTGCTTCAGAATTATGTCCATTCCATGTCTCTGTCTTCTCCCACTAAACTTTGGGCTCCTGGGAGGAGGGTGTTCTTCTTTATCTATGCTTTCTCTGAAAGTTTTTTGCACTCGATTAGTAACAGCTTATTAAGTTATATATTACTGAATTGTTCCACTAGAATTGAACACAGAGATAGGAAATCACTGTATTCTCAGGAAGCTGAAACAGTGGTAACCATGGAGATGGGGGAAAACACGACTCCTGATAAGAACAGGGCAGGTGAAGTTGAAGTCACCAGGTCAACTGCTACATGAAACAGAACTCTCATTTAAGGGACAGTGAAGGTACCTCAGGTGTCCTCACATGGACTCCTTCACCCCCCCTCCCAGAAAAAATAGTCTGACATAGCTAAATTCTAGGGCTCCAAAGTAAAAATTTAGAAAGGTCTCCTCTGCTCTATTAATTTGGAAAAAAATACATCTTTAAGGAAGTGTGTCTGAAATACAAGGGTTGTTTAATTATGTCTGGGTCATCCATATGCTGTAATTTTAGCAGTGACAGGAAAGATTTCTTCACCTCTTTCCAGCTCAATGTCTCTCTCCCTACCAGTTCTCAGACTTACATATGACACACTATTGGGCTGAGTACTAAAGTCCCTTATTAAAATACATTTCTACTGATACATTATTTAAGAAAGGAACATTCACCTACTGGACTCTAAGAGATATGTTTTAACATAGAGGTGGAGAAAATGGGAGTGGGTTGACATGGTACAGAGCTAGGGACTGGGTGGACCTCTGTAATGGTGGGGGCCGGGGGAATATGCCTATCACTTTATATTATAATTATTTTGAATGTTTGTCTCCCTGTTAGGTTATGAGTTCCTGAAGGAGACTGTGTCTGTATTTCTGCGTCCCTGGGGAATGTGTATGTTTGTTGAATAAATACATGGATAGATCTGTTAATAACAATTATCCCATACTTGACAATAAGACAAAGAGAGTATAGCATATCTTTTTAATATCGCATGAGGACATTGTTAAATGGGCTTCCCCAAGAATTATTTAATTCTCTGGGAGTATCTAAATGTGCTTGATTTTGCTATTTAATACATGACTAGAGTCTAGACATCATGAAGTTACATGTTAACATGCATATTTCCCTGTGGCAGAAAAAAATAACCCCAGTGGTTATGGACTTATTTATTGCCCTATAGTACATTAACCTGTTTGTGTTTACCTAGCACCTTATGCTTATATTCTTTAAAAAGAACAAACAACAAAAGCCCTATAAATACCTATTTATTCAAATGCTCTTGGGACCAGCCTTAGTATCTCACTGGTTCCTTCAGTAATAAGTTAATACATCTTTGACATATGTTCTTCCTGTATTTGCAGGGGTTATGATTTTACCTGTTTGAAAATCACACTTTGAAGGCTGGATGAATATATGAATGATTAGAAACTAATGAAATGACCACAAAGAGGAGCAGAGGGGCCCAGATGACACGCTGTTTGCCTCACCGCTCTGCGGGGGGCTATTCCTGGCTACCCACATCAATCGCTGGTTAGGTTTCTTCTAGTCTCAAAAAGCCCTAACAACTAATTACTTTTCCTTCTTGCAATTATAAAGGTTCATAGACAGTCTCACAATATAGGAAGACTATTTTTATTTCTGACAGTTGCTCAAAAATTTCATGTCAAACTAGAATTCTTACCATGTTGAATTTTAAGTGATCTGGTTGAAAAATAAATTGAAACATTTTCTGTAGAATGGGGAGTATCTTCTGGACATAGGCAGATACAGAAGGCTGTTTGCGAGTGAGCAGCCAGATCCATTATAATGACAGTAGCTACAATCTTTATACCAGCAAGGGTTGATACTCACCGTGCACTTACTGTGGGTTGAGGTATTTCATATGGTTCGCCCTTCAGGTAGGTAATATCATTAGCCCTGGTTTACACATGAAAAGAGCTAAAGTTCTCCCCCAGGTTCATACAGTTGGAAAGCGGTCACCCCACCACCACCTCACGCCAAAGCCTATGCTCTTAGCCACCAATGCGGCTTCATGCCCAGCAAGCCACAGAGGGCAAGGTCTGCATTCAGAGAGACAAACTGGCTGTTTGTGGATAGGTCTTTCTTGACTCCTCAACCAAACATAGGAATATAAAATTATCCCCCTTCCCATGTTTTCTTCCGCCTGCTACTTCTATAGCTTTTCTTCTTCCTTCCTAATTACAACCCTTAAATAGAATTCGTGCCTCATATCAAATTTACCGAGTATCATAATTCTTCCAAGTGGTAAAGATACCTCAAGACAAATGCTGGGCATAGAAGCCACAGGGCATAAATATGCAAAGAAGTAAAAAGCTAACCTTTTCAAACAATAAGGCTTCTCTCTCACTTACCAACTTTACATTTCCCTGTATGGCCCCGGAAGATGACTGGTTAGCCAGAGATGGGTAAGATTCCTCAAGGGAGGAACAACCTAAGACAGGCACAGTCGCAGGGGGGCCATCAGGTGAGAAATTGGGGATCAACGGAGGTGAGGCTTAGAACCTCACCCCCCCGTTCTGAGAGAAATCTTCTGCATATGTGGATGTTTTATTGCCCTTGTCTAGCTTGGATTAACACATAGTCTACAGGCACACACCTGATCATCTACATTTGCTCTCTTACAACACTAAACTATGTTTTCTACCTTTATCTTGTATCGACCTACCACTTCAGCATTTTATTAAAAATAATAATAATGAGAGAAATGTGGTATCCACATATAAATCAAGTATAAAAATCAAACGAATATTCATATTTGAACTGACTGTTTAGAGTTCATAATGCATGAGCAAAACTGAAAGTTTCTGTGATGACTGCCCTTGTACTGTTCACCATGTAACTTATTCATTATGTAAGAATTTGTTCTCCATGTAAGAACTTGTTCGTTATGCTTCGGAAGATTGGAGACTGATGAAAATTAGGCTTGGGGTGGATTAATGATCGTGCATTGAGCATTGACTCCCCTATACAGAATTTTATTGTTGTTAACAACCATTTGATCAATAAATATGAGAGATGCCCTCTCAAAAAAAAAAAGTACACACTTCCAATTGTAAAATAAATAAGTAACCGGGATGTAATGTATAGCATATGGAATATAGTCAAAATATTGTAACAACTTTGTATGGTGATAGCTGGTAGCTAGAATTATCATGTATATAAATGTTGAATCACTGTGTTGTACACCTGAAACTAATGTAATACTGTGTGTCAACTACCCTTCAATAAAAAATAATTATCTACAAAAAAATAAAAAATAAATAAAATAATAAATAAATAAAATTATCCCCCCACAGCCTCTTGCCTACCCACAGATACATCTGTTCAATATGCTAGTTCAGAAATATGTGGCATAGGGAACATTTGGGGGAAAAAAAATCACTCCCACCATATACTGCATGCAAGCTTAGCAGCAAAAGTGCAGTAGATGTGTTGGTCTGGAAATACAGCCTTTCTCCAGAATAAAGAATACGAGAGGAAATTCACTGTGACAGATCGTTAGCTGTTGCCCTTCAATGCAGAGTGAGAGCAGAACTTGAGACTCCAGATCTCATGAGGAAAAAGTTTGATCAGCGGTATCATCCCACGTAGGAAATTGTCTCTTTTAAATTTTAATCGTTCTAATTCAGAAAAAACCAAGGAAGCAGATATTTTTCTGTTAAACCTTTCCTGGTTATGTAGGCTTGATATGCCTATATATGAAAATAAGAAATGCCCAGAACAGTGGTGGGCTGGGACTGGCTTTTATGAGCTCCCCAGAGGCAGTTGTGCACACTTCTTCCCAACTCCAGGTTCAGTGGTGTCTTGCTGGTATCATGAATCAACCATGGTAGGAATGTTCACACCATGGAAATTGAAAAACACAACAAATTGTATTTTTTTTTCTCCTGCAGAGCCTGTTGTTAACCATTTACCAGCTCACCACTTCCAGCGGGGTAGGGTTTATGGGGCAACCTGTCCTGAAGTCCTGAACTTACACAACCCTAAACTTACAAATGGCAAAGGAGGCCACAGAGCCTCTCCAGAAGCTTCCTGAGTGGCTATCTTGCTTTCCAGCCCTGAGCTATGCCTCTAGGGTGCACACTGAGCTAAGTTCTTTGTAGAACTAACTTCATAAGGCCCAGGAAGCCATCAGCATGACTGGGCTGGGAATGGGGACAGAAAAACTAGCCAGGGTAAGCCACGTTCTCCTAATGTACCACCCAGAGAGGGTTGCCGCCTGAAATGCAGGACACCTGGTTGTGTGAATTTCAGATACATAACAAATAAGTTTTTAGTATAAGTATGTCCCATGTGATATCCCATGCAATACTTAACTTTATCCTGTATTTGTATTAGCTAAATCTGACAAACATATCTATAACATAATCTTCTGCTGAAAAACATCTACTTTTCATCTTCCAATACAGGAATATGGCAAAGTGGTTATATATGCAGGCTTTAAAGTCAGCTGAAGCGTGAATCCCGCCTCTGTCACTAACTAGTCATGTGACACCCAGGACAATTATCTAACCCTCTTGAGCTCCAGTTTTCTTATGTGTCAAATGAGGAGAATTAGTTCCTATCTCATTTGATTATTATGAAGAT